>NW_022436945.1:13942062-14157582 GCF_009761245.1 Sapajus apella
GGAAATCAGTTTGGAAAGCATGTCTTCTCAGAGGCACATTTGAATCAGGTCAACTTTTATTTAGTTTTGCTGAGTTAGGGGCTATACTTCTTGCCTTAATTTTTTTAACAAGCGGAAATATTTTTCAATGTATGTCGCACGAAGGAATTAATCATACCCTTTACCACAGTGGATAGCATGGAATTTATTTACCTAGAGTTCACCTGAGAAATATTGATCATGTTATGAAGCCAGAGGCTGATCAAGCTGAATGGGCAATGGCTTCCAGGCTGCATTCAGAGAGTCTTGGGTCTTCCAGAGGTGTCTCATGGGTCAAGCGTGAGGGTGAGAGGAAGGGCTCTAGGCCTCCCGCCTTGCTTTAAATGGAACAATTTGAGGTTCTGCATACGACTTCATTTGAAATAAAAGAGAGGGAGGTTTCCTACTGCTTAAAAAATTGAAAACCGCTTGTTCTCATTTTACTTCTCATGTTACAGATAAAAACAACTGGGTCCCAGGAAGATGAGAGACTTACCAAGAGTCACCCAGTTAATTAGCAACGGGATGGGGGTAAAATCTCAAAGATGATTGATACGATTAGGGAAAATCACAGTCACATCAGTGATTTTTTTTCAACTTTTGAGTACAAGGTGTTAGAAAGAATTTAGAAAGCTAAAGCGTTCATACATTAAAGAAGGAAATCATTCAGTACTCCTGGTTTCATTCATTCATCCAATAGGTATTATCAAGACAATGGAAGGACAGCAATCAAGACAGAAAAGGACTCTGCTTTTCACAAGGTTCATACTTTAGTATGGAAAGAAAAAAAGATGACAAGTAGATAAGCAAAATAATTACAAATATGGCAAACACCATAAGGCAAAAACACAAGGTGACGAAATAGAAAGTAACTCTCCGGGTAGGACATGGTGGCTTACGCCTCTAATTCCAGCACTTTGGGAGGCTGAGGCAGGTGGATCACGAGGTCAGGAGTTCAAGACCAGCCTGACCAACATGGTGAAACCCCATCTCTACTAAAAATACAAAAATTAGCCGGGCATGGTAGCACATGCTTGTAATCCCAGCTACTCAGGAGGGTTAGGCAGGAGAATTGCTTGAACCCGGGAGGTGGAGGTTGCAATGAGCCAAGATCACGCTACTGCACTCCAGACTGAGTGACAGAGAGAGACCCCATCTCAAAAAAAAAGAAAAGAAAAGAAAGTAGCTCTCCTGATTGACTAGGAAAGGTTGCTTTGAGAAGGTGATATTTAATTTTAAGCAGGAGGAGGAGAAGGAGTCAGTAATGTAAAAGGGATAATACAAAGATGCATCCAGATGCCAAGTGTAAAATCCTGGAAGTGAGAACAATTGGAATCTGTTCAAGAAACATCAAGGGGGACAGTATGACTGGAGCCTCATGGGAAAAGTGGTCAGGATGAGGTTGCAGAGTGAGCAGGAACTAGGTCACACATGACCATGTGGACCATGGTATGAAACTTAGGTTTTATTGAGCAGGGAATCTAAATCACTGAAGGCTTTCTGCCCAGAGTCTCAAATAATATTTTTATTTAGTTAGTTTTTTAGAGATAAGATTTCATTCTGCCACCCCAGCTTGAGTGCAGTGGCATGATCATAGCTCACTGCAGCCTTGAATTCCTGAGCTCAATGGATCCTCCTGCCCAGCCTCCTGAGCAGCTAGAGATACAGACATGTGCCAGCATACCCAGTTGCATAATCTCACGTTTATTTGAAAATCATCTAGTCTGCTGACGTGATGAATAATTTGAACGGAAGATGGGGTAAATGCAAGGAAGACCAATACTGAGAGGGTATTGCATGTGTCAACGAAAGAGATAATGGTGGTAAGTATGATAGTAACAGAGATAAAGAAAAGTACACGTATTCAAGGTATGTGAAGTATGTAAAGCATTGAATAGGATTTTCTGACAGGTTAAATAGTGAGCATTAGTAAGGAAGAATGTGTCAAGAGTGACTCCTGGTTGACCATCCAGAAGGATAGTATTCCATTTATTGAGAATGAGGCTGGAGAAGGATATTTTGCATATCCTTGGAGAGAAATTTTAAAATGCATTTTAGGTATACTACGTTTGAGATGTCTGTTAGAAATGATGAGCAGGTCCCTTGGCTGTATACATGTGGAGCTCAAGAGAGTGTTCTGGTTTGGAGTTGAAAATGTGGCATGTAAGGTCATAAAGATGGCGTTTTACAACATGGGGTTGAAGAGATCCACTTCTAAGTTTCTTACCTAGGATCAACTAAAAAACACAAAAATGGGAAAGCCACAATGTGACAGTATATTTTTCCAGGTACCAATTCCTCTCTAGAATCTGTGTTTTTATTTACTTTATAGATCCTTCATGCAGTTGTTTTTGGTATTTTGTCCAGAATATATTATAGTTGTTATCTGCAGGATGGTAAAACTAATAGAAACTACTTTATGGTTTGTAGCTTATTTAAGAAGAGGAAAATGAGAAGACAGCAAATCTCTAGTACTCTGATCTACAACTGCATGGGGCCAACTGAAAGCCCATCACCTAAGGAAAAATAACACAACTGAAATTTCAGCTGCCACCAAGAAGACTAATTTTCTATCTGCGTTCAACTGAGTTAATTGCCTACTAAAAAAAAAAAAAAAAAATCAACACTCTTTGTGGAATATAAAAGAATCCACAATCTCTACAACATAAAATTCACGATATCTGAGATATGATATGAAATTAGTCAACAAATAAAAAACTAGAAAAGTGTGACCTAGTATTAGGAAAAAAACAATCCATGGAAATCAATCTCACAATGGCTTAGACATTGGAACAGACTTTGATTTTAAAGCAACTGTCAGAGCTTGACTCAATGAGGTAAAAGAAAGCATGCTTGTAATGAGTGAGTAGATGTGATATCTCACAAGGAAGAGCAAATACTACAAAGAAGAACCAAATAGAAGTTCTACAACTAAAATGAGAACATTAAGATATACAACATAGAATAGTAAGTTCCATAATAATTCTCTTCTTAAAAGAATAGATAGGTTTAATAGCAGAATAAAGATGAGCTTGAATATAGATCAATAGATGTTATGCACACTGAACAGAGAAAAAAGACTAAAAAATTTTAACAGAGCCTCAGTGCCATGTGGTACAATATCAAAAGTTCTAATATATATAATTAGAAATGTTAGATAAATTCACTGTGAAAGTTGCAGGTACCAGAATGAAATCATTTTTGTCAGACCCAGATAAAACAGGGTTGGGAAGCCATGAAGAGAAGGAGGCTCATCTACACATATCTGAGATAAGAACTGTTTCCAAGGACTTTCTACAATCCCCCACAGGTACCCACAGGAAATCCCTTTGCATCCTTCACTCATCTCTTGCTTTGCACAGCTTGAACATTTTGCACCTATACATGTATATTTATAAAGAGGCTGGACATTCTTTAAGGCTCAGCAATTCAGGTAAATACTCTCAAAAGAACTCTTGCCCAGTAATGACATCCCCACTGATGAACTGATGACAACTCTGGCTTTGAGCCTCTAGGACACCAAACTCTGTTTTTGTGCAGCTTACCTAAATCCCTCCCTTTTGCCAATAAAAGCTCTTTACACCCTCCATCACCAAATGCTCTTGTGGCTTGCCATTCCATTCATCCTGGACTGTAATCCTCATTTTCATTCCCAAATAAACTCAACATATTTAGGGATATTTTTTCCTATTTTTTTTTTAAGGTTTGAATCCGTTAGGTGAATGAAGAAGAGAAAGGATCCCAGGACTGAGCTCTGAGGCACTGCAATATTCAGTGAAGAATCAACAAAGAAGACAGAGAAACTCTTTAATTTTCTTATTTATCAGAAAATCAGCTTTCATGTTTTGCTCTTCTCTTTGTCTTAATTCTATAAACACAACCACCCCAAAAAATGTGGAGTGGGGGGTGGAGGGGAGAAGGATTACATCAACTCACCAAAAAAAAAAAATATTGCGACTTACTGACTCACTGCCATGATCTCTCTCTACTCTGTAACTAGGACCTAACCAGTGGTACAAAGTACAGTGGTTGGCTAAAGCAAATTTACTTTCTTACAAGTTTTTTGTTTGTTTACTGTTTCATTCCACAACTAAACAGTATATATTATTCTTCCAGTAATTTTAGCATGACGAATCCCTTGAAAAAGAAAGATTTCAAATTTTAAGTCTCTAATAGGAACAAAAGTCACATCAGAACAAAAATTAAAACAGTTACCAAAAAGAAAAAAAAAAAACAGCAAGGTTCAGAAGCTTATTGAGACCAAAGAAAAAAGATATTTCAAAAAATTGAAATCCATTCCAGTGTGAGGCTTACAGAAGAATAAACTTTAGCAGGTGAGATGTAAAGTGTAGATTAGACGGGATTAAAAATGGTGTTTGAAAACAAACAGCAAATGATAACACAACAAATAATATTAAATTCTTTAAGTACATCAGAAATAAGACTGCTGCAAAGGGATCAGTGAATCAGCGAGACAAGCAGTGCACAAAAGAGATAGTCAAAGGGATAAGGAGATTGTGGGGAAACTAAATAATGTATTTGCATCAGTTTTCACACTGGAGAATAAGGCAATAAGAGAAAAGGGAGGAAAAACCTAGTGAAAGAGAGGCCCAGCTCAGATTGAGACATCAAAAGGAACCATGAGGCATGAAACGGTGATAGAAGATATTTGCCATGTTACAGCCAAAGCAGGAGGCATCTGTCAGAGTCCAGAAGCACAAAATGCCTGTAATCTCTGATTCCTTATAGCCTCATCACTTGCCATGTAAAAAGCTTCACAATGTACTGCAAGGCAAGTTACATTTCTACCATGGTTGGAAAGTTTACTCAGTGTATATGGTAGACTGATCACCAAACTGCAAAACCTGCAACCAGTATATTACAACCCAACAGACTGGCTGATCAAAAGTCAAACAAGAGAAGGGAGCTTTCATCCAGCCCATCTGAGAATGTATGCAACTGGAAATTCTCATATACTGCTAGCAAAAGTTTAAGTTGGAGCCACCAGCTTTATGGCACATTTACATTATCTAGTAAAGTTTAAAATACGTATGTCAAATGAACCACCAATTTCACTGCTAGGTACATATGCTAAAGAAACTATAAATTACAAGATTGTTCATTGCAAGATTATTTGTAGAGGTGAAAAATGGGTAACAACATAAATGCCCATAAATAGAGGAATGGATAATAAAATATGTTCATGCAATGAATTACAAGGAGTTGTGAACTTCTAATTAGCTAGATGTATATGTGTCAACTTGGATAGGCTTCAAAATCATAACAGTTGAATGAAATGCACTTGAAGGAAAAACAAACAGCATGACAATATGCATGTAAAAAGTGTTTAAGGAAGGCCTAAAACAATAGTTCAAGGACTCATACATATGTCAACAAAAGAGTAAAAAATGCAGTAGTAAGATACACAATAAATGTACAATATGGGATGGCTCTAGAAAGATTCGAACTAGGAATGGACTGAGCATTTCACTTTACCTGTGAAGTCTATGCTATGGTTTGAATGTTCATGTCCCCTCCAAAATTCATGTGGAAATTTAACCCCCATCATAGTGGTATTAAGAAGTGGGACCTTGGCCTGGTGAGGTGGCTCATGCCTGTAATCCCAGCACTCTGGGAGGCAGAGAAGGGCAGATCACGAGATCAGAAGTTCGAGACCAGCCTGGCCAACATGGTAAAACCCTGTCTCTAGTAAAAGTACAAAAATTTGCTGGGCATGGTGGTGGGCACCTGTAATCCCTGCTACCTGGGAGGCTGAGGCAGGAGAATAGCTTGAACCTTGAGGCAGAGGTTGCAGTGAGCCAAGACTGTGCCATTGCACTCCAGCCTCAGTGACAGAGCAAGACTCCATCTCAAAAAAAAAAAAAAAAAAAAAAGGAATGGGATCTTTTTGGGAAATGATTAAGTCATGAGGGGTCTGCCTTCATGAATGAATTAGTGCTTTACAGAAGGGCTGGAGGGAACTAACTTAGTTCCTCTTTGTCTTTCTGTCCTTTCTGTCATGTGAGGACACTTACACAATGCCATCTATAAAGAATAGGCTCTTACCAGACCAACTTTGCCAGCCCCTTGCTCTTGGACTTCCCAGCCTCCAGAGTGGTAACAAATAAACTTCTATTGTTTACAGATCACCTCGTCTCAGATATTTTATCATAGCAGCACAAATGGACTAAGAAAATCTATTTCCTTAATTGAAAAAAAGATTTGAGGTAAGTATGACAAAGTGCTAACAATGATCAATTCTTGATGGTGATAATAGAGTTTTGATCATAGAACTTGCTGTATTTTATTATTTGTTTTTAATTTGCAAAGACAAAAATGTGTTCTGTCCATCACCTGGAGACAAAGCTTAACTTTATTAAGTTGATTATTGTACCAAGAGCTATAATTAACTCAAGATTTGCTTTGGAAACCCAGAGTAGTGCCAGAAATAGTGTCTTCTCCTCACTTAGATGTCTTCAGTTCCTTAGGTTCTCAGCTTTCCACTATCTAAAAACCCAAAAATGTTAATTAATAGCTCTTATGGCATCCCCGTTTCTTCCGGGAAAGTTTAGCTCCATTCTGTAGAACAAATAACTGAGACATACAAACTATAGAAAAAGAAAAGAAATCAAGAGTGACAAGAAATCAATGATCTAGCCCCTCTTTGGTCAAGAAGGCATTTCCACAATGATCTTAACATTTGACAGCTCTCTCTGAATTGATTTCATAGAGTTAAGTCCAGAGATGGTAAACAGCTTCTACCTTGCTTACTAAACAATGATGGTTTCCTGCAACCTATGTTGAAAGTATCCTGAAGCCACTAGTGTCAGTAAAAAGAATGTTAAGATATATTCATAATGTCTTCCATGAGCACAAGAGTAGATGTGGGGTGAGAGGTGAGGAGGTCATAAGCCATGTATCTGCGACCTAAGAAGTTTAGCCACATGAAGGAAATGGCCTTTTTCGATATACAGAAGGTGGGAATTCATGGTGTTTTATGCATAGTGTTACGTGCTAAACATCTTCCAGAATTCAATCCATAAGGAATAGACTATGCATTAGTTGCAGAGCATTCAGAAGCACACCTGGGAGGTGAGATATGTCACCAAACCAAGTCCTCCCTGACTAGCTCTGACCAAGCCAACGTTTCACAAGCCAGTTACCCTATAGCAGTTCTCCACCAGGGCCAATTTTGTCTCATCCCAGGGGACATTTAGTAATATCTGGAGATGTTTCCATTGTCACAACTGAGGAAATGCTACTGGCATTTAGTGGGTAAAAGCCAGAGATGCTGGCGAACATCCTACAGTGGAATGCACGGGACACCCTCCCACTACAAGAAATAATCTGGGCCCAAATGTCAACACTGCAACAGTTGAGAAACTCTTTCCTAGGCCAGGCGTGGTGGCTCACACCTGTAATCCCAGCACTTTGGGAGGCAGAGGTGGGAGGATCTCCTGAGGTCAGGAGTTCAAGACCAGCCTGTCCAACATGATGAAATCCCATCTCTACTAAAAATGCAAAAATTAGCCAGGCATGGTGGCAAGCGCCTGTAATCCCAGCTACTCAGAAAGCTGAGGCAGGAGAATCACTTGAACTCGGAAGGTGGAGGTTGCAGTGAGCCAAGATCATGCCATTGCACTCCAGCCTGGGCAACAGCGCGAGACTCTGTCTCAAAAAAAAAAGAAAGAAAGAAAGAAAAATCTTTCCTAGGGCTCACAACATTTGTAGATTAGACTGCCTGGTCCTTCCTGGACATTCAAGGCCAGACCCACACTGGACTGCATGGGACAGATCTAAAGGTTCTATTCTAGATCTGCTCTTCGTAAAGGATGGTTCCTATCCAAGAGTTTTGGCCTGCTTGACCAACCACAGTCCAGCATGCACTGAATGCCTATATAAGCCAGGCCAAGAGAGCAGCTTCTGGGCCCAGGACTTTTCCTTCTGACCTTTGTGGGCTGACGGTTCTGCTCAGTTTGTCTCTTCTCTTGAATTCCAGAATGATTTTCAGGACCATTAATGTTTTCATCTATGTTGGTCTATCTGAAAGATCACAGCTTCTCCCGATGCAACTGTCCAGCCGAAGTGATGCTGAATTGTCAAGACCAAACGTGTCTGCCACAGTTGGTTCTATCTTAGATGAGCAGAGACAGCTAGACCAGGATAGACAGGCATGGGCCAAATGACTAGCCACATCTCACAAGCTGCTGGGTCAGTATAGGGTCTGCATCAAGATTCTAAACCAGGCTTTCTGACTCTATTAGCACAATGTCCAAATGCTTGGCTTTGCATTGTTATTTAATGATCTGTTTGTTATTTGATAACCTGCAGTCTTTTGAAGCACAAGTGAAGAGGCAGAATTAAGCTGCTGAGGAGCCTTTGCTACAAATGAACTTTTCTTAGACAGTAATATAAGAATACATTTTTCAAAACCCTCCACATTAGCTTTGTAATGCAGCTTTAAAATAGACAAAGCCCATTGTATATTTTCACAGAAAGAATGGCAAGACCCTAATTCCACTCTTGGCTCTGCCATTTGCTCATGGAAGACCTTGGCCTTTGACTTCTCTCAGCTTCCATATCATCATCTGCAGAATGGGAAGAATAATGCTTACCCTTAAAGACTTGTTTTGAGGAATAAATGACATTGCACATGTAACTTGTCTGGCACATTGTAAGAGCTATAAAAATGGTAACTAGTTTTTTTTTGTTTTTGTGTGTGTGTGAGATGGTGTCTCACTCTGTTACCAAGGCTGGAGTGCAGTGGCACAATCTCAGCTCACTGCAACCTCCGCCTCCACCTCTCGGGCTCAAGCAATTCTCCTGCCTCAGCCTCCCAAGCAGCTGGGACTACAGGCACACACCACCACGCCTGGCTAATTTTTGAATTTTTGGTTAAGACAGGATTTCACCATATTGGCCAGGCTGGTCTCGACCTCCTGACATCAGATCTGCCTGCCTCAGCCTCCCAAAGTACTGGGATTATAGGCGTGAGCCACTGCGCCAGGCCAGTTTTTAACAGTCATCTAAGAAGCTAGGGCATTCTTGACACCATCATGTCTCAGCCAATTCAGAACAGTTATGACTACAAATCTCCCTACTATTTCCACAGCCCTCCAGCAGAATCCATGTTCTGCTGTGGGTGTAGGTGAAGAGAAGATTTACATCATTTTGATTCAGAAAATAGAATAATATCAAACTGTAACTGAGAACTGTTCAAAGAATTTTATGGCTTAATCCTCACCATCACCCCATGAGGTAAGTAAAATCATTATCCCCATTATACAGATGAGGAAGACGAGGCTTACAAAGGTTGGGTAAGCAGCTCACTCATGGTTACTCAGCTAGAAGGGGGCATACTACCCTTAATAATCGCAACTCTACTCCATTCATTCACGTGTTCATTCAAACACTATACTGTATTGCAACCCTACACTAAGCACTGGGGATACACAGTTGGCTCACTAGGCAGACATTGATTCAGCCCGACTATATGGCAGTCACTGTCCTAGGCACTGGCATTCAGCAGGGAAAGTGTGACCAGTCTGGTGAAACCCACAGGTAAATAAAGAAATGTCAAAAGTGCCACAGCTCCATGACAGATATTTGTAGAGATAACCAGGAAGCCTCGGGGAACAAAGATATCCTCCTACACACTCTGGGGACTAAGCGGGGATTGGGATGAAAGAATAGAAGCCCAAAAGCCTTCAGAGCAGAGTTGGCTTTGAGCAGCCCAGTGTTCCGAGGACTTAAAAAAAAAACACCACCACCAAAAGGGCTGGCCCTAAAAAAATGTGCAGTGGGACTGGCCACCTGGCATCTTATAGACAGAGAAACCAGTCGTAGGGCTGGATTTTTTCAGTTCAGAGCTGCTGCTGTTCTCCATAGCCCAGCCTGAACCCATACAGGCATCCATCTCTACGCAAGCGCCAGAAAAGAATAAATTCCATAGCAAGGCATTTCAAAGCACCTACCAAGATGAACGTGCCCTCTGGCCTGGTTTTTGTTTGGGAAAATTGTGTGCTAAAAACAGCAGATAAAAAGGAATCTGTGGGCATAATTTATTTAGACTTTCTAAAGGCTGTTGAGAAGGTCTCTCTCATAGGAGGCTATTATAGCCAAGCAGGCAAGTCGGTAACTATGGGGTAAAAGGTGAAGTTCTGTCGTGATTAAAGCCTTCTTAACCGAGAGGAACCGAAGCCCAAGAATAAATAGCCAGTTCTCCACATGGGAAGCTAAAAATAATGGGGCCGCTCAGAGATTAGTCCTGAGGCCAGTGTTGTGCTATCTATTTTTAATGATTTGTCAAATGAAGTACAGTAAATAGAAAAATGCAGGTAGCTAATGACAGGCGACCACTTGGTATAGTGAAAAAAGCACTGAGCTGGCAGAGCCCTAGGAAGCCTGGCCCAGCCTGCCCATGTGACTACATTTCTTTGTGCCTCAATTTCTCTATCTGTGAAATGATGGGATAACGTGAGCTATTTCTGAGGTCACTGAGGCCACCTGTGAAAACATTTAAAACTCTTTGGCTTGAAGTTCATTCAGGTAGAACTACAAGGAACAAAATGAATTAACCAAATTGAGCAATCTGAGATGCAAAGGAACATCAGAAAAGGCAAAGTAAACGCTTTCACTCTGCTATTTTGGGGTGACTTGCTTAGTTCAGAATAAGTGATAACGTCTCCAAAGAAAGCTATAACCATTCCTGTGGACGGTTTCATGAGAATGCCTATTCTTAGTCGGGCATCATCAAAGTGCCAATAAACCGTATGCAGCATTTTTTTAAGCACTGTAAAATGCACAGAAAAGTGTTATCAGGCTAGCACCTAAATCAGCCTCATGTCCTATCTTTGTCTCTGATATTGTCAAAATAGCCTTTATATAACTGAACGGCAAATACCGATTAAGCCAGAAATGTGTAATTTGGGGGCCCCCAAATGCCTACTCTCAAGAACTTGCAGTCTGGTTGGTGATTTTACAAGCAAAAAGGAGATAACAAATACAACTGTCTATGCCAAATTAACGACCCAGCCAGTAAAGTTTGAAGAACTTCTTAGACAAAGTAGGATGTGAACATCACCTTCAAGAATGGATACTATTTCTGTAGATGGAAGATAACAGGAAGATCTCCACATCCAAAAAGAAAAACAAACAAACTAAAACAATAAATTGAAAGCATAAAAGTAACAAGAAGAGATCAAAACTAAAGAAACTAGGCTGAGTGCAGGGGCTCAGGCTTGTAATCCCACACTTCAGGAGGCAGAGCCAGAAGGATCACTTGAGGCCCAGAGTTCCAGACCAGGCTGAGCATGATAGCAAGACCTCATCTCTACAATCGAAAAATTAGCTGAGAGTGGCGCATGCCTATAGTTCCAGCTACTCAGAGGCTGAGGTGGGGGGATCCCTTGAGCCAGGGAGTTCAAGGCTACAGTGAGGCATGGTTGCACAACTGTACTCCAACTGAGTAACAGAGTGAGACGCTACCTCAAAAAATAAAAATAAAGAAATTCATCCATTTGAGAAAAGTCCAGCTTTGTCCTGAGATGACAGTTGCTTCATTATGAAAACACAGAAGTGTCAAGAAAGGTAAAGAGTATGAACAAAGTAATGAATAAATGAGGATTCATGTGAATATGCCACATGGATCTTCTTAGATTGCTTAGGCCATAACACAAGACCCAGGAAACAGTCCATGAACTTACAAAGGGAAAAACCAAATGGGTTGAAGACATGCTTTTAACATAACACAATTATCTCTGGTGACTCGCTACTGTAGATACTGTTTTCCCCAAGCAGCTTAGTGAGCTTTACTTTTTGATAGAACTACACGTTCATACAGCTAACAGTTCTATCTGCAATTACGGCTAATGTTATTGATACTCATAACTCAAGGCAGACACATGGGGTCTCTAAGAAATTTTTTCCTCCTATGACATTGTTGCAGAATGAGTTGAATTCACTATAGGAGGGACATGTTACTTTTCTCTAAAGTACCTATTTCCGTCCATAGAAATGTTTCTGATTTCATAGTAATTTTTTTCCTTCCTGTTCATATTTGTTGCTCAAAAAGTTGGCTCATTAAAAGGAAAGACAATTGCCTTCTAAGAGTCACACCAGACACAGGTGCGCCTCACATTAGAGAAGACAAGGCCTGCAGAAAATACCAACATCAGACAATCAGAATAGCTAACACTGAACTGAATGGTGCAAGAGAAGAAGGGACCATTTAAAAGAATACTAAAGAGGATTTCTTCATTTATTTGGTAAACTTAAATTTCTAACTAGTAGATTTCCTTTGAAAATTTCACTTGCTGTGAATCCCTGCCACAATGCTCTTAAACCTCCCTGAGACATTTTGTTTCCTGGAGGTTTAAGCAATGTTTTCTAAAATTACCATCTATCTTCTGTTTCACATGACAAGAAGGAAGAAAAGTTTGTATCTCCTTTTTTATTCTAGAATAAATAATACAGTTTCTTCACAGGAAATAAACACCACACCATTAATTATATGCCTCATGGATTCTATTCTACCCGATTTACATTTACTTGGCCAAGTCCAAAGGAAAGTAAACAACCTTAGCATTCAATAGTAGTCATGATATACACTCCTCCTCTTACTCCCCTTTTCTCCATAAAGCAATGCATTTAAAATGAAGACTTGGATTTTGCTATTTTTGACATTTCCCAAATATGTTTAAGCATCAGGAACTTGAAAATACGGTATTTCAATGGGTAATGAATGTCCTTTGAAAACAAAGACCATCCTTATATAAAAACAGAGAGATGAATTTCAATGCCCAAGCCAGTAAATAGGTGTCTCTCTTACAAAAAGTTCAGTGAAGCTCTCCTTGGGAGTGTGCAAAAGCTTTACATAAAAACACCACTCCGAGATAACCCTCTTACAGATTAGAGTCAAGAGAAACATATAGAGACAACCACAGGAAGCTGGGTAATAAACTTCCGGATACCTGTTTGTTATTTTGACAAAAATCGAACTTGTGCAAGTAAGGTCAGAAGCCAGAAAATGGCTCCCAGAAAGCCTGCCCTTATGGTCCTCCGAAATTACAAAACAATTTTGGCAGTTTCCAAAAATTAGCCTTACAAGGCCACAAAGATATCCAGGTCCCCATTTTCTCTCATGGAGTCCCAGCTGCACTAATGAAGAGTTGCAAAGTGTAGGGCCTGACTCCTCTTCGTGCAAGCCTGAATTATCTAAGCAGTGCCTACGAAGAGGAAATTTATTTCTCTGCTAAGTCATCATGTAAAGCTTCCAAAATAGAGGTGCCCTTCAAATTAAATTTGCCAGTGTCGATTCCCTCATCCTCAATGATACCGTGTAAGAAGGATCAAGTGATTAAAATGAAGCAAAAAGAAACAGAGGTCACCCAACACCTGGCTTTTAAAAACTAGGTAGATTCCAGGCCTCAGGATGCTTGGAAAAATAAAATGTGTGTGACGCAACTAACAAACCCAAAGGCCTACGAACTTGTGTCCCATTAAAATGCATAATCCTATAATGATGAATCTGGCAGTCTCTCAATAGTTTGACTCACTTCCCTGCTAAATATAACTGAAGACAGGTTTTCCACTAGGAGCTACTGTATTATTTTCTCCCAAGTGGGAATCAGAAACTAATTTCGATATGTAAAAAAATCAAAGCAAAGAAAGGATGATACAAGTATTTCTCTGACTTTAATTTCTTTGCAGCACTATCCAGCCGGAACTACTTTTCCAGAACCCAGAGAGGCACCAATAGAGATGTTTATGGATGGATAAGGCAGTATTTGTCAGAAGCTGCAGAATGTGAAAATCGCCATCTATCTGCTGCATGCGACTTGACTGAAATGATTTAGTCGTAATGTGTGATGATGGACGTTGGTTTGTATTGTTTAGCTCTGGAAAGGCCACTGCCAGAGACCGGTATTTCAGCTGACTGCTATTTCTTTCCAATTCAAATGAAAAGAGACTTAAGAACAGACAACAACCCAGCAGGATGCCTATTAGAATTCTTTGTAAGGACTTCACTTGCAAGGAGCAACTCTGGACTTGTTCGTAGAAAAGAAATAATCAGCCTCTGACCAAAGTGCTCAAATCAAAAATCTCACGGACTGCATGGGATTGTTTTTCTTCCAAAATAGATCATGGATTAATGGAGTACACTGACCTAATGGAAGCATCAACCATTTTTAGAACAGAGCTGCCCCAAGAAGCCTTGCAAGGAATTATTCCAGCTATAATGCTGTAGAATTCGTTACCCACTGAGTTAAAATCACCTCAAATCCATTTGCTCTTATGCAGAATTTCCTGATTATAGCCTCCGCTTATTTTGCCCACATACCAAATCTGAAAATGGTTTTTTAAATTGGTGACTTTTGAGCTAGCTTCACTGGTGGCTGGGGTACAAAATTATTTTCCCCCCTGAGTTGAAATGTATTTTTTTAAAAAGAAAAGAAAAAAAAAGCGCTGGGTGAGAAATGCATTTTGAAAACGAAGCTTGAGTTGTAGCTTTGCTACAATGGAGAAGCAAAAAAATAATCAAACTGCAGCTTTTCTCTTGACAACCCTGATGGTTCATCTGGTAACACCTCAGACACTTTATTCCCAGCCGAGTTGTTTCTATACGTCATTTATAACTTCACATTTTTTGGAGAGAGAGTACCTCTTGGATGTATCTGTGTATCCATGTGTATGTGAGTGCGTGTGTGCAGGAGATGATATTAAGCTGGTATGTTCCTGCTACAGACAGTGTGGTGCTGAAACCGGCTTACCTGGGCTTTGCAAGAGCTGATTGTTAAAATGTGCAGGAAATTTGCAAGCCAATTGATATCACATTGGTGGCTTGAAGTTGGCAGTGGTGGGAGTACTTCTACCTCAGAAATCAATATGCATTATGAGTCAGGGCTACACGGTTTTTGGGAGAGGCAGTTTTTTAGCACATACCAGCCCACCACTGGCTACTGGGACACCAGCTGTTTGCACAGCCATCCACCCTGATTGGCTGCATGCACTCTCCACTTTGGTCATGCTCATGTTGTAAGCACTGTACAATATTTTGAATAGCAACTTCATCACATGTAGTCAAATAATATCATTGTACTGTGTATATTTTCTTTGGTATAATAATTGAAAAGTATCATACACTATCACATCATCCATCATCAAGAAACAATTTTTTGAGCATGGGCTTGGACCTCAGGTACTCTGCTGAATAAATTCTGGGTGGGTCAACTGCTGGTGAATCCCAAACAGATCATTTGCGAAGGAAGAAACCACGCTGGGCCTTAGAGAAAAACAAAATGAGTCAGTCCTCTCTGCTGCCTTTAGCCAGTCCAAACCCTGAAGTCATACAGCATGGGGGAGATTTTCTAGTCAAAGGAGTCACTTATCTGCCCAAGCACATCTCAAGATAAATGATGAGAAGCTTCTGGGAACACTGAAGGCCATCCCCTTCCCACAAAACAGAAATTAACAGGCCCCCCCCAATCAGAGCATTAAAACAAAGATCAACCAACATGTGATTTTAGTAAACAGAGTAATTTGGGCTTTTGGAGCGCATGAAAATTCTGTCAGGATTATAATGTCTTCTACCACAGACCTTAATTTCTTCTGTCATGGAGAATATGATTAGACTCGGTCCCATTTGATTGCAGGGAATGTCAGTTCCCATTAACAAAAGAAAAGAAGAACTCAAAAACATGTTCCACATTTTTAACCCTTTGGGCAAGGAGGATTTTTCCAGCTCAAACTGCTCCTGGAAAATATTTGAAGCATTTAAGCACAGCCAGCCCATCTAATAGATAGTTAAAGGGATTTACCTAACGAACTCACCTCCCTTTCCAATAGAGGCTATTTTTGATCCAACACTGGCACTAAAAAGTGAAAGCCATGTATATTTTTGTTTTGTTTTGCAACTTGTTTTGTTTTTTTCTACCCGACTCCACCCTAATCTCTAAGAAATCCCACTCCTTGCATGAATGGAGTTTGCTTTAAATGGTCTGATTCTTTGAGGGCAGTGGAGGGGAAGCAATGTTCTTTTTGGCTGCAGGCACCATTTGGCCATTCCGTTCATGAACTGGTTAGTGCAGGTGGCTTTCACGGGTGCTAGAAAATTATAGTCTCAGACCCAAACTTGTATCAGTAAACACACTGCCTCAGACTGGCCACTTCAATTCTGTTGAACCTTCCACAGTTCAAATAGGGCACCTGGGTCAGTCTGAGAGCTTAGCAGGCACAGCTGACCCTGGCTGCCCAGCAAACAGTTTATGTTAGGGAGCAATCTAGAGATTTCCTGAGATAAGGATGCTATTACAGGCTGACAAATGTGGAATAGAGCAGAGTGGGCAGCTTTTGTCCACACTGACCCAGGGTGAGAATGCTGGGATTATTGCTGATTGGGGATAAATGGCAACCGGTGATTTATTTGTTCAAGTGAAACCAGCCAAGTTCATCCCTCAACACCATCTCCCATGTCTTTAAGCTTTTTATTTTCCTCTTCAGGCAAAAAGACTTAGCAATTTTGGGAACTCTTCAAATACCACCATTCCAGTGAACCCCATTACCCTTAGGATAAAATCTGCAATCCTTAACAATCCTTCAAGGCCCTGCATGATGGGTTCCTACCTGCCTCTTCAGCTCCGGCTCCTGTCACTGGCCCCCAAACCTCCTGCACTCAACCACAATAGCCACCACTCTGGTTTCTGACTGCCCCAATATCCTCTTCACCTTCAGCCTTTGCTTGTGCTGGGCCCTCCCCCAGGGCTCTTCCTCTCTCTTTATCTGGCAATCCTCCTTATCCCTGTTCCAGGTTGAATGTCATCAGCAAAGACCAGGCCAGTTCCTCCATTACGATCTTCTGGGGCCCTGTGTGTTCATTCATCACAGTTCTTTGCACAGCCATGAATAGTAACTATTGGTTTAAAATTGTGCTTCCCCGCCGGCAGGGATTATGCTTATCGTATACATCTAGCACTTAGTGCAATGCGGAATATTTCGTAGGTCAAATGCACAAATGAATGAAGTAGGTGCAAAAGAGATATTGATGGCCTATGAGAGAATCTAACAAAATCTTCATCTTAAATGTACACTAGCTAGGGAGAGAGCTATCTCTCCTACCCCTCCTTTCTGATCATTCTGGCACAAGGATTTCAGATGGCCCTGCTATCTCATCAGGACTGTACCGTCAAATCTACTTCCTGGCTTTCAGGACCCTCCCTTATCATCGTCATCATTAACGTTATTGAGCATGTACTATATTCCATGTGCATTACTCAGTGTTCTCTACTAATCTATTTGATATTCACCACAAGCCATAAAATAGTGCAGTGTATTGAAGATGGGTACAGATGCACAAATTCTTTGACATTCCTCCCATTGAGAGGCAGGATCATTGTCCTCTCCCCTGGAATCTGAGCTATCATGTGACTGCTTTGACCAATAAAGTGCACAGGAAATGATGTCATACATTTTCTGGTTTCTGTGTTGAAATGTTGGCTCTGGGGGAAGCCAGCTTACAACTAACAACTAACACCTAATTGGCACAAAGTATGTAAGAAGTCTGACTCCCCTGATACTGCAGGAAAGGAACTCGAGCTGGTTGCAGGGAGAGGTCCTGGGAGAAGAATGCCCTTCCAGCCCCTAGCTGTTGCAACCATGCCAGCCCCGGTGCCAAGCATGTACATGAAGGTACTATCTTGCACATCCAGCCCAGTCGAACCTTCAGCTGACTCCAGCCCTAGCCACAAGAGAAGCTCCATGAAAGACCACTCAGCTGACCCCAATTAACCCACAAAATTGTCAGAGACAATAACAAATCAGTGTTTTAAGCCACTAAATTATGGGAAGGATGAATAGGCAGCAATAAATAACCAAAATACATAGGCACTATTATGACCCTGGCTTTGTCAATGAGAGATGGAGACTCAGCACACTCAAAGCCACACAGTTGGGAAGGGGTGGAGCTAGGAGTCCAACCCAGGAGGGCCGGCTTCAGAACCCAGGCTCTCATCATCCATGCAGCCGCACCACTCTTTGGCAGCCCACTTTCTCCAAGATGTAGTCTGTCCTCCTCTTGTCCCTCTAAAAGGGTCCCCTTCAATTTCCTTCTGCCCATGTACTTAATCTCCTACCTCTATCATGATCCCCTCTCTGAATCTTCTGCTGATGTCGCCTTTCTCCAAATTCCTTGGTACATTTAAAGACAGGCATCTAGCCTTGCCGTTTATTATTCTAGTATTATTCTTCATGCTGTTTTTTGCTTCATGTCTATATGTTATCTTCCTGAAGGTCAAAACCAAATCTTCTATTTTGATTTTGTCCACCTCTCAAGAAAACCTTGCTCATCCCCACATTACCCAGCACAATGCTGTGCACTCAATAAATACGCCTCCCAGCCATCCTGGCCAAGCTCATTCCCTTTTCAGAGACTTTATGTTTGCAGTTCTCTTTCCCTGGGATACTCTTTCTTAGCCACTCAGATCTTGAAAATATCTCCCCTCCACCAAGAGGCCTATCCTGACCACCCTGTCTAAAGGAGCCACCCCTCCTCACCCTTAGTCAGCCGCTCACTATCTCCTTATCTGGCATTATATTAATTAGTTGTTTGGTTCTTAATTCCCTTAAGGAGAAAACAAGTTCCATGAGGACAGAACGTGACCATCTTGTTAATTGCTGTAGTCCCAATCCCCAGGACCGTTTCTGGTCTCTAGTAGCATCTCAAAAAATAATGTTAAATAAATGAATGTATATTTGTTTATTGAATCTTCACTTCATAAGAGCTGCCAGCATGTAGCAGTTGTGCTAATGTACATGAAGCGTTTTCCCTCCATCACATCAGTTGCATCTTCAGCATAATGTGCAACCTTCCATTTCTCATGTAGAAAGCCTATACTTGGCTCTAAGGTGAACTCTGTGTTTGTTTTTTTATTTTTATATATAGTTTTTACTTTAAGTTCTGAGATACGTGTGCAGAACGTGCAGGTTTGTTACATAGGTATACATGTGCCATGGTGGTCTGCTGCACCTGTCAACCTATCAGCTAGGTTTTAAGCCCCCCATGCATTAGGTATTTGTCCTAATGCTCTCCCTCTCCTTGTTGTCCACCCCTCCACAGGCCCTGGTGTGTGATGTTCCACTCCCTGTGTCCAGGTGTTCTCATTGAGGTGAACTCTGTATGTAGCCAGTTGTTGCTGTTAGGCAGTAGTCTACATGTTGCTTTGGTCGTCCAAACCATTCTTTACAACAAAGCTCTCTGAAGAACAGTGGAGTTTTTTGTTGTTGTTGTTGTTTTGTTTTGTTTTTTGTTTATAGAGGTAGGGTCTCATTGTGTTGCCCAGGCTGGTCTCAAACTCCTGGGCTCAAGCAACCCACTCGATTCAACCTAAGTGCTGGGATTATAAGCGTGAACCACCACGCCTGGCCTAGAAGAGTATGTTTAAAGCCAGTCACCAAGAGGAGCTTCTAGGATGACGCCAAGAAGGGAGGGTGGCCAAGCAGCCTTAGTATGACATGCATTAATAAAGGCCATTGCTCTGGATCATGAAATGAGAATATTAAATCCAATGGAGGCCCATTTTGCTCACTATGGTGAACACAGAAATTCATCCCAGTATCTAGAACAGAGTACATCCTCAATAAACATTTGTTGAATGAACAAATAAATAAATTAGTGAAACATCTTTGCCTTGTATCTCATTTCTTATCACTTATCATTTCAATATGTGCAAGAACTTAGAGTACATTTCTGATCTTGTGCATGTGAAACTTACCAAAAAACAGTAGCTAAAAAATTGTAAAACTTACAACTTTTCAACAACAAAGTTGAAATGTAAATGACCACCTATACATAATGACCTCCCCATAATACATAATGGGCAAGTAGAGAAATCTAGAAAAGAAAGGCCATAGGCTGAGGTAGTTAACAGATATGATAGTCTATTAACATTAATTTTCTGAAGTGTACATTTCAGATATTTGCTCAGCCTCACTGAGCCTCAGTTCCTCATCTGTATACTGAAGATAATCTCTTGCTTATTTACGAACCTGAAATATTCACAGTGAGTCTAAGATGAAAGAACAAATGAGTAAATACTTTAAAAGGTGTGACAGGAGGCAGGTGCGGTGGCACTCACCTATAATCCAAGCACTTTGGGAGGCCATGGCAGGCAGATCACTTGAGGTCAGGAGTTTGAGACCAGCCTGGCCAACATGGCAAAACGCTGTCTCTACAAAATATACAAAAATTAGCCAGGTGTGGTGACATGCTTCTGCAATCCCAGCTACTCAGAAGGCTGAGAGGCACAAGAATCACTTGAACCTGGGAGGCAGAGGTTGAAGTGAGCCGAGATTGTGCTACTACACTGGAGCCTAGGCGACAGAGTAAGACTTCATCTCAAAAAAACAAAAAAAACGTGTAATAGGAATATGAGCTAATTGATAGTTTCCATCTTCTTCTCTTTCTGGTATTTCAAACACTTAAACATACATTTATAATTTTTTCAATCAATTTAATATATATTTTACTATTTCTGAGTTTCATGATTCATTCACAGACGACTATTACATTTGTTCCAAATGTTCAATCTTCCAAATGTTTAACCTATTAGTTTTTCCTAATAATTTTCTAATTCTTCACTCATGTTTTTATTCTGTTCTCCCCACTTTTCAGCAAAGGATCCCATGGTATAGAGAGCTTCTCCATCTTACCAGAAGCAGAAAGCAAGTTAGAAATAGCAAAACAAAAATCAAACACTTGAGCCTCTAGTATGTGACTTACATTATAGAGTCCAAACAACTGGGCTTATAAAAGCATCACTAGTGGCCAGGCTCGATGGCTCATGCCTGTAATCCCAGCACTTTGGGAGGCCAAGGAAGGTGGATTACCTGAGGTCAGGAGTTCGAGACCAGCCTGGCCAACATAGCAAAACTCTGACTCTACTAAAAATCCAGAAATTAGCGCATGTGGTGGCAGGTGCCTGTTACCGTAGCTGCTCAGGACACTGAAGCAGGAGAATCACTTAAACCTAGGAGGTGGAGGTTGCAGTGAACCAAGTTGGTGCCAATGCATTCCAGCCTGGACAACAGAGCAAGACTCCATCTCAAAAAAAAAGCATCACTAAAAGTCAGAACATAGAAATTAGTCCATTGGCTCTCAAATTTAGGGTGGCATGAGAATCCCTTGAAAGCCTTGTTAAAACACAGATTCTTGCACCCTCACACCCTGCCCCAAAGTTTTAGGAGGTCGGGGTGGTGCCCAGGATCTTATATGTCTAACAGGAATTTTGTATTTCTAACAGGAAAATTGGCATTACATTTCCGTGTAATCCCAATGCTGCTAGTCTGCCAGTCACACCTTGAGAACCAGGTACTTCAACTTTTCATATACTAACTCCTTGGATTCTCCCCAACAATCCTTTCCCATTTTATAGATGAGAAAACTGAACACCAAAGAATAAGCTCTATTCGCATTCCAGCTTGCTGATTAACCAAATCACGATAATCTTGAGAAAGTGAATTAACCTTTCCGTGGCTCATGTTCTTCATCTACTGAGAAAATATCCTCAGGTATCTCATGAGGATTAAAAAGACAGTGGTGCCTAAGAAGTGCTCAGCAAAGCCAAAAACAAGCTAGAATTCTAGGACTTTCACTTAGCACAGGGTTGTGTTTTTCTCACTTTTTTACTTGCATGGGAAATTTTTAACCACAGACTTGGCAAAGTGCTCCATTCCATTGTCCAAACATCAGTATCCGTAGATTCTGCTTTCTGGCTTTTGTTTTGTTTTGTTTTTTTAATTACTGAGTTTGTTTTTCCAAGAAATTCCCTTATGTGCTGTATGTGGAGGATGTTGAGGGGCATGTGAAGGTGGGGAGTTGTTTCAAACAAATTGAACATTTCTATTTCTGAGACACGGATGAACTGGATAGGCAGTGTTCCCTATGATGTGATACATAGTTATGTGGGAGATCCTCCTTTTGTATAAGGTTCTCTGATTTGGCTTTCGGAGGATTCAGTGTATTTTGATTTCTATATTTAGAAACCCAGGCCTTTTTGGTATGCTATGAACACATGAAGGCAAGACTGATTGTAAGCACTTGTACTTAAATATTAGTTTCAAGAGTAAGAACCTTCAGAGGTTTCCATATTGTATTCCACTGGAGTATCATTAAGGGAAGCAATTACTTATCAGGATATACTCAAAACAACTTTATTGCATTCGGAGGAAATAATGGGAGTTGTCTGTCTAAATTACTAGGCAGGGGCCCTGGAAATCACTTAGCATAATTCTTGGCATAAGGTAAGCAGTCAATAAGTGGAACAGAGATTCACACAAATGAGCGCATAGCATGTGTTAGGTATTTACACATAGCATGTCATTGAGTCTTTATAATGTCCCTTGATTTAGCTATGGCTATTTCTTTCTAGATGAAGAAACCAATATTCACAGAAGTTAGGTGGTGTTTATCAGCTCCTTAGGGAAGTGGGTGAGGGCTGGAGTTATGATTCCAGCCCATAGGTGTTTGATGCCAGGGGCAAAGTTCTTTCCACTACGCTAGGTTGTTTCCTTCCTTGCCTCTTTCCTTTTTGCCTTCCCTCCTCTATCCAGTTCCTTCCACACATATCCGAAGTCTTTGTGAATGTCAACCAATGACCAATGTCAGCAACGTACTCCCATTTTATGGATTGGTTCACAGTAGAAACAAGTGATCCCTCAAAGCCAACCCCGAAAAGTTTCCATATAAAATATGTCATTTCTGAATCCCCTTCCTTGGCCCTCAACTATAAGCACAAGGGTACGTTACAGAGGATCCTTTATTTAGGAAAACAAAGAGTTTGGGTCAAGACAACAGGCTGAGGCTCCCAGGTACCCAAGGTGGCTGAGAGACATAGGAGGAAAAATCGGTCATGCTTCCGATTTGAATTACAAATGCTTCCTAGAGACAGAAGTCAGGCGGATATGCCCATTTATTTATTGCCTAGTGCTACAATTTCTAAATAAAAATAAATAAATAAATAAATAAATCAAAATAAAGCACCTCCTCATTTATTATTCAGAAAATAATAAAGGCTTAGAGCAATGGAAAGGGCTGAGGGCTTTCTTTGCATTTCCCCCTGAACACCAGTTGTCTTTCTCTTCTATCACTTCGCTTATTTTTTCCTGTTTTTACACCTCGTGCCTCTTTTAATTTTTTGTTTTCTGTATCCTTTCTATCTTTCTATCTTTCTGTCCCTCTCTTCCTTCCCTTCCCCTTTATCTTCTGAGGACCTCCTCTCTGGTATTTTGTGTCTGGTTCCAAGAGGAAATAGCAGAGTAGTAGAGTTTTCACCTCCCTGTTGGCAAGTGCTTTGTGTCACACTGTCACTTAGGATACAATGATCTATTGGTCCCTTCTCCTGCTGGGAAGAGATGGAGATGGTGAAGGCACATCTCGAGCTGGGATATTTCCTCCTAAAATGCACACTGAAAATTACACCCAGCATCTAATTTTAAATGGATTATGGAACTGGATTTTTTTTCATGGCTGTTTCTTACTATAAAAGTAATAAATATTTATTGAAAATACAGAAAAATATAAAGCAAGCAATCACCCATTCTTATTTTAATATGAAAGCAATTACTATTATATGTGTATGTGTTTTATCCCTGTATTTTAACAAACATCACACGTTTTTATAAATCACTAATTTTTTACATACATACATGCACTGTTCATGTTACTCTAATTCTCATCAACATCCTTATGGCTATATCTTATGTGAACATACCAAAATACACTGAGTCATATTCCTTTTGGTAGATAGTTGGCTTTTTTTTTTTTTCAGTTTTTCGTTATTATAAATAATGCTACCATGAGGCAGACACAGTGGCTTGCATCTGTAATCCCAGCTACTTGGGAGGCTAAGGCAGGAGGACTGCTTGAGGACAAGAGTTGGAGGCCACCCTGGGCAACATAGCAAGACCTCATCTCTAAAAAATAAAAGTTAATTTAAAAATAATAATACTGACTTCCTGCAATTTTCAATGGCTTCCTTAGGAAATAATTCCAAAAGTAAAATTGTTGAATGAAAGGTTATGAATGCTTTTAAGGTTCTGTAAATTGCATTCAAAAAAGTTCAAGCTCTCTTCAAATCTCTTACCAAGCTAAGAATCTTTTTTATAAATTGGATAAAGAAATGTTGTAAAGCAAATAACCACCTCCTGATTTGTCCTTTGTGAAACGGGCAAAAAATTGGAGTCCATCTTTCCTCTGACTCTCACCACCCCCACCACATGCCTCCTAAGGAGGGTCACCAGCTTATCCCTCTAGGTTTTGTCTAACCATTTTGCAAGACAAGCCAAATAAAGCCAGCCTCTTATTCATTCAACCACTCATGAACAGTATGGAATAGTTATTTGCCAGGCCCTGTGCCAGTGCTGAGGATATAAAGATGCATAGAACATTATCCATAACGTGCGTGAACAATGGTGTGATGAGGCAGACAGACATGAAATTAAGCCACAGTACCGGGAGACCAGAGCTCATGGAGGCAGGCATGGAGTGCTCCAGGTCCTCCTAGAGGAGCTGCTACTGAGCGCGGGGAGATGACGCCTGGCCAGTCCCTTGGTGACATCATAACAGTGACTCTTTCCTCTGTACTTACAAGCATTGCTTCACTAAAGAGCGCTTATTGCTCTTTCACAAATGAAAAAAAAAAAAAAAACAAAAAAAACCTGAGGTTGAGAGAAGTAAATAACTTGTCCAAGATCACACAGCTAAGAAAGGGCAAAGTCAAATGTTAACTAAATTCAAAGCTCCACAACAAGCTCATCAAGGGTCTACCAAAAGGGCTCCATCAGCCCAAATAAGGTTTCCCCAATCTCTAGCTCCGACTCCCTAGTTCCATCCATTATGACAAAAAGAGGCTTGACCCCTCTCAAGCCCGCCTCCTCCCAGCAGCCTCCCTTGCTTTGCTCTGAAGGGTGGCTTTCCTAGCTTCTGCTCCTTGTCATCCAGTCTGGACTCCCCTTTTCTCTTGAGCATGGTGACCCTCAGCACTTCGCCGTGCCTAGCCTTGCCATTTGGCTATAAAGTTTGTTTTAGCTGCCAGGAAACTGATGGAACTATAAAAGATCCATGATGATTCTCTGGGCCCTGCCTTCTTTGTCTCTAAAGCAACGAGATCAGAAATGATGATTTGTAAGCCCTTGTGTAATTCTCAGGGTGTCAAATCCTGCGAGCCACTGAACCACACCGAGCACATTTAGAGTTGCTATTAGAATACAAAAGCAAAGGTTTGGTTCAAATTGAAAAAGCAGACACTTGTGGCCTCTTCCAATGAAGAAGAAAGGAAAATAAGTATTTTAATGATGTTTTTTAATCATTTCCTCAGAGCACACAATGAGAATATATTTGCTGCAGAATGAAAAAGAACACAACATCAATTCAGTGCACAAAACTACTCTAAAACCTAAGAATCTATTCTCACATTTTTCATTAATTCCATTCAGGCTGATAACTTTCAACATTAAGCCTCCATGCTTCATCCAACTCAAGTTTCCTAGAAGCACACAAACAAATCAAAATTCATTTGGGGTTGCCAAGAAGTCTTTCAAATATGGGATACCAACCCGTTTCAAGTCCTTTCTTGCTGCCCAAATTCCAACTTCAACTATGCATTCT
Organism: Sapajus apella; assembly: GCF_009761245.1. Classification (NCBI taxonomy): domain Eukaryota; kingdom Metazoa; phylum Chordata; class Mammalia; order Primates; family Cebidae; genus Sapajus; species Sapajus apella. The sequence goes on from NW_022436945.1 coordinate 13,967,738, forward strand.
CCATTAGAAACTTTCATCTATCAATCCTGTTTCATCATGAAATTATAGGGACTGAAGACTCATCTTGCTATGGGATAGCAAAAAAGATGTTCTCAAACACAGCTTGCCAACAAAAGCACAAAGCTTGAAAAAAAAATGGCTTAATTCCAAAGGCCCCACTGGGTTGTTAGCCTCCCTTCCACAAGAGCCTTCAGTGTCTCATTATTTACAATCAGTTTTGTATACTTTATTTTTTTGAGATGGAGTTTCGCTCTTGTTGCCCAGGCTGGAGTGCAGTGGCACAATCTCGGCTCACCACAACCTCCGCCAACCAGCTTCTAGCGATTCTTGTGCCTCAGCCTCCTGAGTAGCTGGGATTACAGGTATGCGCCACCATGCCCAGCTAATTTTTGTATTATTAGTAGAGACGGGGTTTCTCCATGTTGGTCAGGCTGGTCTCGAACTCCCAACCTCAGGTAATCCATCCTCCTCGATCTCCCAAAGTGCTGGTATTACAGGCATGAGCCATGGCACCCAGCCTAATTCAGTACATTTCTTAAAATCTTTATTATTGTGGTAAAGTATGCACGACATAAAATTGGCCATTTTAACCACTTTTAAGTGTATAGTTCAGTGGCATTAAGTCCATTCATATTGCTTTGCAACCATCACTGCTATCCTGTACCCATTAAAAAAATAAATCCCCATTCCTCCCTCACCTTACCCCCTGGTAACCTCCATTCTACTTTCTGTCTCCATGAATTTGACTAGGTCCCCCATGTAAGTGGAATCGTATATTTGTTCTCTGTGTGTCTGGTCTATTTCCCTTAGCACACTGTCTTCAAGGTTCATCCATGTATACACAAACACACACACACACACACACACACACACACACACACACACACCAGAATTTCATTCCTGTTTAAGGCTGAATAATATTCCATTGTATTCAGTTCAGTACTCTTTGCATGATGTTTTAAGCCTTCCACATTCTAGCCTGATATTTTTTTCTTTATCTTATTTCCCATTGCATAGACCTACATGCCTAGGGCAGAGAAGATAAGTCAGGAATTCGTCACCTTTTTCCCAGAGATTTTAAGCCTTTATACCTTTGCACACTGATCCCTTAACCCAGCACATCCTCCATCCTGCTTTCTCTAATCAAAATCCTAGTTGTTACCTGTGCTCAATTAATGCCTGTTCCACCATGTGGATCCATGCATGCAACAGAGCACCCGCCAATTACAGTCAGACCAGCTGTAAAATGTGTGCTTTCATCACAGTCAATGGCGCTCAACATTGCCTTCTCTGAAGCAAGACGGTTTAGAATACAGTTTTCAATTTTTTGGCAAGCCCTGTTTTAGGTTTTTTTTTTTTTTTAAATAGAACTTTCTTTTTATTTAAAGGCAGGAAAAAAATAACATGACTAATGTGTATTGAGAACACATATAAAATAAAAATATCGCATGTATGATCTCAGTTTTAAAATGTAGTCATGAATTGCCTTTAAGGGTACTGGACTATTCCTAATGCAACCATTGTGAACTATAGAGAGATAGCACTTTATTCAAAGAATATTACAAGTATTCATCTCTACTTGATTTTCTTTCCCAGTTATAAATAAGAAATATATTAAATGGCATAAATAAACTGACACAAAAAGAAGGCACAGCTTTAGTAAACTGCTTATTGAAAATTCTGACCGGCTATTTCTCTTTAAGATTTGCAATGGCTTAGATTTTTATACATCCTTTTTGTGGTTAAATTAGTAATAACAGCATTAAAATCTTAAGAACTGTATAGTACTCTATTTAATTATCTTCTCCCATAATTACACTGATTAAACACAGCATAAGAGACCATAAAGATAGATAAAACATTATGGCTACAAAACTTTTTTTGTAATGTCCATAAAATGACTATTAAGCCGTAGGTGACTAAATTAATATCAACCATACAATTTTATGGGGTTTCCGTCCACGTCTAACAGTATCATTTGCTGTGATGGCAGATTTTTTTCATAGCTGTATTGAAACTGTATTGAAACACTTTTCAAAAAGATGGGAACGCAGTGGGCTGGCTTGGTCAACGTAGCCAAAAAGAAGAGAGTTCTGTTTGAACAATGCTCCAGGCTATGATCTGCTGTATACATTCAAACCCCGCTGACCACCAGACTCCCTGTCCCGTCTCCCCACCACTCCCACTGGCAAGCAAATGGGGAAGAGTTGCTTAGTAAATTATCCATTTCTTTGTTTTCTTCTGAAAGTTATCTCCAAAGATTTTGGGTTACATTGATGGCACAGGCAATCAAGGAACCAGATTTACATTTTCCATCATAGGAGCTTCTGAAACACCCAAGAACTTTCATTCTCCGTAACCCGTGTTATTACAAAGATTAAAGAACATGACAAAAATCTCAAGAAAATATAACTCTGAAAGCTAATCCTATGGGAAGGAAAAGAAAACTATTTGGAAGCTTTTCAAATATAAAGAATAGCTCCCCGGGATCATACTTCAGCAATTAAAAAATTATATACATATAATTTTATATATATACACATATACATATAATGAGATAGCAGAACCAAAATAAACCAACTGATCTGAATGCATTATCACCACTAAAAATCTGCACAAATTTTCTGTCAGTGCTTGTAAAATGAAAATATATTTCAATACTAAGTTGATTCTTTTACTAAATTGGCACATATATTTTAAGAACCTATTGGAAGTCAGCTAAGTCCTAGATGTGGTGGGTAAAACAATAAACAAAATCAAGACAGTCTGTGACTCATGGAGTCTGCAGTCTAGTGGATGAGGCAGTAGACAACGATATGAACAAACTGTGCAAAATGTTTTGAGTTAAGGATACTTTGAGAAAAGACAATGGCAGAATTCATGCTGGATTTGGTTTGGGATTAGAGGTCAATAAGGCTTGTCTAAGGAAGCAAAATTTAAGACATGAAGGATAAATGGAAGTTACTGTGAAGAAGGCATCCAAGAAAGAACAATCTAGGCAGAGGAGATACAGAATTAAAGGCCCTGAGGTGAGAAAGAGCTTAGCACATTGGAGACACGCAACACACACATTTCATGAAAGCAGGGTCCCAATCTGTTTTGCTCACAACGGCACATGGAAACAGCGTCTCACTCACAGAAGGTGCTCACTAAATATCTATTAAGTGGTTGTTGAGTGCATAATGTGGCCAGTGTAGCTGGAGTTCAGTGAACAAGTAGGGAAGCAGCCTCAGAAGAGTCTGCTCATGCAGCCAGGAGCCAGATCATGGGGCTCTTGCTGCCGTTTTGAAGATACCTCCATCATTTCACCACAGGACCCAACAAATCCATGCCCAACTTGTTTCCTCTTTTATTGCTGAAACTCAAAGACTTCCCACACCTTGTATCTTTACTGTAAGATTTTTCAAAGGCAGGGGCCACTTCTTACTGATTTTTGTGGCCCCTGTTTCTTTTATATGCCAGGAATAAACAGGCACTTGATAAATACTTATTGACCGAATTTCCCGTTATTGAGAGCTTAGCATGTGCCAAGTAGTGTCCAAAGTACTTTGCATGCATTGGCTAATTCAAATTTAAAAAAAAAAAACCTGCAAGAGGCATATGTACATGTGTGGGTGAGTGTGTGTGTGTTGGTGTGTAATTTTCATTCTTTTTGTCTCCAATTACAAATGAGAAAACTGAGGCTAATAGAGGTCAAGGAACTTGCCCAAGATCATGTTGCTGACACTTACCAAATCTATTATCCTTAGAATGTGTCCCTTTATCTATTACACTATCCACCCTCCAACAACTAAAATATAAAAATAAGAGCCCCATTGATTTTTCTTTCAGAGAGAAATATATGTCATGGATATCACATGAGATATAAGGAAGTCTTTCATATTATTACAGCACCAAGACTAAAAATCATTATGTAAAATCTATTTCCTTCATTAGGCCATGGTAAAATTGAAGGAATTATTCTTCAGAGTGAATAGGCAAAGTGAGTAAAAACAAAACTACTTTCTTCTAATTAAGCTAAGTTTCAGGACAACTGAAAAATTGAAGACTCTGACCTTGAGCCTTAAGTGACTTCCCCATTGGGTTCTATCATAAGCACCCAACCCAGTTTGAGTCACTGGGATATCTTGCTCTACTAGCTGATCAGGTAAGCTCCTGACTTCCTGAAGATAACTTTATGGTCAATCTCTGACATGTTTTCCCAGAAGACAATACTTCCTCCAATATTGGTGACCGAAAACTGGGCAAGAGACACCAGAAATCTGATCCACTGTGCCATCCTCATATTATGATGTTCTTAATGAGTTTCAAATTAAGCTCTGAAGGTCAGTCGGCTTGTGGGATTCATCTGGAGCGAGGGGGCCAAGGAACCAGAATAGAACATTTCAAAATAGCAAAAACCACCCCTGAAACACTTTGAACCAGGGCTTCTCAAGCACCCTGGTTCAAATCAAACCCTTAATCATAAATGAATTGCCCTGTGCCCATACTTCCCAAGTTAATGTTAATGACATGGCAATGAATTCAGGAAAAGTAACTGTTATGGTTTGAATGTCTGTGTCCCCTCTAAAACTCATGAGGAAACTTCATCTCTAATGTAACAGTACTAAAAGGTGGTGCCTTTAGGAGGTGATTGGGCCATAAGGGTCCTGCCCATGGATGAGATTAGTGGCTTATTAAGGGCTTGAGTAGGAGCGAGTTTCCTTCTTCCCTTTCATCTCTTTGGCCACAAGACACAGCGTTTGTCCCACCCACAGGACACAGCAACAAGGCATCATTTTGAGGAACAGAGCAATCCTTTACTAGATATCGAACCTGCCAGCACCTTGATCCTAGGCTTCTCAGGCTCCAGAACTATCAGAAAGAAATTTATATTGTTTATAAATTGTACAGTCTGTGATATTTTGTTATAGCAGCAAGAATGGACTATGGTAGTGATCTAAACCTAAAACTTCTTTGACTTTCTGTATTAAAGGTAATACCTTGTATGCATATGCAAATGGTTAGGGCTGAGAGAGGAGATGCGATGTGGTATGTGTCTTCCTTTTGGGAAATGCTTTTTTTTTTTCCATAAGTTATTGGGGTATTTGATTACATACATTCTTTAGAGGTGATTTGTGAGGTTTTGGTGCCCTATCACCCAAGCAGTGTACACTGCACCATATTTGTGATCTTTTATCCCTCACCTACCTCACACTCTTCCCCCCAAGTCCCCAGAGTCCATTGTATCATTCTTATGCCTTTGCATCCTCATAGTTTAGCTCCCACATACCACTGAGAACATACAATGTTTGGTTTTCCATTTCTGAGTTACATCACTTAGAATAATAGTCTCCAATCTCATCCAGTGAATCACTGTGAATGATGTTAATTCATTCTTTTTTATGGCTGTATGGTATTCCACTATATATATACACCACAGTTTCTTTAGCCACTCATTAATGGATGGGCATTCGTGTTGGTTCTACAATTTTGCAATTGTGAACTGTGCTGCTATAAACATACATGTGCAAGTATGTTTTTCGAATAATGATTTATTTTCCTCTGGGTAGATACCCTGTAGTAGGATTGCTGGATCAAATGGTAGTTCTACTTTTAGTTCTTTAAGGAATATCCACACTGTTTTCCACAGTGGCTGTACTAGTTTACATTCCCACCAGCAGTGTGGAAGTATTCCCTGTTAACCACATCTACTCCAGCATCTACTGTTTTTTGATTTTTTGATTATGGCCTTCTTGGGGGCTTAAGGTGGTATCACATTGTGGTTTTGATATGCATTTCCCTAATGATTAGTGATGTTGAGTATTTTTTCATATATTTGTTGGCCATTTGTGTATCTTCTTTTGAGAATTGTCTATTCATGTCCTTAGCCCCTTTCGATGGGATTAATTTTTTTCTTACTGATTTGTTTGAGTTTGTGGTAAATTCTGAATATTAGTCCTTTGTCAGATGTACAGATTGTGAAGATTTGCTCCCACTCTGTGGGTTGTCTGTTTACTCTGCTGTTTCTTTTGCTGTGCAAAAGCTCTTTAGTTTAATTAGGTCCCAACTATTTATCTTTGTTTGTATTGCATTTGCTTTTGGATTCTTGATCATGAAATTGTTGCCTAAGCCAATGTCTCAAAGGGTTTTCCCAATGTTATCTTCAAGAATTTTTATAGTTTCAGGTCTTAGGTTTAAGTCCTTAATCCATCTTGAGTTGATTCTTGTATAAGGTGAGAGATGAGGATCCAGTTTCATTCTCCTACATGTGACTAGCCAATTAACCCAGCACCATTTGTTGAAAAGGATGTCCTTTCCCCTACTTTATGTTTTTGTTTGCTTTGTTGAAGATCAGTTGGCTTTAAGTATTTCAGTTTATTTATGGATTCTCTATTATGTTCCATTTGTCTATGTGCCTATTTTTTATACCAGTACCGTGCTATTTTGGTGACTATGGTCTTATAGTATAGTTTGAAATCAGGTAGTGTGATGCCTACAGATTTGTTCTTTTTGCTTAGTCTTGCTTTGGCTATGTGGGCTCTCTTTTCATTCCATATGAACTTTTGAATTGTTTTTTCTAATTCTGTGAAGAATTACAGTGGTATTTTAATGTGGATTGCATTGAACTTGTAGATTGCTTTTGGCAGTATGGTCATTTTCACAATATTGATTCTAAACATCCTTGAGCATTGAATGTTTTTCCATTTGTTTATATCATCTACGATTTCTTTCAGCAGTGTTTTGTAGTTTTCCTTGTAGAGGTCTTTCAACTCCTTTGTTAGGTATATTCCTAAGTATTATGTAAATATGTATATAATACTTACAAACACACACACACACACACACACACACATATTTATGTCAGTGTATAGAAGAGCTACTGATTCGTGCATATTAATCTTGAATCTGGAAACTTTGCTGAATTCTTTTATCAATTCTAGGAGCTTTCTAGGGGAGTACTTAGGGTTTTCAAGGTAAATGTTCATATCATCAGCAAACAGTGACAGGTTTACTTCCTCTTTACTTACTTGGATGCCCTTCATTTCTTTCTTTTATCTGATTGCTCTGGCTAGGGCTTCCAGTACTATGTTGAAGAGGAGTGGTGAGAGTGGGCATCCTTGTCTTGCTTCAGTTTTCAGAGGGAATGCTTTCAACTTTTCCCCATTCAGTATTATGTTGGCTGTGGATTTGTCATAGATGGCTTTTATTACATTAAGGTATGTGCCTTGTACACTGATTTAGCTGAGTTTTAATTATAAAGTGAGGCTGAATTTTGTTGAATGGTTTTTCTGCATCTACTGAGATGATCATGTGATTTCTGTCTTTAATTCTGTTCACGTGGTGTATCACATTTATTGACTTGGGTATGTTAAACCTTCCCTGCATCCCTGGTATGAAACCCACTTGAACATCGTGGATTATCTTTTTGATATGTTGTTGGATTTGGTTAGCTAGTATTTTATTAATGATTTTAGCATCTATCTTCATCAAGGCTTATCAGTCTATAATTTTCCTTTTTGATTGCGTCATTTCCTGGCTTTGGTATTTGGATGATGCTGGCTTCACAGAATGAGTTAAGGATGTTTCCTTCTTTCTCTTTCTTGTGGAATAGTGTCGAAAGGAATGGCACCAATTCTTGTTTGAATGTATGGTGGAATTCTACTGTGATTCCTTTTGGTCCTGGGCATTTTTTGTTGATAATTTTTTAATTACCATTTCAATCTCGCTGCTTGTTTTTGGTCTGTTCAGGGTATCTCATTCTTTCTGATTTGAGCTAGAAGGGTTGTATTTTTCCAGGAGTTTATCTATTCTATGTTTTCTAGTTTATGTGCATAAAGGTGCTCATAGTACCCTTGATCTTTTGTACATCAGTGGCGTCAGTTGTAACATCTCCGGTTTCATTTCCCAGTGAGGTTATTTGAATTTTCTCTCTTCCTTTCTTGGTTAATCTTGCTAATGGTCTATCAATTTTATTGATATTTTCAAAGAACCAGTTTTTTGTTTCATATATTCTGGGTATTTTTTGTTTGTTTCAATTTCATTTAGTTCTCTTGGTTATTTCCTTTCTTATTTTCTTTGGCTGGGTTTCAGCTTGGCTTGTCCTTGTTTCTCTAGTTCCTTGAGGTGTGACCTTAGATTGTATGTTTGTGCTCTTTCAGACTTTTTGATGTAGCCCTTTAGGGCTATGAACTTTCCTCTTAGCACTGCGTTTGCTATATCCCAGAGGTTTTGACAGGTTCTATCATTATTGTCATTGAGTTCAAAGAGTTGTTTAATTTCCATCTTGATTTTCTTTTTGACCCAATGCTCATTCATAAGTAGGTTATTTAATCTCCATGTATTTGCATGGTTTTAAAGGTTCCCTTTGGAGTTGATTTCCAATTTTATTCCACTGTGGTCTGAGAGAGTGCTTGATATAATTTCAATTTTCTTAATTTTACTGAGCCTTGTTTTATGGCCTATCATATGGTCTGTCTTGGAGAAAGTACAATGAGCTGTTGAATAGCATGTATATTCTGCAGTTGCTGGATGAAATGTGCTATATATATCTGTTAAGGCCATTTGTTCTAAGATATAGTTTAAATCCATTGTTTCTTTGTTGACTTTGTCTTGATAATCTGTATCATGCTGTCAATAGAGTTTTGAAGTCCCCCACTATTATTGTGTTGCTATGTCATTTATTGGGTCTATTAGTAATTGCTTTATAAATTTGGGAGCTCCAGTGTTAGGTGTATGTTTTGGACAAGGGCTTTTACCATTATATACTGTCCCTCTTTATGTCTTTTAACCACTGTTGCTTTAAAGTTTATAGCTACCCCTGTTCACTTTTGTTGTCCATTTGCCTGAAATGCCTTTTTCCACACCTTTACTTTGGGCGTATGTGAGTCTTTATGTGTTAGATGAGTCTCCTGAAGGCAGCAGATGGTTGGTTGGTGAGTTCTTATCCATTCTGCGGTTCTGTATCTTAAAAGATATCCACTTAAAAGTGGAGCATTTAGGCCATTTACAATCAATGTGAGTATTGAAATGTGAGGTAGCATTGCTTTCATCGTGCTCTTTGTTGCCTGTGTGCTTTAGGGTTTTTTTGTTGTTGTTTTCTGTTTTTGTTTTTAACCTGTATTTTTGTTCTATAGGTCCTGTGTGATTTATGCTTTAAAGAGGTTCTGTTCTGATGTGTTTCCAGGATTTGTTTCAAGGTTTATAGCTCCTTTTAGCAGTTCTTATGGTGGTTTGGTAACAGCAAATTTTCTCAGCATTTGTTCGTCTGAAAACAACTGTATCTTTCCTTCATATATGATGCTTAGCTTTACTCGATACAAAATTCTTGCCTGATAATTGTCTTGTTTAAAGAGGCTGAAGATAGGTCCCCAATTCCTTCCAGCTTCTAAGGTTTCTGCTGAGAAATATGTTGTTAATCTGATAAATTTTCCTTTTTAGGCTACCAGGTACTTCTGTCTCACAGCTCTTAAGATTATTCCCTTTTTCTTAACTGTGGTTAACCTGATGACAATGTGCCTAGGTGACGATCTTTTGGCAATGAATTTCCCAGGTGTTCTTTGTGCTTCTTGTATTTGGATGTCTAAGTCTCTCACAAGACCAGGGAAGTTATCCTTGATTATTCCCCTATGTATATTTTTCCAGGCTTTTAGAATTCTCTTTTTCCCCGAGTACACAGATTATTCTTAGGTTTGGTCATTTAAATAACCCCAGACTTCTTGAAGGCTTTGTTTATATTTTCTTATTCTTTTTTCTTTGTCTTTGTTGTATTGGTTTAATTCAAATACCTTGTCTTCAAGCTCTGAATTTCTTTATTCTACTTGTTCAATTCTATTGCTGAAACTTTCCAGAGCATTTTGCATTTCTAAAAGTGTGGCCAAAGTTTCCTGAATTTTTTGTTGTTTTTTTCTTTAAGCTGTCTATTTTCATGAGTATTTCTCCCTTCACTTTTTATATCATTTTTTCAATTTCCTTGCATTGGACTTCACCTTTCTCCGATCCTTCCCTGATTAGCTAAATAACTAACCTCCTGAATTCTTTTTCAGGTAAATCAGGGATTTCTTCTTGGTTTGGATCTATTGCTGGTGTGATTTTTGGGGGGTGTTGAAGAACCTGTTTCATTATATTACCAGGGATGGTTTTCTGGTTCCTTCTCATTTGGGTAGGCTCTGTCAGAGGGAAGGCCTTGGGCTGAAGGCTGTTGTTCAGATTCTTTTGTCCCACGAGGTATTCCTTTGATGTAGTGCTCTCCCTCTTTTCCTATGGATCTGGCTTCCTGTGAGCCAACTGCAGTTGATTGTTGTCTCTCTTCTGGGTCTAGCCATCTAGCAAGTCTACCCAGCTCTGGGTTAGTACTGGTGGTTGTTTGCACAGAGTCCTGTGATGTGGCCCATCTATGGGTCCCTCAGCCATGGATACCAGCGCCTGTTCTGATGGAGGTGGTAGAAGGTGCAGTGGACTCCGTGACAGTCCTTAGCTTTGGTGGTTTGATGCTGTATTTTTGTGATAGTTGGCCTCTGGCCAGGAGGTGGCACTTTCCAGAAAGCATCAGCTGTAGTAGTATGGAGAGTGACCAGCAGTGTGCAAGGGACCTAGAACTCCCAAGATTATATGCCCTTTGTGTTCTGCTGCCAGGGTGGATAGGGAAGGACCACCAGGTGGGGACAAAGCTAGGCATGTCTGAGCTCAGATTCTTTTTGGGCAGGTGTTGCTGCAGCTGCTGTGGGGGACAGGGGTGAAATTCCCAGGTCACTGGAGTTGTATACCTAGGAGGATTATGGCTGCCTCTGCTGAGTCATGCAGGTTGTCAGGGAAATGGGGAAAGGCGGCAATCAGAGGCCTCACCAGCTCCCACACAAACTGAAGGGCCAGTCTCACTCCCACCATGGCCCCACTAACAGCCCAGAGTCTGTTTCCAGGCAGAGCAAGAGGGACATGAAAGTTTACCCAAGGCTATCTGCTCTCCTAGCTGAGAGAGAAAAGGGCTTTAGTTCTTCCCCAGCCTGTGTAGTCTGCACGCCCAATTCACATCCTCCCTTGAGGTCTGGCAAGGAGGTTTCTCACCCCATTCAAATTGTTACAAAATTAAGCTAGAGACCTTCTCCCTGTGGAGTTTTAGCCTTGCTCCTCTGGCCACCCTCCCGATGGATCCCTGTGGTGCCCAGCAGGACTGGGCTGCTTGGGGACCCAGCGAGCTCCAGGGCCTTTCTGCTGCTTCCTCTACCCCTGTATTTCACTCGGCTCTCTAACTTGACTCAGCTCCAGATCAGGTCAGAAACTTCTCCAGCAAACAGACCTTCAGCTTCTCCAGTTGGGGGATGTGTTCGGGAAAGGAGGGTCTCATTTCCCACTTCTGCCGTTGGGGCACTCACAGTACTTAGGTGTCTCCCAAGAGCAGCCCACTTCCTTCAGAGGGTCTGTGGGTCTTCTCAGGATTGCTGGTTTGTTCTTGCAGTTGATCTGGAGCTCAGGTGATATGCCCCCCTCGGCCTCCCAAGTGCTGGGATTACAGGCATGAGCCACCGCCTCTGGGAAATGCTTTAGTTGGTACATTCAGAACCATTAAAGCTGCCCTGTGGCTGGGTACACTTATACAAATAGCATCTGAAAAAAAATTTTTTTGATGTTCCAAATGGTATGCAGATTTCAGGTTAAAAGTAGTGCAGGTTTATTACACTTGGGATACAGGAGAAAAAGGAAGAGCAAGACATAAATATTTCCCTTATCCAAATCACGAGTCCCCTCATGACGGAGTGGTATGATAGCTTATGCCTATTAAACACATAAAACTGTGTGACAGAAAGCATTTCACATGAAAGAATGTATTTAGCAGTCATATCAACTCCAGAAGATGAAAACGAAACAAACTGTGCAATTTGCCAAAGACACACAGCTAATAGATGACGCAAACCTAGAAACTGTGGCTTGAAGGGCTTTATCACTAACTATAACATGGACTCTCATTTGCTACCAGCAGAACATGGAGAAGGGACAATTATAAAAGCCTACTGGAGGAGGAAAGGGCAGGTGGGGTAGAATGGAGCGCAAGAAGGCCTAGAAAGTCAGACTTGATGGTTGGGCAGTGTGGCTCATGCTTGTAAGCCCAGCACTTTGGGAGATGGGGACAGCACGATTACTTGAGGTCAAGAGTTAGAGACCAGCCTGGATAACCTACTGAGACCTGATCTCTTAAAATAAAATAAAATAAAATAAAATAAAAAAGTTGTTTTTTTTTTTTTTAAATTAGCTGGGGGTGGATCACTTTGAACCCAGGAGTCCAAGATCATCCTGGGCAACATGGTGAAACCTGTCTCTATGAAAAACACAAGAATGAGCCGGGAGTGGTAGTTGGCGCCTGTAGTCCCAGCTACTCATGAGGCTGAGCTGAGAGAATGGCTTGAGCCAAGGAGGCAGAGGTTACAGGGAACTGAGATCACGCCACTGCACTCCAGCCTGGGTGACGCAGGCTGACGCATGCCTGTAGTCATAGCTACCTACTTAGTTTATTGAAGTGAGAGGATCACTTGAGCCTGAGAGGTCGAGGCTGCAGTGAGCTGTGACTGCACCACTGCTCCAGTCTGGAAAACGGAATGAGATCCTGTCTTTTAAAAAGAAAAAAAAAAAAAAAGGAAAAGGAAAGTCAGATGCTAAAATTTAGATTAGAGGGAAAATGCGATTAAAAAACAACTCAAAATTTCTGAGCAGAAGAGTGATTTGTTGAAAGCAGTGTTTAAAGAGATATGTTGACTACAGATGTTCTGCTTAAAGCAGGGTGCTTATTTAAAAAAAAAAAAATCACAATACACATTAAAGGATTCCATCTACCAAAAAAAGTTCACAAAAATAAGGCCAAATATAACCCAAGCCCTCTCCAAAAAGACACTAATGTAAGAGGTGTTTAGTCTTAAATATTTTAAATTACTTTAAGAGTTGAGCTAAGAAAAAAAAATACATCATGGTAGAGAAACAGATAGCATCTTGATTTGGGGCATAGTGTACTCTGACACTATTTTCTAACCTAAAAATCACAGGGTTTGTTTTTTTTTTGTTTTTTTTTTTTTTTAAATATGGTCTTCTTTTAAAAGGCCTCCTGTAGTCAACAAAGAAGAGAAAGGGTTTTCTTTTTTTATTTCAGTAAGAATTTTAATGCTATCCTGTGTGGCAGTTTCTGTGAAATTTGCAGAGCTGGGTACTATGTTCTTTGGGTTCTAGGGTCACCGTGAAAGCCTCAAAGGGGAGTTTAAAACCTGATGGGCCTACATCAAGGAGGTGCCGGGGGACTGATTTGGGGTTCATTCTGTTGCTATTCCCACTCCAAAACAAGGCATGCTGGGACTTGAACTATACAGAGTCACCTGGGAGTGGGAGGCGCGAGGCCAGGAGAAGCCTGGGATCGGATGGATAGGAGGAGAATGGAAACTGACCCAAATACAGAGATGGGGAGGGGCCGAGGGCTTTGAGTCTGAGGAACAGGGTACAAGCCGGGGCACACAGCTCAAATACATCACTCCAACAGAAAGCAGAGATGCAAGGCGCCGGCCCCTGTCAGAAGCCAGGTGAGAGTGCAGCTAGGATAGGAACAGCCAACACAAGTGGGCAGAGCTCTAGCTGCCAGAAGAGAAGGCTCTAGAAGCACAATCCAGCTCCAGAGAGGTCATTAGGAAGAACTAATGGGCTAGGTGTCATTCAACATCCCATAGGTAAGGGTGCCCAGAGAGTGGTGCCCACTTCATCCCCATATCTCAGGGAGGGGGTCCAACCAGCCACAGGGACCTTAGAATTGGGGTCCAGCCACAAAAGCCTGGCCAAGATCTGACGACTCAGCTCAAAAGCTGGAAAGGAAGCTAGGGCTGCTGTAGGCATTCTCCAAACCAACCCATGAGCAAACCTATAACCCCAAACGTCCCACTGCCTGCCCGAAAGTGGGCATGTGCCCAGGCGGTCTTTGAGTCTCCACCTCTCCTGTGGAGCACAGAACTGTTGTTTACCAAAAACCTGCTCGTGTTTGTAATCAGCCTCCTCTCTCGCTAGACTAGATGCACCCTAGAAGCAGGTAGTATTTTATACCCTTCTTCCCTGCTTCCATGGAACTTAATGCTGTGGAGGGAGTGCTTTAAAACCGCCTATTAAACAAATCTTGTCTGGAGTTCCCTGCCAGTAAGTATTACAGCTGAATTCAAAGAAGCCCATCTGTCTCCCATGGCACAGGAGGGGGCTGGAGTTCGTTAGCTGATCGCCGCCAACGTTCTCTCTGGGTGACATGTGCAACTACTGAATGGCAGGCGGAGGATCCTGGGATTTCAGGGGCATGTTGCATCCATCTAATCTGACCGGCATTGCCAGCAATCGAACCAAAATCTGGCTTAATGCAGTAGAATTTGCAAAGCTAGTCCCAAGTGACCCTTTTAAATAATCAATCTTTTTTTTTTTTCCCAAATCCTCTTTCATCTTAAATACCAACCTGATTCCTTTACTAACAAACTAGGTGCTTATTCTGCAAGCCACAAAGCATTGCTGATTAGTAATCAGGGAAGCCGAGCGTAGAAGGGAACTGAAGTGGAGATTGAGAGATGAGCCATTTCGTCTGGGTCCCCCGCCCTCCCTCTGTGGGTTTTGGGGGGGAAAAAAGACAGAGACAATGTTCTCCATCTTCATCAATGTTTTATCAACTGAAGAAACATTAAGGCGAGGCTGGAAAGGGATTCTATTTTCTTGTTTACTATAGCAGAAGACTCGGCCACTAAACTTCAGATTTCCCAACTCCTAAGGCTTGCTAAGAAAGATGCAAGAATGGGTCATAAGAGACAGAAAATATTCTTATTCCATTTCCCATTTGTAAAATATAATATCTCCCATGCAGATTGTTGTGAGCGTTAAGTAAGATAATGAATATCCAGCACAGACTCAGGAACACAAGGAGGCACTGTTAATATTCATTAATTTCTTCTTGGTTCTCCATCATCCAAACCTTTGCGCATTGTAGCAACCCAGTATCACAGGTGGGAATTCTTTGAAACACATCAGAGCTTTTGATTTTGATAGGAAACAATTTAGCCCTTCCTGATTGCAGGGAGCACACACTAGGTTCAGAAATCACTTTAGCATTAAGAAAACTCTAGACCAGAGAAACTACAATGCATTGGTTTGCTCTTGCCCCTGGAACAAATAATCACCAACTTTGTGGCCTTACACCAATACAAATTTATTTTCTTACAGTTCTGTAGGTCAGAAGCCTGCCAAGCTCTTGACAGCCTCCTATCAAGGCAAGGCTGACCCTTCCAGGAGGCTCTAAGGGAGGACTGACTGGTCCTTCACTTGCTCAAGCTGTTGGCAGAATTCAGTTCCTTACACACAGCCGCCCACACCTCAGAATCAGCAATGGGACACCAAATCCTTCTCATGCCACCCTCTCTCTAGCCACAGCTAGGAAATACGCTCCAATTTTAAGGACTCATGTGATTACATTGGGTCCACCGGGATAATCCAAGATAATCTCCCCATCTCAAGATCTGTAATCTTACTCTTATCTGCAAAGTCTCTTCTGCCATGTAAGGTAACATTCACAGGCTCTAGGGATCAGAACTCAGACATTTTTAGGAAGTAGGGGGCGGACCTTATTCCGGCTACCACACAAGAGCACGTGATGAACATTAACAATTCACAAATGTTCACCCATTTACACCTGGAATGCTGGAACCTGGAAACCATGGAAAATGATTTGTGGAGTAGTTCCACCATTTAATTTTCTTTTATTAACTAAACTTGAGTTTACAAAGATAATGTTAAGACAAAACAACTGAGACATGTATCATTTAAAACTACCCTTTTGCCATTGGCTTGGATTTTACCACTCAACCTTTTTTTTGCAAATTCAGCTTAAACCAAACTGGAAAAAAAAAATTGTTTAGGGTGATCTGCCCCTAGCCAAGAGAAGCCAGAGAATGTTTTCGAAGCCTAGGGTCAGCTTCCATCAGAAAGCCGAAGGGACTTAGCAAAGCTTTCTTTGTCACGACATTATCTCTCTCCTATTTTACAAACAGAAACAACCCGCTCAGAATTCATGACTGATGGAATAGGAAACAGGAACCAAGCAGGTTTTAAAAGCCTTGTCCATCATCCTTTCCATAGCTTATGAAGCATGGCCAAGCATCCACCTTATTAGTCAAGGGACACACTAAGCAACTTTCCAACCGAGCTAAGCAGGCAGCAGTGCCAGGAAAAAGAAAGAAAAAAGAAAGGCAAGAATGGCTGGAGAGAGAAGACAAAACAGACACAAGAAACTCTATGCCTTTTATTGCCAGGAAGAGGAGCTGCCACTCATATCTTCTTGTATTACAAGATGCCTCTTCAATCCATGCCCTCTCCCCTTCTGTAAATTGGATTTATAATCTCCAGCCCCTTCTACAAAATCCCAGGTGTGGGTCAATGGCTGTCACTGTGAAAAAAAAAAAAAAAAGAAGAAGAAAAGCTTACCACTTTCTAATGCTTTTTAGCCCTGAGGTACCATGGTACACTTCATTGTTGTTATTGTTTGAACAAATGCCTTGATTGAAATGACCATGTTAATGTAGCTGAGATTATTGGCTGAAAAAGAGCAAAGTCCCAGCACACACCAGTCACAGACTCTCAGAGAGACACAAAAAGAAGACGGAAATGCGAGGGGGAGGAAGATCTGGTATCTTTATTGTTACATTAGAATCCCATTTATACTTTGCCATCAACATAAAACAGGCTAGCTGAAGCCAAGTCTCCTAAACTTATTACAGTCCTCATGCCTATCTCTGTAAGAGATAATGAGTTTACAGCCGGGTGCAGTGGCTCACGCCAGTAATCCCAGCACTTTGGGAGGCTGAGGCAGGCAAATCACCTGAGGTCAGGAGTTCGAGACCAGTCTGGCCAACATGGTGAAACCCTGTCTGTACTAAAAATATAAAAATTATCCGGGTATGGTGGCGCATGCCTGTAAGCTCAGCTACTCAGGAGGCTGAGACAGAATTGCTTGAACCCAGGAGGTGGAGGTTGCAGTGAGCTGAGATTGTGCTACTGCACTCCAGCCTAGGTGACAGAGCAAGACTCCATCTCAAAAAAAAAAAAAAGAGAGAGAGAGAGAGATAATGAGTTTACCAAGCATGTGTGAATTGCACAAGGGAAGCTGCAGGGATTCCCTCAGTCAATATTTTCATAGACAGTCACTTCACGGGAAGGCCCAGGGTCTGACCTAAGCTAATAAATGATTATCCTTCGCTACTAAAATCAGGACCCTAATTAACTTGCTAATTGTTGGTCTCTGTTCACGGACATTAACCTGAGTTATCCCACTATATACACCTGTAAGTAAATTATAGGCTGTATACTCAAGATGAACCTTCTGTCCAAGTGAATAAATGTGACTTCAATGTGTCGGCCACACATAATTCTTTTAAGTGACCAAGTGTATAAGATTCTATTATGGGCACTTCTCCAAGCAAATTAAATGGACACAAACTCCCTCCAATAATTTATTTCCTGAGCAGTGTCTCTGGGCTCTGTCCTTTGGAAGGCACAGTCTCCTTGTTCATGCCATCCTCTTTTATCACGGTAATAGCTACCCTGGCTGGCTTTCCACAGGCCAAGCAGTCTAAGCTAAACATTGTACATTCATTCTCTCCCTTAATCTCTACAAAGAGTTATAAAATATACATTATATTATTCCTATTTGATGGAGGAGAAAACTGAGATTTAGAGTTCTAATGACTGTCTTAGCAGATATTATTAGTGCACACCCAATTCCCCTCCGTACCCTGGGGTTAGCATACTTAGCTGCTTCTAAAAGCTAAGAGGCGCTTTGCCGGAGATAAAGGAAGTATGGAAGTGCAAAGGAACTCATGTTCCCCTTCCTGGGAACAGCCCTCAGATAACAACTAAAGGGAGGTGGGTAATATGGAGCTTCTTCTCTGGTATGGGACAATGCTGAGACAGGTCTACACCATCATCCAGAGGTTCCCAGCCCGAGTGTTCAGGTGCCACAGCAGGAACATGCTCCTCAACACACATCACACTGGTTTCCTTCCCCTCTCCCCAAGATGCTTCCCTGGGAAAATCCAAATAAATTTGCACCTAAATAAATAACTTCAACTTAAGACTAAGCCGACTTAGGGTCAGCTTCTGGGGGAGGTCACAAAGAGTACTTGTCTAAGGCCAGATGACCAACAAATGGCACAGCTAGAACCAAACACAAGCTGGCTAATGCCAAAATCCATACTCTTACCTGCCAGATTATACTATCTCTTTGTCATCCCTTATGCGGCATAACATTTAAACAATGCACTCAAGTAATGCGTTGGAATTAGACTTGTCCATATTATACTTTCTCCTGCCCGTTTTGCTTCTAGCAGCTTCAATTGCTAAAATAGTCTGGGGTAAAGGCTCTACAAAGCATTTACTCTGACCTTACTTCAACTACAGTAAGAACTGTTACATCCCTGACATTCTTGATAGATGGTCATCACGCCTGTTTGATATGGTTTGGCTGTGTCCCCACCCAAATCTCATCTTGAATTGTAGCTCCCATAATTCTCACATGTCGTGAAAGAGATCCAGTGGGAGATAATTGAATCATGGGGGCCATTTCCTCCATACTGTTCTCATAGTAGTGAATAAGTCTCATGAGATCTGATGGTTTTATAAGGGGAAACCCCTTTTGCTTGGTTCTCATTTTCTTTCTTGTCTGCCGCCATGTAAGACATGTCTTTTGTCATCCACCGTGATTGTGAGGCCTCCCCAGCCACATTGAACTGTGAGTCCATTGAACCTCTTTTTCTTTATAAATTACCCAGTCTTTATCAGAAGCATGAAAACAGACTAATATACTGTTGCTTAATCTATCTCTAAGGATGGCTGAGTCCTTCCTGTTAGAAGAAAGCTAACATTTAGGAATGTCCACGATGTATCAGGTGATGTTCCAGGGATATCATACATATTACTCCACTAACCCTCACAACAACCCTTTCATGCAGGTGTTATTATCTCCATTTTACAGATGAGGAAATTGAGGCTGCTAACCTGTTCAAAGTCATGCAGTTAGTATGTGGCAGATTCAGAATTGAAAGCCAGGATCCTCTGACCCCCAAATCTAAGCTCTTTTTGTGTAGCAAATAGTCTAGCATGTGCCAGGTACTAGTCCCAGATTTTTAAATACTAATTTATTTAATCTTTAAAGGAATCCTCTGAATTAGGTATTATCACTATCCCCATTTTACAGATTTGATAACTGAGGCAATGGGAAGAGAAGTAACTGGTGAAAGGGGACACAGAAAATGGCAGAGGGCCAGATTCAGACTCAGGTGTTCTGGCCTCAGCCCATGCTCCTAAACAATACTTTTTGTTAACTCTCTTAACCACAGTGATCTGCAATGACCTAAGTTCTTATACTACATTTAAATGTCCTCAGTATCACTTCCTGCCAGTATTCTTAGATTTGCCTTCCAAAATCCAAAAATAAGACTAGTTTTGGATTTTGGAAGGCAAATCTAAGAATACTGGGCAGAAGTGATACTGAGGACATTTAAGTATCACTTAAATGGGCAGAAGTGATACTGAGGACTTTTAAGTATCTCTTTCCCCTTGTTATAACTGTAAATATTCAAAGACAGTGATCCTATGTCTTTCACATGCCCTTACATGGTCTCTAGCAATGCCTTGACACCCAAATCCTTTGCTATACTGTCCATGCCTTTTGTGGAAAACCTCCATCCCAGTTCCCAGTTTGTGAGAACTGAGGCCTGCCAGCTGTGCCCGGATCACTGCACAATGTGAAGATGACCTCCCCTGCCCAATGCAAGACTTTGGTCAGTGAAGCCTGAGCATGGCATAGCCCTTTCTAGCAGGTAGGTCATGTAAAGCTCAATAAAGAAGAGATATTTTTCTCATGTTCCACCCCCATTTTCCCACCTATGGAAATTAGACTTTTCTATATTTTTGTTATACTTTTTCCTACCCATTTTGCTTATAGCAGCTTCACTCGTTAAAATAGTCTGTGGTGAAGGCTATGCAAGGCATTTACTCTGACCTTACTTAAACTACAGTAAGAAATGTTGCATCCCTGACATTCTTGACAGACGGTCATCATGCCTGTTTGCTATGGTTTGGCTGTGTCCCCACCCAAATCTCATCTTAAATTGTGGTTTCCATAATTCCCACACACTGTGGGGGAGACATGTGTTTCTTTCATACCACGAGGACAGCACAGACCAGCAGGGACAATTACAAACCCTTTGGGATGGCTGCATACAGGCCAGCACTCCCATTTCTGTTGGTATTGACTTGCCACTGATGCTGTACCTTTATTTATGGTTTAAACCTCAAAGAAAGTTCACTGTCTTTATTTAGCAATCATTTGTGGAGAGCCTCTCTACGCCAGTGTCAATGCTGAGGGCTTGGAATAGAACAATGGGTGCTGATCTCTGGGAGCTTAGAGCCTAGTGAGAAAGAGATGTACAAAATCAAATAACTTCCATCCAGATCCTCTTCCTCTCTCTCTCCAGACCTCTAAACATTGGATGAAGCATCCCAGGCTCAGTCCTTACACTTCTCTTCAGAACATACACACTTCTCTAGAGATCCCATTCAGTCCTGTGGCTTGACTGCCATCTCTATACAGATGCCTCCACCATTTGTACCTTCAGTTCGGTCCCTGCCCTGACACTACACCTCATGGCCAACTGCCCACATGCCATCTCTTCCTGGATATCTAATGGTATCTTAAACTTAACCTAAATGATCAAATGATCTGGTATAGACTGATATAGACTGAACTGATCTGGTGTAGACTGGTATAGACTGAACTGTATCCCCCCAAAGGAGGTATGTCCACGTCCTACTCACTGACACCTGTGAATGGGGCCTTATTTGGAAATAGTGTCTTTGCAGATAGAATCAAGTAAAGATATGGTCATACTGGTTCAAGATGGGCCCTAATCCAAAGACTGGTGTCCTTATCAGAAGAGAGAAATTTAGACACAAGCACAGGGAAAACACCAAGTGACTAAGGAAGCAAAAATTGGAAGGAGTCTTCTACAAGCCAAGGAACACCAAAGGTTGCAACTACTAGAAGAGCAAAAATGAATTTTTCCCTGGAATTTTCATAGAAAATGACCCTGCTAATACCTTAGTTTTGAACAGTTCTCAGCCTCTAGAGCTGAGACAATACATATCTACGGTTTAAAGCCATTCAAGTTTGTGGCAACTTGTTACAGCAGCCTCAGGAAATTAATACACCCCTCAAGACCTGCACCTCCCATCTGAGTAGAAGGTAAATCCAGTCTCTCTGTGGATTGGGTCACTTTTTTGCTTCTTTTACTCATACAGCTCACAGTCAATCCATGAAGTATTTCACCAGCTCAATGTTGAAATAATCCAGAATCTCACAACTTCTCACTACCTCTTTAGCTGTGACCCATTTCAGTCATATCAGCTCTCCCCCAGATTGAAGCAAAAGGCTCCTAACAGGTATCACTGCCACCACCTGTAGCCCACCATGGCCCATTTTCCACAAAACATGGAAATGTGGGGTTTTGTTGTTGTTGTTTTGTTTTTCTCTTTGCTTTTTTTTTTTTTTTTTTTTTTTTTTTGAGATGGAGTCTCACTCTTGTTGCCCAGGCTGGAGTGCAGTGGTGCAATCTCGGCTCAGGGTAACCTCCGCTTCCTGGGTTCAAGCAACTCTTCTGCTTCAGCCTTTAGAGTAGCTGGGACTACAGGCATGTGCCACCATGCCCGGCTAATTTTGTATTTTTTGTAGAGATAGGGTTTCTCCATGTTGGTCAGGCTGGTCTCGAATTCCCAACCTCAGGTGATCCACCCGCCTCGGCATCCCAAAATTCTGGGATTATAGGCATGAGCCACCACACCCAACCAGAAATGTGTTTTTTAAAACATGGATCAAATTATTTCACTTCTAACTCCACCATTTGATGGCTGCAGAGTAAAATCCAAACTCACACCATGGCTACTTTCCCCGACCTCACCATCCCTTGGACCTCTCATCCCTCACTCTGCACCAGCCGCAAGCCCCTCCCATCTGATCAGAGGATGCCCAGGCAGTACCACTCCCCCATCCTGTCCTTCATTCTTCTCATTTATCTTTTCAGCCTTCATCACCATCACTGCTTGGCATGTTATATGTGTTTGTGTGCTATCTGCCTCCCTGCCTGAAAAAGGAGCCCCATGAGAACAGGCCATGGTGTGAAGCACCACTGTTTGCCAGGCACTTAGAGTGGTACCTGGCTCATCAGAGATGTTCAGTACATCTGTTGAAGCAATGAAGTGCTGGGAGAAAGCAAATGCACAGCAGTCAAGGTGTTGCAGGGACAGTGCCTCATTCTGCCTTAGAGTTCAGTATTTTCTTTTCATCTCTAAAAGGAGAATAAGAAGAATGGCATCTAACCATGGATAATGCAATGCTTAGATATAGCATAAGCTATAGCATAGTTTTGCTCATCTATATTCTATGGCTTAAATATGGATATATAGATTTGTACCTTATATATATAGCTAAAATATAGATAAGGAGCATCGAGTGCACAGTGTCTAGTTCATGGTAAGAATTCAATAAAATATTAGTTTATGCTCATTTAGGCACAGAACAGACTTCAGAACAGAGGTGCCCCTTGCACTAGCTCCTGGTGGATTACGAAAAGGCAGGGGTTGCGGACAGATGAGAGGAGACAGCAAGGCAAGGGCTTGCATGAGGCATTCAGGTGACCACTTGCTCCAGTGTGGCTGGAACAAGAAGGAACTGTGGCAACAGCAGAGGGGCAGGGACAAGAAGGAAGAAGGAGCCAGCAGAGGACAGGGAAGGAGCCAGGGAGGACAGGGTGAGAGGTGTAGCAGGAGCCAGATCTCAAAAGGCTTCACAGGGAAAAGGGAAAGACATGATCTGATTCAAATAATAATCAGGAAAGCAGCATAAAAGATAAAGTACATCACAGATTGAGTGAGAACCTACAACTCCGCAGTTTACCTCTTAGAGTCAAACTGCAAAGTTCCTGTAACAACACAGCCAACAAGACCTGAAGTGAAGACTTCGTTTTCTTTCAAATGCAGCATTAGCAAGAATGTCATGAGCATTTCCCTAGAGGAGACTGATCCGCTCTCCCTATCCTTCTCTTTGACTCTCTCTCTGCCTCTCTCTCTCTCTCAAGCCACACTGCTTTATATATCCTTTTCTATAGATGGGATGTGTATGTAACACCCTAAGTTTGATAATCCAATGTTGGAATGCCTCCATTTTAGCTTTTTAGCTTAAAAAAAAAACCCAAATCTAAAACTCAAAGGGAAAAATCTAGTTTAATTTTTAAAGGCAAATATCCAGGTGAAGACCAGAGACATTTATATTCAGGACCAACACAAAGAATGCAACAGCATTCGTATACCATGTTACAATGTCCACTTTCTGTTGTCGAGCAGGTAAAGTCTGAATGATCAGCTAGAGAAAGCTTGTCCTGGCATCTGGAAAGTGAAGAAGGCCGCAGAGGCTCCCAGGAGGAGGAACATGGGGTCTGATTCCTTCCCTAACCTAAACAGTCTCCTTAAATGCAAATTCATTGTCTGAAGTGTTTCCCATATGGGAAATAAAGACAAAAAGACTAACTGGACTTTAGCCCAGTCCTGACATTCTCGGGGTTTTTCTATCAAAATCAAACCTTATGAAGAACAAGCCAAAGTCCTACGCAAAACTTATATTAATTCACTATCACCATTTATCCAGAATATTCTTCACATTGTTGTCCCTTGTATCCTATTATGAAGAGACGGTAGTCATGGGTCCATTCCCAGTGCCTGCCTTTCAGAAGTTCACCCACTTCAGATACTGGCTGTGATCATCTTCCTTTTTCTGAATACATGTTTCTCACCACCTCATTCTGCTGCCCTAAAATAAAGGCTCGGGATTCCTGTATCAATTCCAGTATTAAGCGCAATTTCTGAGACCTAGCAGGCAATCAAATATGAGTTTCTTTAACATGTGACTCGATGGATGGATGAATGGATTTATTAAGAGATCAGAGATCCAGAGATCTGCGCTTAGGATTAGAGAAGAAGTAAATACTTTCAGATTTTTTACTTTTGTTTCGGTTTGGTTTTGGCTTTTCTAAAGCAGGGTGCAGGGGGCATCAAATGACTAGATCTCTTTCCTCCACAAAGTAAATTCTACAGTCAAGAAGTAGCCAATGATAAGCCACATTGCCTTGCAATAAATAGAAGTATTTATTTGCTTTCTCTTCCCACTTTCAGAAAGTGAATGAGATATTTACCGCTAACTTTCCAAGAAATGTCTAGAGGTTGTTTACAAGTCTGGTCATCCAAAGAGTTCCACTAATCTCCATTAGCTGACATCATCAGACACAGTGTGCTCCCATTTCTCAAGAATCCCACTTACGCACCCCCACTCACCGCCACACTTGGATTTCGGCGGAAGGACCAAGAGCATATCATAACCTTCCTTTCGTGAGACAGGAGAGGCATTCAAGCACATTCGGAAGCTCCTTTCAAATTTCAAGCGTGTAAGAGACATCAAGATTTCCTAAACTCATTGAAACAGAAACATCATAAGAACCTAACAGTTATTAGGAATTTATATTTAGACGACTCTAAGAACCGATCCTAAGGCAATTCCCCGACTTGATGTTATTCTCTTGCAGTCACTTCAGGTTTTTCACAAACACGGGATTCTTTATAGGAAAATGTGTCCAGAGATTATTTCTTTTCATATTTCCCTATGACAATGTGACCTTTAGTGAACAGTATGAAAGTCAACCACATTCATGTATTCGGAACACTTATAAACCTTGTATATGTTCCAGTTATATGTTCTCACATTTCATCACAGAAAAATTGGGCTAACTTACCTGAGCCTCAATCTTTTATTCAGAGACCAGGCTCACTTATATGTCAAGATCTAACACTCATGTTGGCCCAATATAAACATTTGGTGCCAGCTTGAAGTAATTGTATCACTAATTACTATTGAATCATAGTGGAAATCATACAGAAGTACTTATAACATTCAGGCTAGGACAAGAATGAGTCCGTGTGATTAATGTTATTAACGTAGCACTCAGTTCGGTAATATACCATAATGATCCAACTATTATATTAAAGTGTTACTAAATATTCACTTAGTTCCAAAAAACACAGTGGGTGTAAGGTTTCTTTGTCGGATCTGGAATTTAAACAGCATTCTTTGTCACATTTAAGCCTGGTATAAAGCCCTAACAAACAAAATCTGCCTACTACAGGAATGTTTATGAAGGCACCGCGAATGCCCACAGAAGGAATCAGTTTATCATAAACAATACAAATATTTACTTGATTATTTAATGGGTGCCCAGCATGTCTGTCCTTAATGTAGCATTAGTTGACATTAGGAACACACCATATGTGCAAATAATTAATTCAAATTATGCCTTTCTTCCAGTGAGTTCTCTTACAAGGAGCAGAATGAATGTCGAGGCATATTCAGTAGGAGGGAGTTGTAGGCCCCTCTCCATGACTGTCTTTATGAGTACCTAGTTTTTAATACTTTATCCTCATTGTCATTCTGCTGCCAAAAGCTGATGGCATTTGAAATGCTCCTACAGTGTTCCTTATGTAATCAGTAGGATGACTAACATAGCGATTAAAAACCTGACTTGGCTAAAGATTGTCTTATGAGATTAAGCGTGCCCAAAATCACCCAAATAAGTCCACCCCTTTTAACAACTGCCACAACTACAAAACAGCTAGCAAGTATCAGCGGTGGATGACCCAGCATTCCTAGCTCACAGGAATGGAAAGAGCAGCAGCCATTCCAATGACTCTAAAGTGTTTTCAGTTAAGGTGCTTGAGGCTTATTCATAATAAAGGTATTCAAACCATATAAAGGGACTTTCTGTGGGCAATTATGCCATCCCTTTTCTCTTTGAATTAATACATGGCAAACTTTGGTTTGTATGACATTTTGGATGCGAAAACCCTTCGCAGAAATGTGCAGACACAAAGCACTATGTTTAAAGGTGCAAGCACTGAAACCTTATCTTCCTGTCAAGCTCTGCTTCCAGGGAGGTTGCCCCTGGGCCCCCCTCCAATCTTGTAAGAGGCAAAGATGTTGCACTTCCCCTCCCCTCTCATGACATCATGTTATTACATGGTTTTTCTCTAGTTCCTCAGGTTAGTAATAGTCAGGCCTTTTTTCTAAGAATCATAAGAAAAGAAGAAAGAAAAACCAAAGAAAACTTTTACACTTACCTCTGATGAAGAAACTGACCTTTCCTGAGAGCAAATAATTCCACTTCTATTATGTGATTATTCGTTTATATATTTCTGTGTGAATATACATATATTTTTTGTTTACATGCAGACCCATATACATGTGTGCATTAGTGAGTTGTAAAGGCTGAATTAGAAATTGTACATGAAATGAATAGAATAATGCCCAACAGCTAGTAAGCTCTCAATAAATGTTAGCTACAGTTACTATCATGATTGAATTATATCATAGCATCTGGCATGGTGCTTGACACGTGTCAATACTCAATAAATAGCAGATGAATGAATTATTACTAACCCTCATCATATACCCATTTATAAAAGGAGACTAAGGCACAGAGAAGTTTTGTAACTTATCCAGCGCGACATTTCTACCAAATGCTAAATACAGGATTTGAACCAGATCTGTTTGAGTCAGAAACCCTGGCCTTTTTCAGTACTCCCTGCAGATGCACCAATGACAAACTAATGCAGAGCTGACACTGAGAAAAAAAAGAAAAATTAATTGATTGATTTCAAGTTGCAATGGGACTTTGAAAGACTACAAAGTCTACCACCAAAATCAAGGGGGGAAAGCCTTCCAAGTTATTTAAAATTATGTTCCCAAGATTTCTCCCTATTTTGCAGCTGACTGTAAAAAGTTAACATTCAAAATCACAAATTTATTCTCTGCCCAGTGACATTTTCTTCTTTTCTAATGAATTTATATTTAAGAGGAAAACTCTAAAATTGAAACAATGGCAATGATTGAGTAATGTATGCCTCAGTGCTATATTAGTAATTAATTAAATCTACCCAGCAATATACAGAAACCAGTCATCTGCCCTGTATTTATTTTATTTCATTTCATTTCCTGTATCTTATATATTCCCCAAAGCAATTCTTTGCAGTAATTTTACCTCCATGCACAAATCTAATAATCCCTCTTGTTCTTAAGCATCGCAAGTGCAGCGGTATTGTTATTAGATTATTAAATGTACATCAGATAAATTCCAGTTGGGCTGCATTCTCCAAAATACCTTTTTTCCCAATCACATATTTTCTATTTTTTCATAAGTAAACACTGAGGTCTTTATTAGCAACCTTTTTTTTATTTTCTGAATATATGCTTCAACTTTTCTTCTTACGCATGTTGTTGCTAATCACAGGATTTAGTCAGCCTCCCATGCACATTCACGACTCTGTAATCTTAACAAGCTATATGCAGATGATTGACAGATAACACTTGACAGCTTCAAAATCAGAGGATATACAATGAAAATTTTAGAACAGCCAGATCACTTAGGATGCCAGGCAGTTTTGGCTTTTCTCCTAATCATCAACTTGTGGAGAGGAAGTAAGGGAAAGCAAGGAGCTAAACATTCCCTGACTCTCTGCCTTACTGGATGAAAACCACCAGGTGTGAACCAGCCTGAAAGAGTCATCAGTCAGAAATTATCTAGCCAAGTGTTGAAATGCACGCCATCAAAATATTAAGTCAAAAATATGACTCTTTGGTACTTAAACCAAAACACCATCATCTCCTTCCGACAGCCAGCCAAAATATGCTTTTCACAAATTTTATTCTGTTTCATTCACTGAAGAGAGTTATCGTTTATGTAGCTTGCTCCTTAAATCTTTAATGAGTAAAGAAGTCATGTCATGTTTATTGAAATGATTAGGCCAATTTTTATTGACTTTGTTCAAATTATGTGGGAGCTGAAATTTACCTGAAGCCTTTCTATTCTGGAAAGAATTGATTGGTGACTTTTTTTTCCTGCTATATTTGACTCAACTACCAATGATTTAGCTAAGAAAAGAAGTTTGCTCTCTGTTTGTTTGTTTCACTTCCTTTATCTCCTATATTAAACCCCCCACACCACAACCAACAGCAAGTATTTTTTCATCTCTTTCAAGAGAATTGGGTGACACAAAGCTCATACCAATTAAACTAGTAGCATGAAATGTTACGGACATTCCCAAGTCCATACCTACCCAAACAGTTACTGCTCAAAAAACTTGAGCCTGGCTCAAAGCTTTCTACCCTGCTCTTCCCCAGACCTAAATTCTGATGTCATTTGCCATCAACACCCCCATTGTAATGAATTAGAAACCAGCAAAACCTAACATAGGCAGCCCTTCTTATAGGTCGTCCACAGAAGAATCCCACTGATACAGGGCCATAGAGAGGACTTTTGGTTCTCTGAAATAGAAAGAAGTATTTTCCACCCTTTTCTGCAACTTCCAACTCCGATGATGCTTGCAAGGTGACAACTATGCTGGGATTCCTTCCAGGAACATTTAGGAGGGGAGAAATAAGTGACTTCAGGATTGTTATTTGATGTACACACTTGTAGAGAAACCACGAAGCTGTGGTTTTTTAAACGCCTGCTCTCTTCTGGTGTGTACATTCAAAATAGATCATAATGGATAAAATTGTTCAAATGTGACTTTCCTCCTTTTGAAAAGCAATTGCTGTCAAGAGAAGCATTTGGGTTAATGGTTGGTAATCACTAGAAGAGCCTAGGCGTGAGTAGCCACTACTATATAAGGAGAAGTGGGCACCCCAGGAAGAAATGGGGAAGGGGACTCCTCAGGAAAATCACAGGGGAAGAGGCTAACCCGGCATTTCTACCAGCAGAGAAATGTATACTAAACAGCCATAACTAGGCCACATTATTCCCAAGAACGATATTGTTTAGTCTAGAATCAAGGTCGAAAGAGCAGACACAGAAAGAAAAGTTCTGATCCTCAACACCCCTCTTGACTTAAAAGGCATTTATTTAAAAGTTTAAGTATGTGGGCTCACATGCTAGAAAATTCCAAATGAAATGGGCTTTGCAATGAGCTCTAATAGGTGAAGAATCTGGTTAACTAAGCTAAGCCACCCTGATTGCAATCATGAAAAATGAGTCATTCCAGATTAATGCAAATAATAATAAGTAATTTAAGAGGAACAGTACAAAAATATCAGGGACATCTTAAAATGCCTAAAAATGTCTTTTTCTTCTTTGCTTGCTTAGAAATAGAAGTTAATTCCTATAAGCATTCTTCTTGAATGAGCATATATTACTATCTACACTGCCTTAATGAAAATATTGTGGTTTTTTCTTTCTTGCTAGAAAAAATAATAATAATAAAGCAAACCTGCCCATTTTCAAGCTCCTTTAGTGCTTGATGAGGTAGGTGGTGCTTTGGAACAAGACAATGTTACCAGAAATTGTAAAACACTCCAATAAACAGGGACAATCGCTGCAATCACATGCCAGTCCCTCCCAGAGTGCGGCTAGGAAATGCAACCTTTTATTAAAAGGACACAATATCATTGCTCTCCAACACACCCTTTATCTGTATGCTAACCTATGGTTTCTACATGAAGAGAGAAAGGAAAAGATATCAACATTATATAAGTAAGGTTTTCTAAAAATACCTTCCTACAACTTGCCAAAATGATTGAGATCTAATTCACTCTCAAGTCACAGAAGCCTCAGTGCTTTGCTGTATGTTAAGATGTGAGACGTGAATCGTCTGAACCAACTAGGTCAAATGTGAACTGTAAACTACAGTAAGAAGGAATGCATTCTGAACTCTATTTGCATCAAACCTGGACTCCTCCAACTCAGACTCAGCAATCTGTTAAAGGAGCAATTTGAAGTACTCTACAATTTTAGGGTAGCAATCGTGAAATAGAGCTGTGGATGGGACAGCCGCAGAAGGTTAACAGATACTTTCAATAAGTGATAAAGATATTTTGTAGTCATGGTAACCTGCATGCAAATTTAAAACCTTAAAAAATATATTCTCTCCCCTTTCCCCTGATATTACTTATAGTTTTCTCTTTTCTATAGATACTTGTCTGAAGCTGAGTAACCATAAGATTCCAGCAATAATGGAATCAAATTTGGGAGGTTCTCTCTTCAAGGTGGGCTTCATAATTTTAGGGCACATTTCCTCAACAAGGGCTTTTAAAATATCAATATGTTATTCTATACATTTGTACCATATAATTTATACCACACAAAATATGAAAAAGACCTTTAAGTGTCCTGTTTCCAATGGGCTGTGCAATAAGCTGATTAATATTTTAATTAATTTCTTAAGCGCTACGCTAAAGGGAGGTAGTTGAAACCTAGCATGCATGAAAGACAGAACTTTCCTCGGAACAAAAACTAAGAGACATATCCATCAGGAGATGCGGAAGAAACAGAAAGTGAACGGGCGGGAGATGGCAATTTTCTCTTGGCCGGTTAACTCAGTTCCTTTCAAACCGTTTTATTTTCTCCTCTGAAATGAGCAGGCACACAGAGTCTCCTGACAATGGAATGGAGACAAGTCAGAGATCCCAAGGCTCACTCTGCTGATTCTCCAACCTCCCACGAGCACCCCATCTGGCTCTGATAGCCACCATTGCAGAAGGGGACCGAAGCCTGAGCGCACTAATTATCTCTTCCCAAGGCCACTGAATTTAAAGATATCAGCAAATTTGAGATCAGCATTACCGGAGAAAAAAGACTGGAAGAGCAGGGTGAGAATGTGGATAATGGTCACCTCCTCCTTCTTGCATATTTCTATTTGGTCAGTGTTTTAATGAAAGATGTACATTACTCTTATATAGCTAAAAAGCCATCAAAATTATTTTTTAAACTAGTCTAATAGCTTCCCACCTCATGTTCAAACTCTGAGAATAGCTGCTTGGTGAAGGATAACGAAACGTTTTCTCAGATCATTTTCACTGGTAAGACCAAGGGGTTGGGGGAATAGCATCCGTGACATGGAAGTTACAAGTAAATTAATTTGAATTAGAATAATAGCAATGCTTTACATCCTAAATGCACTTTCCAATCACTATCTTATTTGTCCTTATTATAACCCTAAGAAGTAGTTAAGAAAAGCAGTATAATCCCAATTGCTACATGAGAAAATTGAAGCTCAGAGCGAACAGAAAAAAAAAAAAAAATGCTCAGGGTCACACAGAGAAAGAAATATAAAACATCAAACTCATTCACTTTTTAAAAACATGAGAGCTGGGAGCACGCCATGCTTTTTTAACACCCTGCAAAGCTGTAGCTATAAATGCAGCAAGAAGAATTTTGGCATATTTGCTGTTGCATAATTATTCAAGAAGGCACAACTGCCCCATCAACACATTTGACTAAGTCACAATGAAGAAAGGCAGCCAAGACTTTTGAGCCCGCCAACCCCCTGAGTTAGCAGGGACTCGGCAAGTCACGATCACATCCTGCGGCTCCATGTCACCTGCAGTGTGAGACGGCTCCACCGGCAGAAAGTGGAGGGTAGTAGCTGGGCTCCCACAGCAGTAAGTAATGTGCTATCTCCTTTTCAATCGCTGTGATTCCATCAAACAGAAAGGCTTAGCTTGGGGATAATAAGCCTTTACATTAAACTTCCAAGACTTAAGATTTTTTCTTAACAAAGGAAAACAAGCTTCAGGCTCATAGCCTTCAGCAGGCAACAGGATCGAGCTAAAGATGTTAACTTTTTGGTGTTCTTTTAACATTTTTTTTTTTACATATTCTTCTATCTATAGCAAGTGACACTGGTTTTCCGTTTAAAATAACAAAATATTTTCTACGAATAAATTTCCAGAGGTTAAAAAAAGTGAAATAAATATATTAGGTTAAGCCACATGAAACTATTGGTGTTTACTTTAAATCAGAAATGGTCAAAAATGGGTACTTCCATATGGTTTTGCCTAATGGATGAATACATGATAGGTATTAAATAATAGCAATGGTGTACAGAGAAGACAAAATCTATTTACATAGCTAGATACGACACATAAAGAGACAAGTACAAATAACACACAAAAAAAAGAGTAGATGAATGACTTCAAATGGAAAAGCCTTGATACCAGAATGGTCACAGTATTAAGTTCGAGTCCCATTCCTCAGAACAATACCCTTAAGCTATAAAAATTTGACTCTCCACTCAATCCAGGCAAAGGCTTCCGGCTTCACTGTAGATTGGATCTCACTCTGGCCGAGGGCCAGCCACAAGGCAGAATGACATGCTGCAGACTCCTAAACAGATCAGCCAGAGAGCAGCAAGACCCAGGACATCCCACGCCATTCTCTCCTCCTCTTCCTCTTGGCTTCTCCCACCTCTTTTTTTTTTTTTTTTTTTTTTTTTTGACTTTAAGTTCTGGGATCCATATGCAGAACATTCAGGTTTGTTGCGTAGGTATACATGCACCATGGTGGTTTGCTGCACCTATCAACCCATCATCTAGGTTTTAAGCCCCTCATGCATTAGGTATTTGTCCTAATGCTCTCCTTCCCCTTACCCCTAACCCTCCCCCGACAGACCCCAGTGTGTGAGGTTCTCCTCCCTGTGTCCATGTGTTCTCATTGTTCAACTCCCACTTATGAATGAGAACATGCAGTGTTTGGTTTGGTTCCTGTGTTAGTCTGCTTAGAATGATGGTTTCCAGCTTCATCTATGTTCCTGCAAAGGACATGAACTCATTCTTTTTTATGTCTGTGTAGTATTCCATGGTGTATATATGCCACATTTTCTTTATCTGGTCTATCATTGATGGGCATTTGGGTGGATTCCAAGTCTTTGCTATTGTGAACAGTGCTGAAATAAACATATGTGTGCATGTGTCTTTATAGTAGAATGATATGTAATCCTTTGGGTTCCCATCTCTTATTTAACTTAGGTTATGTGATACATGAAATACAGAGACCCTTTTTGATCTATTAGAAACCATTTCATGCCATCTTCAAGCTTTATACAACTTTCTGTTTCTAATACTCTTCCTACAAAATAATCAAGTTGCTTAGAGCTTTGCAAAGAGTCTGAGTGGTGGCAGCTACCTATCCTTCACTTGTACTAATCCTAATACCCAGACACTGCCTTCTCCAAAGAGCTGACAAGTATCTCCTGAAAAACCTCCAAGAAGTCTAAGAGGAAAAGGAAAAAGTGGGGGGTGAGGGGAGAGTCCCTGAGTCAGATGTGAAGACAGGAAACTTCTCCCTTCATAAATGGAACATGGAAAGTCAGTAGGGGGCTAGGCACAGTGGTTCATGCCTGTAATGCCAGCACTTTGAGATGCTGAGGCAGAAGGATCACCTGAGATCAGGAGTTTAAGACCAGCCTGGCCAACATGGTGAAACCCCATCTATATGACCAATACAAAAAAATGGCCAGGCATGGTGGTGCATGTCTGTAGTCCCAGCTACTCGGGAGGCTGAGTCATGAGAATTGCTTGAACCTGGCAGGCAGAGGTTACAGTGAAACCAGATCATGCTATTGCACTCTAGCCTGGATGACAGACCAAGACTCTGTCTCAAAAAAAAAAAAAGAAAAAAAAGTCAGTAGAATGAATTAAGGTTGCCTCCCTTCTGAAACTCCCTAGTGCTACTTATAGAAGGGACATTAAAAAAGTTTCATCCCTCTCTTGCCTCCAGAGTTTGGGAGGAGCATATGTGTTTCCAATTTGATCAAGCTCCAGCTCATTCCACTCACCCCAGGCAGTCACTAAACTAAGGCACACCAGCTACACTCTACTTCCAAGGCTTTCCCTAACAAACTTTGTGACCTTGAGCATGTCATTTAAATCATTGGCTTTGAGTTTACTTAAATGCCAAATAAGGGAATTTACCTAAATCAGTGGTTTGCAAAGTTGGTTCCACATTAGACTCACCCGAAGAGCTTTATAAAATTGCCCATAGCAGGGCTCACACCTAGAAATTGTTGGCTAGGTTCCCGTGTGCCAGGCATTTGTCGTTTTTGTTTTGTTTTCTTTTGTTTTGTTTTTTGTTTTTGAGATGGAGTTTTGCTCTTGTTGCCCACACTGGAGTGCAATGGCATGATCTCAGCTCACTGCAACCTCTGCCTCCCAGGTTCGAGTGATTCTCCTGCCTCAGCCTCCCAAGTAGCTGGGACTACAGGCATGTGCTACCACCCCTGACTAATTTTGTACTTTCTTTTTTTTAGTAGAGACGGGGTTTCTCCATGTTGGCCAGGCTGGTCTCGAACTCCCAACCTCAGGTGATCTGCCTGCCTCGACCTCCCAAAGTGCTGGGATTACAGATGTGAGCCAGCGTGCCCAGCCAGGCATTTGTGTATTGTTTGTTTGTTTTTGAGACAGAGTCCTCCTCTGTCACCCAGGCTGGAGTGTAATGTCACGATCTCTGCTCACTGCAACCTCTGACTTCCAGGTTCCAGCCATTCTCTTGCCTCAGCCTCCTGAGTAGCTTGGATTACAGGCGGCCACCACAACGCCTAGCTAATTTTTTTTTTTTTTTTTTTTTTTGTATTTTTAGTAGAGACGGAGTTTCTCCATGTTGGTCAGACTAGCCTTGAACTCCTGACCTCAGGTGATCTGTCTACCTCAGCCTCCCAAAGTGCTGGAGGCGTGAGCTACCATGCCCATCCAGCATTTGTAGTTTTTTAAAGCTTCCCAGGTCATTCTGCCATGCAGCCAGGGTTGAGGATCTCCAGCTTAAATCAGCTCCAAGATTCTGTGTAGCCCTGGCCGTCTTTGAATCACTAATGCTAACTTAGAGGTTGGTGGCCTTTTCTTGTCTCCATTTGCTCTACACGGCACTTACCAGTAAGCACTCTTGCCCCGGCTACACTCGCAGTTCTGTCTGATCCAGAGAACTGCCCACACCAAAGATCTGAAGTTTATTTTTCTACCGAAAAGAACTTTTACATTTGATGAAAAACATAGCCTTTGTAGCTACACGTGCCTGGTTTTGAATTCCAGTGTGGTCGTCTCGAGCAAGCTACTTTATTAATCTCTCTAAGCCTCAACATTCTCATCTCTAAAACGGGGATAATAATAGCTATCTCATGGATCCTTGTGAAGAGTGAATGCATGTGAACTACAAATGCTGAATAAATATTAGTTATCACTTCCTTCCCACAGCTTGGAGGTGAAGGAGGTTCTGTGCTCACAGAGGAGAGAGCTGGGGAAAAGTCGGACTGAATTTCTAGAATCCGTAAGGGCAGTCTTTGGCTAAGCAGATCAACATCAGCCTGGGAGACACTCAGAGCTTCAGAGCTCTGACTCCCTGCCATGAGCAGCGTCTTGCCTCCCTCCCGTTGGCTGCAGAGAAGCAGAAACACAGTCCAATTCTACATTCTGGAAGCAAGAAGCTACAAGTGTGAACTCTCAAAACTGCAGGCCGCGAGGTAAGTAGGCCAGTCCCGGACTCCAGCAGCCTGAGCAGCAGGAAAAGGGAGGCTAACAGTCAAAGGGACCTACTGAGGAAACAGTCGGGTCTGGTGACACCGGGGCAAAGAGGTGTCTGCAGCAGATGGAGGAGGAGAAAGATGAGCAAAATAGAAGGCATTTGCCCTTTCCAGCTTTGGCACGCCATGGAAAGAATTTCTCAGACCACTGAGAGCATGCGGCAAGGAAAATATTCAGCACTAAAGCTGTGAGTAAGACTGCTGTTCAAAATTAGCTTTTCCCTATCAATGCATATTTAGGCACAGGAATAAAGCTGGAAGGAAACATGCTAAAATGTTAATATCGTTTGTCTCTAAATATTGACTTGTGGGTCATATCTAGGCTCTTCCATATATATTTCTACAGATTGCAAATCTATAATGAATAAAAATGCCTTTTACTATCAGAAAACAAATTGAAAGGAAGAAATGAGGCATGTTATACAAATTTATAAACGAGAGACAAGGGACGAGGCTATGGGTGGGAAGAAGGAGAGCACAGAATTAAGGTATCAAAAGACAGAGCTATGTTTTTAAGAATAGATCCAAAAAAATTGATAGGTTGCCCATTCATGAGACCATATGTCTAGGGTACTGAGGTCAGAATTTGCCATTGCAAACAGCAAGTCATCTGCAGTCTTTATTTTCACCTTTTCACTTTCATTGTTGACACTGGCTTTTCCAGTGTTTTGGAACCTGGCAATTGCAGTGTGATAGCAAACACAAAAAAATCACTGAGGAACAATGATGCATATCCTCTAGCGAAAGGACCTCGCACTGAGTGCAGACACACAGAAATCAAAACACCACCACCGAGGCCCTGATATTTCCTAAAACACCACTTGTCAGTATTTTTCCAATCCAAAAATACATGAACCCTCATACAGGATGTCACAGATTTCTAAGACGTGATCCCAGATATCAGAGTTAAAATTTTCCTATCACATTCAAACGGCTTCCTGTGGCAAAGAGATGATGGTGAACA
The DNA here is from genome assembly GCF_009761245.1 of Sapajus apella. Classification (NCBI taxonomy): domain Eukaryota; kingdom Metazoa; phylum Chordata; class Mammalia; order Primates; family Cebidae; genus Sapajus; species Sapajus apella. The sequence continues at coordinate 14,004,165 of NW_022436945.1, forward strand.
CCCTGGGAGGGACAGATTTTCCATGTAGAAAAGCCTCCATTTCCACTGGCCCGAGACGGTATTTCTTTTCTTCTATCTGCATCTCTCCCTGGCTGCTGGTCTAGACTCACTCAGGGAAAGTTAGAGAACAGTCCACCCTGTCACTCTATATTTTGATCCATGTCCCACTCTCTATTTCCATGTGGCCTGATTGCCAGGAGTCATGAAGAAACCTTGTGTCCTCATAGCGGGGGCATCACACACTGGGGTCTAGCAGAGGGTGGGGATGGAAGAAGGGAGATGATCAGGAAAAACAACTAAAAGGTTCTAGGCTTAATACCTGAGTGATGGAATAATCTGTATAACAAACCCCATGACACAAGCTTACCTATGTAACAAACCTGAACATGTACCCCTGAAGTTAAAATAAATGTTTTTTAAAAAATGGGCTAAGGATCTAAATAGACATTTCTCTCAACAAGTCATACAAACAACCAATAAGCCATGAAAAGATGCTCAGCATCATTGAGTCATCAGGAAAATGGAAATCAAAAACATGAGCTGCCACTTCACACCCACCAAGGCTGCTAGAATCAAGAAGTCAGATACTAAGAAGTGTTGGCAAGGATGTGGAGAAATTGAAACCTTATACCATGATGATGGGACGGTAAAATTCTGCACAATTAATTTGAGGAACTGCCAGACTGTTTGGAAGAGATTAAACACAGTGTTGCTATATGACCCAACAATTCCACCGCTAAGTATATGCTCAAGAGAAATGAAAACACATGTCCACATGAAAACTTGCACATGCATGTTTATAGCAGCATTATTAGTAACAGCAAAAAGGAGGAATAACCCAAATGTCCACCAACCCCCAACTCCCTGCAAAAAAAAAAAAGAAACCTGTGTCTACCATCAACCCTGTCAGGTTGGGATATGTGGGGACTTTCAGAGAAAACAACCAAATATTCACCATTAAAACTCCAGGGTGGCCAGGCGCCATAGCTCACACCTGTAATCCCAGTACTTTGGAAGGCCGAGGCAGACAGGTCACGAGGTCAAAAAATCAAGACCATCCTGGCCAACATGTTAGAACTCTGTCTCTACTAAAAATACAAAAAAATTAGCTGGGCATGGTGGCATACACCTGTAATCCCAGTTTCCTGGGAGGCTGAGGCAGGAGAATTGCTTGAACCCAGGAAGCGGAGGTTGCAGTGAGCTGCGATTGTGCCACTGCACTCCAGCCTGGGTGACAGAGTAAGACTGCATCTCAAAGAAAACAAAACAAAACCATAACCAAAACAAAACGAAACAAAACAAAAACTCCAGGTTGATTTTCATCTCCCAAGACATTTTTAATCTAGCCCCAAATGTGAGGTTTTGAAGAAAACAGTATCATTGAAAAGGAAAAGCAGATTGAGGTGGGTTAAGGTTAGGGTTAAGGTTTGTGAAATTTAGACTCCACACATTTCAATTAAATGGTACATTGATCCATGTCCCAAACTGTACTGAAATCTGCTCAAAGTCTCATTTGTCAAGTTTATCTGCCACCATTTGGATTCAAGATGACAGACTGAGTTATAAATCCAATTCAAGGTGGGACTTACACTGTGCAGTGTACCAAATTTTATCAAAATCAGTCAGCTTCTTTAAGAGTCAAACAGGGCAAAGACCAAAAAGGCAGTTAAAAAGGAAAATGTCACATTAGCTAGTTGAAGCAAGAATCATGCTTAGATCCATCATTTGTGCATCAATTCATTCACCAAATATTTATTAAGCACCTACTCTACACCAGGCAGTGCAGTAAAAGCTGGGAATATGGTAAATCACAAGGCAGACAATAGAGCTTATATTATGGTGGCAGGACATGGGATGGGAATAATTGAAACTAGCAAAAACTGAGACTAGACCCATCATGGGAATAAAAAGGGTACAGCAATAGACAAAAATGGAGGCAGCCCACTATGGACAGGACTCACAGGGAAGCTTTATCTGAAGGGAGGTGTTTAGGTTCAGGTGGAAGAGTGAGATAAAAGCAGCCCTATTAGGAGGCACAGAATCACGTCCCAGCAAAAGAAAGAGCAAATCTAAGCTCCTAAGTGGGACCTGTCATGGCCTTGGACAGACAGGGGGCCCAAGCGGGAAGAGGAGAGTCAGAACAGGCCCATAGTCTTGCCATACCAAATGATCACTAGTGATATTTCACTTGTGTGGGTTATGCAAGATGGCCGATATTACACCAGAAAGAAAAAAAAAAGAACTGCACACTTTGCTTTTCTTCTCTGTAAGGGCTTTCCATTCACACATTAAAGAACACCTAACAGCCCATACATTTTACTTTCCTTTGGGAAATTATCATTAAAGATTATCATCAACATCACTAATGAACTTTGAAGTGTGATCGTTTCTAATGCATTTAGCACACATAAGCATATACGTTTCCCACCACAGACAGTGCAAAAGCCTTCCATCAAACAAGTAAACTCTGAAAACAATCAGGTATTTACTGCAAGTCCTATGGAGCAAATGACACCTCGGCACTCCAGTTCTGTAGGGGGTGAAGAGGAGGGCTTGCCAAAGCAGTCAGTGCTTCATGAAAGCCTGTCACATCAGGGACATATCCAATCAGCTCCATGGGTAGGCCTGTCTTCAGGCAGTCAAAAAATAATGTGCCCAACTGAATAATGCATCCTTCTATTTCCCAATCAGCCAAAAAGTTGAAAATTTTATGAAATTCCAGTCTTAAAGTTTTAAGCCATTTTTGAGCCATTTGGAAAATAAAACGGATTGCAAGAGAGTTTTCCAAACTAGCTCACTGATCTTTCCGTTGTCATGTCAGGACGAAAGAATTCACCATTTGACTAAAGGTCAATGTTCTAGAAATATTTATGGGTGACTAAAAAAGGAAGACTATTGGGGAAATACTTATTCATTACCTTCACCACTCTATGGTTAGCTGTATAACATAGCAGACATATCTACATGACGAACTTATCTACCTTTCCATGATCACAAATCCATTTGTTGTGTGTTGTATTTGTAGGTTAGGGGTCCTTCTTATGGTGAAAGTAAGGATACCCCTTTCAAGGAAAATGACTAAATGTTGGTTACGTTTTAAATTGTGTATGATTTTAATTCTCAGCAAGTAATGTTTGATGGATAAGTCTAAAATAAAATGGTCAAATGGCCTAACCTTTTAGCAATAAAATCGTGTGCAGTAAAAATGCTGGAGGGCACCAGTTACTGAACTGTCACGGACTGGAGAATTATTAGACCCCATAATTCTGTACTGCAAAGCCAAATTTGTGGATTTTTTTCCCAGTGAAAAAAAAAATCTAGGAAATTAAATGGAAAGACCTGTAGTAATGAAATATTAAATGCAATATCAAGTGCACGAAAAGGTCAGAAGCCAAGGGGGAAAAAAAAGAAAGATTTCTAGAACAACATTAATTTTATCACACTTTGTGTATGCCTAGGCTTAAATACCCCTAAAAGCCGACCAAGCCCAGACTGGGGCAGGGGGCAGGGGGTTAGGGAGGAAGCTAGAAAGGAGGTACCCAGAAATAGGCACAAGTAGAAGCCAAAAGTAAATAAATAAATAAATAGAAAATATTTTGCTTGTTTTCAGTGTCCAAAGTTGAAGTTGTATTGCATGAATATGCATCAACCCCAGCAGAAAGCCATAAAAGCAAAAGCAAAATTCCTGGGCTCCAACCATGGCATGTCAGCTAAACTTGAAGTTCAGCCTGACTGTTGCTTCCTTGCATGACTGCAATTCTGGATTCCCGTTTTTAAATTCACCATAATTGAGTTTCATCCTGGCCAAAGAGAGCACATATCATAGGATGGTTTCATAGGCATTTGGAGCCAGTGAGTTGAAATGTGTCTGTGAAAACTGTTACTGTCATTACAAGAAATCACTGAAAAAAGGTAGCTTCAATTTCAGAATACAGCAGGGAAACTTCATTTCAGCAATAGGTATGTAAGAAGTGGGAAATCCAGAGAAATTTTAAAAGCAATATTTTAAACTGAAAATTATTGTGTGACTAAAACGGTCAAATGCTGACATCAGGACACCTTGAATTTGGGGATGACATATTGTCTCTGTGGAATATTGTTCACAGTTGCAAGCAGGGAAAAAATATTTATTTTAACACCTAGCCAAGTCTCCAGGTCCAGTAGTCACACAGAATATACAGTCTTTCTTTGAATATGCTACAGAAATAAGATAATCTGTAATTTACGTTTGCTGCAACTTTACAACCTAAACAGCACATTATGAAATCCTGCTCTTTAAAATACTAATCTGGGCCAGGTATGGTGGCTCACACCTGTAATGCCAGCACTTTGGGAGCCCAAGGTGGGCAGATCACCTGAGGTCAGGAGTTCGAGACCAGCCTGGCCAACATGGTAAAACCCCATCTCTACTAAAAATACAAAATTAGCTGGGCATGGCAGCACGTGCCTGTAGTCCCAGCTACTCAGGAGGCTGAGGCAAAAGAATCACTCGAACTTGGGAGGCAGAGGCTGCAGTGAGCCGAGATCATGCTACTGCACTCCAGCCTGGGCAACAGAGTGAGACTTTCTCTCAAAAAATAAATAAATAAAAACAAATAAATAAATAAAATAAAATACCAATCTGTGTAGTTGTAATGTTGGATAGCAGAAAGTAAGATTTATATTTATGGCCAATTTTTATTTATCTTTACCTATTTATAAATTGTGCTACAACTTCAATAACTGTGGTTAAAAAGAATAACGTCATTCCTAACCACACTGCCTTTGACTGTAAAAACAATTTCACTGTAATGGATAGCACTAAAATACTCCAAGAATAATCTATAAATGATCCTGGATTACTAGTCAAAAGATGGTGGTTATAAATGATTACATGAAAGAGTTGATGTTACTTTGAAAATCTCAGAGTCTGTCTATGGATTTTTGTATTTTATATGTAACATTTTTATGAAGTGATTTTGCCCTTACATAATAGCTTTCATCTTCAAAGCACTTCACAAATACGAACTAGTTACATAAAAAGCTATATTACTGCAAAATCAGAAAATGGGAAAGCTGAAGTTCTCTCAGCAACCCTTACTCTCACACATTCTATATGACTAATCTACAGCAAAGATTAGGTTTTTTAAAAACATGTTTAATTATCAATACTGCTTTTACAAAAACATCTAACGGGTTAATGGAGTTCTATTATGCCAGGCAGATTCATAAAAATCTGCCTTTGATGGAATGTGTTAAGTTTGAGAACAATTAGACTTGTATTGTGGTAAACCTTGTCTCTTTCTTCTATCTCATGAATTCTGTCAAATGCTGATAAAAAGGTTATTCAACAAAGCTTTATCATATTAAAATTAAGAACATAAACACATATCAAGTAAGACATGGTTGAATAAATTATGGCATGTCTATATGATATAACATTATCTAATTTAATATAGCCATGAATAATTATGTTTTTGAAGTTGACATCATAGAAACATAGAAATAGAGAGTAGAATAACAAATACCAGAGGCTGGAAAGGGTGTGTGGGTTGGGGGAGGTGATAGAGAGAGGTTGGTTAATAGGTAGGAACATACAGTTAGACAGATGGTGTAAGTTCTAATAATGTTGGATAGCAGAGTCAGGTGACTGTAGTTAGCGACAATGTATATCTCAAAGTAGCTAAAAGAGAGAACATGAAATGTTCCCAACACATAGAAATTAGATAACTAGGCAAATAAGTCAAATACTGATCATTATACATTCTATGCATGTAACGAAATATCATATGTACCCATAAATATGTAAAATATTATGTGTCAATATAAAAATAAAATAATAATTAGGCTTTTGAAAAATATTTAAAATATAAGAAAATTTTCACAATATATTAATTTTTGAAAAGGTCACAAATTTATCTATGCCCTGTGATGCCACTTTTGAATAAGAAATAATTATCTATAAATATATAAGAAAATTGGATGACATAAATGTGAGTGGTGGGTATATGTGTGGTTCTATTTTTTTCTTTGGACTTTATTATTTAAAAAAATTTTTTAGATGGAGTTCTGCTATTTTTGCCCCGGCTGGAGTACAATGACACAATTCGGCTCGCTGCAATCTCCACCTCTCAGGTTCAAGTGATTCTCCTGCCTCAGTCTCCCAAGTAGCTGAGATTACAGACGCCCCCTACCACCTAATTTATATTTTAAGTAAAGACGAGGTTTCACTACATGGCCAGGCTGGTCTTGAACTCCTGACCTCAGGTGATCTGCCTGCCTCGACCTCCCAAAGTGCTGAGATTACAGGCTGAGCCACAGTGCCTGGACTATTATTTAAATTCTTTCTTAACAATAAAATATAAAGTTTTTTTTTCAATCATGGGACATCAATGTTATTTAAAGGGAAATAAAATCATAACTTTGCCCTTTAAGATCTCTTTGGGAGTTAAGAGCACAGTACCTGGGAGTAACTCAAGGTGGAAGCTCAGAGTAGGTGGAAGCGAACCTTGAAATGGGTCTTGAAGGAATGCAGTGTTCACTAATAAAGAGAGCAGTCTAGACAGGGGGAATCACATATGCAGAGGCACAGAAGCAGGAGGCACAAGAAACAACAGGAAGATTCAAGAGCTTCACTGGAGCAAAGAACATGATAGGGAATCAAAGAAGGTGATCGTGGAGATGGCACATGCTGGATTATGGAAGACCTTGATAACTGTGGGAAAGAGTCCAGCCTCATCCTTTGTGGATGATGTGTACAGCATACTGGGAAAGGAGGCATGGAGAGGTTAGGTTAGATCAAGAAAGTAGTAAAATTAGCAGAGTCATTTAGCTCGCTCTGACTTCAGCAAGCAGGGGATTGGAGGGAAGGCAGGACTAGAGTCAGTGACAGTTAGGAGATTCTGATAGCTTCAACCCAGGCTGAATCAGTACAAACAGAAAGAAAAAAAAGTTCCAGAGATAGTTAAGAAACAGAATCGACATGTCTTAATAGCCAGTTACATAGGGGTGAATGAAAAGAGTGTCTAAGGTCCTTCCCAGGTTTCTAGACTGGATAATTGACTGGACAGGGTGTCGTTACCTAAATCAAGTGTATCTGGGAAAAAAGCCAGTGATTTGAGATGTGTAGAATTAAAAATGATTAAAAATAAACAGTAGGCTGCATGGATTAGTAAGCAAGTCATAAGTGAAAGGTAGAAGAGATTTGAGAACACCCAGCATATAGCTGTGTGATTAAAAAAAATAAATAAATGGATGGAATCACCATAGAAGAATGGGCTAAATGAGGAAGGAGCTCAGAAAACTGGGACACATCAACATTTAGAGGCAAACACACAGAGCCTTTGCAGAGGAATCCAAGATGGAATGGTCACACAGAGAGGTCATGGGAGCTGAGGAGTAGGGAGTGATCCCAGTTGTGAAATACTGTAGAGATCAGATAAGATACAAGGCAAAATGTGTCATTTAGGCTTCATAATACAAATCCTCATTGACCACTGCTGGAGCAGTTCCAGTGGGTGGCATGAACAGGAGCTTATGGATAATTGAGATAAGAAGAGTGTAGCAACTCCTTCCACGAACTTAACCATGAACCAGGCAAGAAAGCACCAAAATTAGAGGTAAACACAGGACCACAAAAGAAAGGCATTGATTGTTTATTAAAAGGTGACTACCTGCAACTGCAGGAATGATTACCCAAGAAATGAAGTCATCATTTTTCGCCTAACAAAAATATAGTCGTATAGCTACAAAACCAAGATACAACAATACATGTCCAAATGTTTGCTCTTAAAACACCAGCGTTACCTAGCTAAAATTCACTTTCACAAAGTGTTTTGCTAGTACAAAAAAAAAAAAATCCTACAATCTCGTTTCCAAAGTCTCACCTTAAATTGTGATGTTACTAAAGTAATTGAAAGAGTTGGCTAACATAAAGGATACAGTTTATAGCTACAAATAACATGGTACCAGGAATGAATGAATGATTGTCTAGATAATCTGATAAATAGCCCAGATGTTTTAAATTAGCTGTACAACTCTTTCAACATTAGGTAGACCTAAAGTTAACTAGATAAAAATCCACATTTATAGTGCAAACTAGTTGAAGAAGTTGAAACTTCATTTGTGTTGTGGTTCTCACTGGAGTATCCAACTTAATGTTAGGAACTTGAATCCATATTGAGATCCAAGTCTATATGATTATTTCCTTCCACTCTGCTAAAAATATCAAATTTATTACATGTATTGGGAACCACAAAAAGATTTATTATTTCTAACCCAATAAACCTGCTTTTAGGAATTTATTGAACAAAAATATTCACTTGGACATTATAAGAACAAAAACTTACAGAAAACCTAAAAATGCAACAATGGGGAAAAAACTACATGAATTATGGACATTAACTTAATGGAATAATATATAGTCATGAATTGCCTGAAACAAAGCTGAATAAAATTGTTCACTTTGACTGCAATTACATAATTATACATTATACATACAAACCAAAAAACTCTTAAAGATAACTCAATCTTGGGGGAAAATAAAGCTGCGTTGCAAGAATGAAGGAATAAGAATTGTTTGGGTTTCTTTCTTCACATTTTCCTTTAATGTTCTTATAAGAACTTTCAGAACTTAAAAGGCAGGAAGTAAGGGAGGGAGGAGGGAGAGCAACTGGGGACCAAAACCAATGGAAAGGAAACTGCTAAGTAAGAAAAAAAGAATTCTGAAATGTATCTAGACATGTTTGTAGACTTTTTGTAGACTGTGACTCATCTGTAGGCTCGGAAGCCCTGTTTAGAACTGATACAAGGTTAAATGTAGTTATCCATTTGCAAGTATGACTCATTCAAATGATACTGACAGGTACCTTGTTCTCTATACAGTCACTGTCTGTAAATATTTTTGAAGAAATACTTTTTTCAAAATGCAGCAGCTGCAGTCATGGGCTTACAGATAAAACTCCCATCTCCCTGGGACAGAGCACTTTGGGGAAGGGGTGGCTGTGGGCGCAGCTTCAGCAGACTTAAATGTTCCTGCCTGCTGACTCTGAAGAGAGCAGCATATCTCCCAGCACAGCACTTGAGCTTTGCTAAGGGACAGACTGCCTCCTCAAGTGGGTCTCTGACCCCCGTGCCTCCTGATGGGGAGACACCTCCCAGCAGGGGTTGAAAGACAGAGCTCCAGCTGGCATCTGGCAGGTACTGGGACAAAGCTTCCAGAGGAAGGAATGGGCAGCAATCTTTGCTGTTCTGCAGCCTCCACTGGTGATACCCAGGCAAAAGGAGTCTAGAGTGGACCTCCAGCAAACTCCAACAGACCTGCAGCAGAGAGGCCTGACTGTTAGAGGGAAAACTAACAAACAGAAAGGAACAGCATCAACATCAACAAAAAGGACATCCACACAAAAACCCCATCCAAAGGTCACAAATATCAAGGACCAAAGGTAGATAAATCCATGAAGTTGAGGAAAAATCAGAGCAAAAAGGCTGAAATTTTCAAAAACCAGAATGCCTCTTCTCCTCCAAAGGATCACAACTCCTCCCTAGCAAGGAAGTGAAACTGGATGGAAAATGAGTTTGACAAATTGACCAAAGTAGGCTTCAGAAGGTGGGTAATAACAAACTCCCCTTAGCTAAAGGAGCATGTTTTAAACCAATGCAAGGAAGCTAAGAAGCTTGAAAAAAGGTTAGAGGAATTGCTAATTTGAATAACCAGCTAAGAGAAGAACACAAATGACCTAATATAGCTGAAAAACACAGCATCAGAACTTCATGAAGCATACACAAGTATCAAGAGCCTAACTGACCGAGCAGAAGAAAGGGTATCAGAGATTGAAGATCGAGTTAATGAAATAAGGCATGAAGACAAGATTAGAAGAAAAAAATAATAATAAAAAAGAATGAACAAAGCCTCCAAGAAATATGGGACTATGTGAAAAGACCAAACCTACATTTGATTGGTGTACTTGAAAGTGATGGGGAGAATGGAAACAAGTTGGAAAACACTCTTCAGGATTATTATGCAGGAAAGCTTCCCCAACCCAGCAAGATAGGCCAACATTCAAATTCAGGAAATACAGAGAACACCGCAAAGATACTCCTCAAGAAGAGCAACCCCAAGACACATAGTTCTCAGAACCGCCAAGGTTGAAATGAAGGAAAAAAATATTAAAGGCAGTCAGAGAGAAAAGTCAGGTTACCCACAAAGGGAAGCCCATTAGACTCACAGCAGATCTCTCAGCAGAAACCCTGCAGGCCAGAAGAGATGAGGAGCCAATATTCAACCTAGAATTTCATATCCAGCCAAACTAAGCTTCATAATTGAAGGAGAAATAAAATCCTTTACAGACAAGCAAATGCTGAGAGATTTTGTCACCACCAGGCCTGCCTTACAAGCGGTCCTGGAAGAAACACTAAATATGGAAAGGAAAAACCAGTACTAGCCACTGCAAAAGCATATGAAATTGCAAAGACCATTGACACTATGAAGAAACTACATCAACTAATGGGCAAAATAACCAGCTAGCATCATAATGACAGAATCAAATTCACACTTAACGATATTAACCTTAAATGTAAATGGCTAAATGACCCAATTAAAAGACACAGACTGCCAAATTGGATAAAGTGTCAAGACTCATCAGTGAGCTATATTCAGGAAATCCATCTCACATGCAAAGACACACATAGGCTCAAAACAAAAGGATGAAGGAATATTTACTAAGCAAATGGAAAGCAAAACAAAGCAGGGGTTACAATCCTAGTCTCTGATAAAATAGACTTTAAATGAACAAAGATCAAAAAAGACAAAGAAGGGCATTACATAATGGCAAAGGGATCAATGCAACAAGAAGCACTAACTATCCTAAATATATATGCACCCAATACAGGAGCACCCAGATTCATAAAGCAAGTTTCTAGAGACCTACAAAGAGACTTAGATTCCTACACAATAATAGTTGGAGACTTTAACACCTCACTGTCAACATTAGACAGATCAATGAGACAGAAAATTAACAAGGATATTCAGGACTTCAACTCAGCTCTGGACCAAGCAGACCTAATAGACATCTATAGAACTCCCCATTCCAAATCAACAGAATATACATTCTTCTCAGTACCACATCACACTTATTCTAAAATTGACCACATAATTGAAAGTAAAACACTCCTCAGCAAATGCAAAAGAATGGAAATCATAGCAAGCGGTCTCTCAGACCACACTGCAATTAAATTAGAACTCAGGATTAAGAAACTCACTCAAAACTCTACAACTACAAGGAAACTGAACAACCTGCTCCTGAATGACTACTGGGTAAATAATGAAATTAAGGAAGAAATAAATAAGTTCTTTGAAACCAATGAGAACAAAGACACAACCTACTAAAATCTCTGGGACACAGCTAAAGCAGTGTTTAGAGGGAAAATTTATAGCACTAAATGCCCATGGAGAAAGTGGGAAAGATCTAAAATTGACACGCTAACATCACAATTAAAATAACTAGAGAAGCAAGAGCAAACAAATTCAAAAGCTAGCAGAAGGCAAGAAATAACTAAGATCAGAGCAGAACTGAAGAAGATAGAAACACAAAAATACCCTTCAAAAAAGTCAATAAATCCAGGAGGTGGTTTTTTGAAAGGATTAACAAAATATATAGACCACTAGCCAGACTAATAAAAAAGAAAAGACAGAAGAAACAAGTCAACACAATAAATGATAAAAAGGGATATCACCACTGATCCCACAGAAATACAAACTACCATCAGAGAATACTATAAACATGCAAATAAACTAGAAAATCTAGAAGAAATGGACACATTCCTGGAAACATACAGACTAAACCAGGAAGAAGCCAAATCCCTTAACAGACCAATAACAAGTTCTGAAATTGAGGCAGTAATTAATAGCCTACCAACCAAAAAAAGCCCAGGACTGGACAGTTTCACAGCTGAATTCTACCAAAGGTACAAAGTGAAGCGGCTACCATTCCTTCTGAAACTATTCCAAAGAATAGAAAAAGAGAGACTCCTCTCTAACTCATTTTATGAGGCCAGCATCATCCTCATACCAAAACCTGACAGAGACACAACAAAAAAAGAAAATTTCAGGCCAATATCCCTGATGAACATCTATGCAAAAATCCTCAATAAATACTGGCAAACCAAACCCAGCAGCACATTGAAAACCTCATCCACCTTGATCAAGTCAGCTTCATTCCTGGGATGCAACAATGGTTCAACGTATGCAAATCGATAAACATAATCCATCACATAAACAGAACCAATGACAAAAATCACGATTATCTCAATAGATGCAGAAAAGGCCTTCAATAAAATTCAACACCTCTTCATGCTAACAGCTCTCAATAAACTAGGTATTGATGCAACATGTCTCAAAATATTAAGAGCAATTGATGACAGACCCACAGCCAATATCACACTGAATGAGCAAAAGCTGGGAGCATGCCCTGTGAAAACCAGCACAAGACAAGAACACCCTCTCTCACCACTCCTATTAAACATAGTACTGGAAGTTCTGGCTAGGGCAATCAGGCAAGAGAAAAAAATAAAGTGCATTCAAATAGGAAGAGAGGAAGGCAAATTGTCTCTGTTTGCAGATGACATGATTGTATATTTTAAAAAACCCATTGTCTCAGCCCAAAATCTCCTTAAGCTGATAAGCAACTTCAGCAAAGTCTCGGGATATAAAATCAGTGTATAAAAATCACAAGCATTCCTGTACACCAATAATAGGCAGTCAGAGAGCCAAATCATGAGTGAACTCTCATTCACAATTGCTACAAAGAGAATAAAATATCTAGAAATACAACTTACAAGGGATGTGAAGGACCTCTTCAAGGAGAACTACAAACCATGCTCAAGGAAATAAGAGAGAACACAAACAAATAGAAAAACCTTCCATGCTCATGGATAGGAAGAAATAATATTGTTAAAATGGCCATACTGCCCAAAGTAATTTATAGATTCAATGCTATCCCCATCAAGCTACCATTGTCTTTCTTCACAGAATTAGGAAAAACTACTTTAAATTTCACATGGAACCAAAAAGAACATGTATAGAAAAGACATTCCTAAGCAAAAAGAACAAAGCTGGAGGTATCACAGTACCTGACTTCAAACTATACTACAAGGCTACAGTAACCAAAACAGCATGGTATTGGTACCAAAACAGGTATATAGACCAATGGGACAGAACAGAGGCCTCAGATGTAACACCATACAACTACAACCATCTGATATTTGACAAACCTGACAAAAACAAGCCATGGGGAAAGGATTCCTTATTTAATAAATGGCATTCGGAAACTGGCTAGCCATATGCAGAAAACTGAAACTAGACCCCTTCCTTACACCTTATACAAAAATTAACTCAAGATGGATTAAAGACTTAAACATAAGACCTACAACCATAAAAACCCTAGAATAAAACCTAGGCAATACTATTCAGGACATAGGCATAGGCAAAGACTTCATGGCTAAAATACCAAAAGCAATGGCAAAAAAAGCCAAAATAGACAAATGGAATCTAATTAAACTAAAGACCTTCTGCACAGCAAAACAAACTATCATCAGAGTGAACAAGCAACCTACAGAATGGGAGAAAAATTTCACAGTCTATCCATCTGACAAAGGGCCAATATCCAGAATCTACAAGGAACTTAAACAAATTTAAAGAAAAAAAAAATCAACAAGTGGGTGAATGATATAAACAGAAACTTTTCAAAAGAAGACATTATGCAGCCAACAAACACATGAAAAAAAGCTCATCATCACTGGTCATTAGAGAAATGCAAATCAAAAACACAATGAGATACCATCTCATGCCAGTTAGAATGGCGATCGTTAAAAAATCAGGAGACAGATGCTGGAGAGGACGTGGAGAAATAGGAACACTTTTAAACTGTTGGTGAAAATGTAAATTAGTTCAACCATGGTGAAAGACAGTGTGGCGATTCTTCAAGGATCTACAACCAGAAATACCACCGGACCCAGCAATCCCATTTCTGGGTATATACCCAAAAGATTATAAATCATTCTACTATAAAGACACATGCACATGTATGTTTACTGCAGCACTGTTCACAACAATAAAGACTTGGAACCAACCCAACTGCCCATCAATGATAGACTGGATAAAGAAAATGTGGCACATATAAATCATGGAATACTACACAGTCATAAAAAGGATGAGTTCATGTCCTTTGCAGGGATATGGTTGAAGCTGGAAATCATCATTCCTAGCAAACTAACACAGGAACAGAAAACCAAACACCGCATGTTTTCACTCATAAGTGGGAGTTGAACAATGAGATATACATGGACACAGGGAGGGGAATATCACACACTGGGGCCTGTCAGGGGGTGAGGGGATAGGGGAGGGATAGCATTAGGAGAAATACCTAATATAGATGATGGGTTGATGGACGCAGCAAACCACCATGGCACATGTATACCTATATAACAAACCTGCACGTTCTGTACATGTATCCTAGAACTTAAAGTATAATAATAATTTTTAAAAAGAAATACTTTTTCATCAATTTTCCTTAAAACAAAGAAATAAAGATGGCAGACAGTTCTAGTATGAAGTGTTAGTGAAGTGCTAAATTAGCAAGTTTCCCTGCATTTGTAGTTGAATACTATTTACGGTAGTAAATAAAATAAACACTTTCATTTTAAAAATATTTTCAGCAAAATATTGAATATGCTCACATAACACTACCACTTAGGTAGAGTTGGATCAGTCTGTTAACAGGCCTTGCTTTCATTTTTAAGTTTAACAAAGACTGTCTCCCCAACACTTCCATAAGAACTGAACTTCTTAGCACCTACCATAATGCATCCCCTCATACAGCAATGATTTATTTTGCCTACTATTTCAAAGGCCTATAACAGTTAGAAGGAGCCTCCAGAGTCAGAGGGGTTGTTCAAATTCAAGCTCCACTTCATTAGCTTGGAGACCGTCAATGACTTACAGAAAAGCTCTGTGCTTCTGGTTCCTCATTTGCAAAATGCAGATAACAGCATCTATCTCATGAGGTCTTGCAAATAGTCAGTGAGATGAATGTATGTAGAGTACTTAGAGTTAGACCTGGAGCATAAGCACGTAGATAATGTTAGCAATTATTATTATTAGATGTTGTGAGGATACAAGAAGAATCAGAGTTCTGGCCTTGAGAGAGGCTGGCTTTATGACTATTAATAATGATAACATAAATAAGGATATGATTATGACTTTTGCATGGATAGCACCATCTGCATGCATTAACTTTTCCGATTACGCTACAACTCTGTGAGACAGAGCTCAGACCCATTAGACAGCTCAGGAAACTGAGGTCCAGGAGAACAATACAAATGACAGGATTCCCCACTACAGAGATGTTACCTAAGGGCTAAGGGAGACTTTTTTTTAGAGCTACAAATTAGAGGAAAAGGTCTCAACAGCATCAGTCCTCACAATATGATCCAATGGGGAAAAACTAGTTGAGAGTTTATGACCTCTTTTTTAGTTGACAAAGTAATTTAGATGGGTTTGGAGTTTTTAATGGTATAGTAAAACTTGAGTGATCATTAATCAAGGCATGAATTGTAAATAACTTATTTTTTTTTCAGAGAAAATGACTGAAAGAGAGTTCCAAATAGCAGCACTGTGAAAACTTTTAGCAGCCATATCCTAAGGGTTCATGAAATATGATTATTCCTCAGACAAGTCTGTTTCTAGCTTCAAAATGAAATTAGAGTCCCAAGACAGGAAAGTAGCTTTTTTGCCCCTCAAATACAAATTAAGAGAAGATCACTATTTGAAAATACTCCGCTTGTAACAAAAATGGTAGAATTTTTAGCAATTTGTATAATAAGTCCTGGCCCCTTTTATGCAATTATACAGAAATATTATTAAATAAGTATATTTTTATTTGTTTTTTGGAACTATATAAAAACATTTTTATTGTAGAAAATTATGAAAAAGAAAGTGAAAAACCATGCTAAATTCTACAACCCCAAAATAAACAGTTGATATTGTAATGTTTTATATATGCATGTTATACATGTGTACATACACTTATGTACATTACCTTCACTTAAAATGTCATTCACTTTCTGCCAATTATTTTACAACAATTTTTTTTACATCATCATATACTGCTTTCTCTCATCACTGGGATACTGTGTACGCTGTTGTGTCCTGCTTGCTTTTCATTTAATATTATATCAAGAGCACTTCCAGGTTACTAATTACTGTTTGAAGTGGTATTTTTAGCGGGCTTTCAATTTTGATCTCTCACCTTTTTTAAATAGTAACTGGATTCAAGAATTTTCTGCCTTTCAAATCTCTCTGACATAATATGGAGATCTAAGTTTCATGACCCCCTGATAACTCCAATTAGCACATGTTAAATTGTCTAAAGCAACTTAGGAATGTAATTAATTTTGCCTTAAAATATCAGAGAAAAGCTTTCAGTTAAGACCAATTGCTTCTGTTTGCAATTTTAAAGGCCTGTTTTGAGTACTTCAAATCTTTTGGCTATAACAGCTTTCCTTAGCTTTATGGTTTTCCCTGCCTAGAAAGTAAAGGTAAAAGTAAAACCTTATTATGAAGTTCTTACAAAAAATCTAATTGCATCAGACAAACTTTTTTAAAATATGTTTCTTGGTGAATATCATCCATAATATTGTATTTTGAAATCATTTGGTAGTTTAATATACACACAACAGTGATCTCTGCAAAATTTGAGCTTGACTCGGCCATTTCTTGTCCACAAGCCACATATGATATATATATTCAATCCACATATATCTCTGACTACTCATCCAAGTAAATTTGGCTCCTTTTCAACAAGAAATCTTTTCCTCATTGGAGTAAATACATATCTAAACCTACAAAAATCCTATTTAGCACCAGTTACTCTGTAACCTAACAATGTACACTTTCTTCTAACTTGCTAGCTCCCCAACTGAAAAAGGCTTTGTTGAAATCTAACGTTATTGGTTCTGGCTGGAAATTGAGCTATGTGTAGTGGATATGCTGATTTAAAAAAAGAAAGAATGAACTACAATAATGGTGGTGTGGTCCCTTGAGAATACATTTACTTCTGCAGTATAAAACAAAATTAAATTCTTCAATCTCAAAAACTATTAAAAGGTTGTATTTAAAATGCATGAAGCATTAAAAAGACATCAAAATTAAAATAATCCCATAAATCTCTTCATTTAAAAGACTTATTAGAATACAGATCGAGGCAGAAAACAGCTGCCCAGACCTCCAAAGCAGTAAATTATAACTATTTTAAGTTTTTTTCATTTTCATCATTGAAGATTCTTTTCCAGAATAATTGTATTGCTGTAGCAAAACCAACTGTCCCATATATTTAACATGTGAGTCATAAATTGCTTTCAATGAACTCTGAAACAGATACTCTGTATATTCTTTAAAAGATCAGTCAACCACAGGGTTATGCCCTGACAAAGGACACAGAAGATACAAGCAGAAATTAGCTTTTAATGTAAAATTGATCAAATTAATTATTATTTCAATTCACTTTACCAGAGCACCAGGGAAGCCTTAGAAGAGACCTGATAGTTTTCCTATAGAAAACCTGATAGTAAGAATTTTATTTGTCATTCCCTTTTTTTCTGAATCTGCCAAATAAAATCCAAGGAAAAAAATTATCATGGGAAGGACAGTTAGATGTGTCCAATTGCCATCAATCATTAAAACTTGAATCTCTTTTGTAAATGACAACTAGGTGAAGGCATTTTTTAAAAAAATTAAGCTTCTCACTTTATAGACCATCATGTGTCACTCTTGATTGTACTGGATCATTTCTTGGAGTACAATTAAACTATTATGTTGATTGCGCCTCAGTGCAGTTGAATCCTGGAAAGAGGAAAAGAAAAGCCGGATGGCTAACCACGATGCCTCATGACTATTGTCCCCTCCTCATATTCTTGAATAGCATCCTGTGAAATGAGCAGAGCTATTTTTTATAGAAAGCAGCCAGATATGCTTTGAAAGTCTCATCAGGTGATAAGACTTTCAAAGGTGTGTTCCCATAAAGCTGCCTCCCTTTTTTATCACCTTCCCTTGGGTAGGCGCACTCTGACATCATTCCTCCTTAACAGAGATAAGATTAGTAAACAGTGGGTTTTATTAGGAGCTACTTAGAACATCATTAATCCAATTGAATTGATGGCATAGTGGTTCCAGATCTTTTTGTCCTTTCTCTTTCCGGAAGACAACATAGGTAGCAGAATCAGACTTCTTTCCAGAAACAGCGTCTATCTTTGGAATTCTGCACACTTTCCCATTGCCTCAGCTCGCGCAGGCTGAGCAAAGCTCCTTATCTAAGACTCGGAAAAGGATAACAGGACTGCTCAAGTATAAAAACTGCAAGTATTTTATTTATCTCTCTTTCTTTCTGCTTAGATTACCATTATCTTTGGTCACTGAATTTTGTCTTTTAGGCTTCAAATGAAGAGCGAAGTCAAGCAGAAGGTACAGCTCTAAACCCAGTGGATTACTGCTCCATCAGCGCGTGCGCACGCAAGCGCGCGCGCACACACACACACACCCCGACACACACACACACCCCTTTTTCTGGCCTTTCTTTGGCTTTACCTTAGCGTTAACTTCCTCATGAATGGTTTCTGATGATTCTACGACCTTCCTTGCAAAAATATTTATACTGAAGAACAATGCAGGTGCTACAAAGGCCTCCATAACTACTACTTATGCTGCAGCTGAAATGGAAGTCAAGCAAATGAGCTGTCGAAAACCAAGCCAGGCATCTGCAGGAGGAGGGGAAATTGTATAAAATAATTGCAAACATGAATTTCAATTCCATCCATTCATTCTTTTCCATAGCCACATAGAAGCCATTGAAGAAGCCACAGAAATAGATTGAGAAATGGTCCCTTTCTGAAAAGGCTTCCAATCAAAATAGACATAGGCATGACTATATCACTATGATAAATAAGACAACAGTAATATAACATACCCACCCTTGTGGGCTGCGTGGTAACAGTGCTAAATCAATTGTTAAGCAATGTCCTATGAGCATGCGTGCTTAACTCCCACTACAGGGATCAGGGAAGGCTTCATAAAGGGGGCAGCAAAGGAGGTCCATTATTAGCAAGTACGGAAAACAGCACCTAGCGTTAAGGAACAGCATGGGAAAAACACAAAGAGAAATGAAAACACTTCGAACAGTTTCCTCCACTTCCACGTGTCATCTGTACTAGTATTCGCTTAACATTCTTTGTTTAATTGACTCCATTTTTACCGGAATAATTTTTTTAAAGCATAATGTATGGCATAAAAAAGAAAATTTTGGCCTGGCATAGTGGCTCACACCTGTCATCTCAGTGTTTTGGGAGGCCAAGGCAGGAGGATGGCCTGAGGCCAGGAGTTCAAGACCAGCCTGGGCAACATAACAAGACCCTGTTTTTACAAAAGAATATATACGTTAAAGGGAAATTTTATGGCACTAGTATAAATAAAAGCCTAGTGTCACTTCCCTCCAAGTATAAGGTAACTATAAAGATAATAAATAAAAACAAAACCACGGCCCTCCAGCTAAATACTTTGAGCCTGCTTTCTCTTTGCTACGAAAGAAAGTGAGAATGTCAAGATGTTAATGGCTCCCCCCACCCCACCGCCATACAACTATGAATTCTTCCTCAAGGGATTCCCAAGGGGTGAGAGAGAATTCTAAACTGCATAAATTTCTTATGTGGTAACTCGGTTTTACTTATGGCCATGTTAGTGTGCCACCTAAAGTCATTTTGAATCATTATCCCACACTCTGGGAAACCTTGAGATCCAAGTCCTTCAGGAGCTGGCTGAGAGAAGGCTACAAGGAAAGAGAAGGCAGAAAGCAGATCTGTGAATTGTATAGACCCTGGGGTTCATGTCTAGGGACCCTGAAGTTCATGCTTAGCACTTCATGACCTTCACAGTTCTTTAACAAGAACTTTAACAAGAAAATGCTGGTTGTGGTACTCAAGACAATCAAACAGGGAAGAGATGAAAAGCTAAAAGATCAGCTCATCTGAGATAAACCAAGCATCTTAACTAAAGTAACAGGAGAAGGGATGGAGAATAGGTAAATGTTCCTCCCCAATGGTACCACCCTTGCATGCTGTATGTTTCCCCATACTGTTCTGTCCTTTATATGAACCAACTCATTATTACTGCATTTCATCAAATCTAAGATGCTATCAATTGTGAGATGCACCATTATTTTATATGCCACTAAGAAAGAAAAATGCTGCCAATTAAATGATGATACACCATCACTTGTAAGAAGCATCCAATTTCAGAGATGTTAAAATGTGGGGGGAAAATGCTTGGCTTGGAATCAGTGAGACACATTATTAATCACTATTGCTTAAAAGCAAATAATATAGAGCTTGGGAGTTAATTGGTTTTCAAAAACAATGAAAAAGTGTATCATGTACAATGTCCTTCTTGATGTAACTAGAGCAATAAATTGTCATCTTGAGATAAGACAACATAAAACAGTGGTTCAGAGCTGAGCTGGAAAGACCTGGGTTCAAGTCCTACTTCAGCCACTCACTAACTGTGGCACCTTAGATTAATAACAAACTTCCAAAACTTCCACTGGTTTATCTGTAGCATCTTCTTTGTATTTTTCAATATTTAAACACCCTCCCAATGAAAAAATCAAAGTAAGGACCCTGAGTATTTCCTTGCCCAGATTAATCCAAACTGATTTTTAATGAAAGCTTATTATCATTTGTAACTAATATTATCAGTGGTAATATAGTAAAATCATTTTTCCTCTTTTCCTTATTATACCCAAAGAACCAGAGTGCCCACAGGTCTTAGGTTATCATCATAACATCATTGTATTGATGTTCACTTATATAGTATATGAGGACAGATCACTGACAAATCTGTTGAAGTCCGTATGGTTGAATTCATTTGGGTTGGTCAATGTACAATGCCAGATTTAAGCTCCATGTGATTTTTTTGTTTCAAGGCTCTTCCTGGACACTAATAAGTCTGTAAATGTGAATCATTCTCAAGATAAAATGTGGAATTATCTATCCCCATGCTACTGTGGAAATAGGAAGCTGTTCTTCCAATTGACGAGCAGTATCTCTTTAATTTGTGGATTACTACACCAGGTGTTTTCAAGCTGGGACACAATTCGAGCCTTACGCCAAGCTGGGGAGTTAAGACAGGCATTGCTGTTTCAACTAATGGATGAGGAAGTTGTTCAGGGACGTCACAGTGGAACTGGTCCAATGTGTCACCATTGTAAGTGGCAGGACCACAAAATATGGCTCCAAATGTGGTGCTCATCCTGCCCCTCCATGTGTTTTCTTGATTAAAAAACAACATTTAAAAAATAATTATTATTTTACCATTTTTCTCTCCACCTGCATTCTACCTTCTCATTTTCGGTTGGTAACTCACTCTTGATCGGTCTTCCAAGGCTTCACACTGGCCTTCAATCTCTTGCCCACCTCATTCTAGTGTTCTGAAGATGCAACAAGTGTCTGAGAGACTCAACCTGTTATTGATCCCACATCTCCTGGGGCAGAGCCAGGCAGGCACTGGGTCCTTGGTCACTGGGATCCTGGGGACCGTGCTGTTCTCAGGTAGAGCCACAAGGGAGCAGGGTGACTCAGTATGCAGCCACCCTGCTCCAGAGCAGTCCAAATCCTTAGAGCAGGTACAGGATGATGGAGGTGGCTCAGAGGCAGCAGCGTGTCCAGCAATGTGGCAGTTAAGTGTGTGACTTACACGTGCTCACTCTAGATTTGCCTCTGCAGCTGACAGGCTGGGGAGTGCTGGGCAAGCTGCTTCCCCCAGTCTCTACGAGAAGGCCTCTAAGAGTTGTTGACTCATGGACTTTATAGTCCAGCACTAAAGTACTCCCATCACATTCTTCCTATGGGTGACCTGCCTAGGCAGATCAAATGCCACGGCATTCACAAAATGCTCTCAACTGAAAGAATGCCCACATGGCTGTCTGTGGAGCGTCCTCTAATAGATAGATAGATAGATAGATGGTATCACTTAAATCTTCTCCAGCTAAAGAAGAATTCCTATTTTAGAATATTTCCTCTTTATTTTCTTCTGAGACCTGAGAAAGCAGGATTCAGAGGAGCTTAACAATCGGTTTAGGGGGCAGAGAGCACCACATTGCTCCCCACAGCTCACACTTCCAACACATAGTATCTAACCCTCTCCCTGGTAACCCTTCTCCATGCCCTTTCTGCTTTTTTGATTCCTTCGTAAAAAGATCCTCTAGTTTCTGCAACTAAAACACTAAAGAAAAAGTCTATAGACTCAAACATAGAACTTGCATAAATCCTGGTCCCTTTTGGTGTGACGAGGAGAGCTCTTCATCACCCACCAGTTACAAAATGGTACTCTCATGCATCCCCTATTCCAAGACCCTCAGAAACACAATTTCTCTGCTTTGCAGTTAACATGATAAAGTGTCAATAACTCTAGAATAAAGCGATTAGCAAACAGTTAAGAAAAACAGCTAAGCCAAATGACTTCGTGGACATGGGACATGAACCAAAAGTTCACAAAAGATAAAAAATAAATGGCTAATAAATTGTAGAATAAAATTTCAACACACACTAGTAAACAAAAAAGAGTAAATTAAAACATGATGTAATTTTAAATGCCTGACAATATTAAAAAACTTATGATACCCAACATTGATAAGAATGACATAAATGAGGACTCTGAGTATACTGTAACTGGTACAACTTTCCTGAAAACAACGTGGAAGAATGCATTAAAAGTCCTATGTCTGCACTGAGACGTACAAAACATGAGGAGGATTTATAATGTACTATGATGCTCCAATAGCTGCTCTCCCCTTCCTCTTTAGTAATAAAATCTCCAATTTTTTAACTGGGTACATGGCCATTTGTAATAAAGATTACATCTTCTAGTCTCTCTTGTACCTCGCTGTGGCTCTGTAAATGTGTTCTATCCTACGGAATGTAAGTGGCAATGATGGGTCCAAATTCCAGGTGATATCCTTAAAAAGAAACATGGTTTTTTCCCCCTCTTGCTCACGCTTTCCTTCTGGCTGGAATGGATGACTAGAGCTCCAACAGCCATCTTGGTTGTTGAGGTGGTTTTAGAATGAAAGTCAGATGTGGTGGAACAACAAAGGAGAAAGATCTGCACCTATAACCTCTAAACTTTTTTGAATTCAGAAGACAAACTTCTATTTTGTTTAAGTCACAGTAATTTGAAGTTTCACTTTGCAGCCAAATCTAATTGCAGACAATACAGGTATTAATAGAAAATACAGCACAAAATATTTTACTTAAAAGAGTGAGATGCAAAACAGTGTATAAAATGTTACTACTTGTATAAAAAGAGGAAAACAAAAAGGCTATGTGGGCTGGACACAGTGGTTCACACCGATAATCCCAGTGCTTTGCGAGGCCGAGGTGAGCAGATCACCTGAAGTCGGGAGTTTGAGACTAGCCTGACCAACATGAAGAAACCCTGTCTCTAGTAAAAATGCAAAATTAGCCGGGCATGGTGGCACATGCCTGTAATCCCAGCGACAAGAGCAAAACTCCACCTAACGCAAAAAAAAAAAAAAAAAGAAAAGAAAAGAAAGCTATGTGGTACTGACTCTGGCCTCCCTGCATTCCTTCCCACACTGAATCGGAGCTTGCCATGTGTATCATTTAGACCCACTGAATATTAAGAAAGTGACAGTGTGCCAATTCCTAGCCTAAGCCTTAACAAGACCTAACTGCTTCTGTAAAGATGTTCTTAGCAGAATTGTTTATAATAGCAAATAAATAAATCCAACTTTATAAGAACATTTACATTATGGAATTCTTTATTAACATATATAGCACAATGATGGGGAAATGATCATTATAAAGAAAAAATGATAGCATATAAAATTATGCTCATGGAATACTATGTCTAACCTGTAAAACAGATCTATAAGATACACAAAAGAAGACTTTAATTATATATAACAGAATAGATATTTAAAAATTAACATTTCTGGCCTCTGAGTGAGAGAATAATAGTTAATTTATGGAGGATCCATTATTCTTTTCAAATTTCTTACAAAGAGAATGTTTTACTTTCAATTTTAATAATTCTATTTTTATTTATAGATATTCTATTTGGTCTTTTTAAAAAATCTTACTAGTTTTTCTGATACATTTTTGATACATACATTATTTTGGATTCGTCTATTATTTTGTTCATGTTTTCAATTCTCTTCTTTCATTGAACATTCTAAATTTATTTTCCATGTCCTCTTTTCCGTACCATCACAACTCCAGCACATGCAGTACTTGCAGGTCTCATTCTGCTATTTGTTGTTTCCCTTCACTCTTAAATACAAGATGACTAAAATCTTCATGTGTCTGTCATTCAGGATTGTAAGATCACATGAGGCTAATCTGAAACTGTGGGATGCCAGAGGGCCTGAGGCAAAAGTGCATTCTCCAGGGAGTGTTTATATCCACATCTTTTAGGCACTCTGAGCACCCAAATCCAGGACCTCTAAAATCAACATCTCTTCTAGATCTCTCAGGCAGTAAAATTTCAACCTCCAACGCCAAATGAGGGCAGGGCTGATGTGAAAATATTGGGAAGGAGACATTTTCCCCACCCGGAGCTAAAGCTAAGGTAACTCTTGGCCAGCAGGAGGATTTACTTTTTCTAATCTACTTTATAGAGACTGTAGCCATGTAAGGGTCCCAGCTGTATTTTAGGATTTCCGTTTCCCACATTGCAAGGGCCCAAAGTCTATCTTCCAGTCCCCAGTCAAAGCACAAGAATCTAACCCCGTTCTCAGCAAATGCTCTCAGAGCAGAGCCTCAACCTATGCTTCCCACCTAGCTTCCAACTTCCTATTTGTTTTGAGTCCCTGGAAATTTCACTCACTTTTTTTGCAGATGTCATGAAAATATATTAGTTATAGTTTATCTAGCATTCTTAGGTCCTTTGAGCAAGATGATTTACCAAAATACCTGGTCAGCCCACTATATAGTCACAGTTGGAAATTTAGGCTGATGTAACTTTTATGAGAAAAAAAATATATTAAGTACAAATGAACCTATCCCTACACAATGGGGGAAATTTCACCTATTAACTGTTCTAAAAATTTCTCTGACAGGTTGCTTTTTCCATAACTAAAAATTATTCAGCAATGAGAGGCAGCTCCAGGAAAAACCTTGTACCTCACTGGGACTGAAATTAACTAATTTATCACCACAGTAGAAATACATTATGTGTAAGTCAAGAACTTCCACAGGTGAGCAGAGAAAGTGGGATGTGGGATAACATCCAGGAGCCAGAACATTGTAGGTTTTTACTAAATATTTGTATTAAAATACAAACACTCATTTCAAAAATATTTTGGAAATGGGTACCAGTAGAATTCCAATATTTTGATGTTCATCATATCCAATTATCTGAAGAATAGGAACATTTACACCAAAGGAAAAGGAATCTTTTTTTTTTTTTTTTGAGAGGAAGTCTTACTTGTCACCCAGGTTGGAGTGCAGTGGCACCACCTTGGTTCACTGCAACCTCCGCCTCCCAGGTTCAAGCAATTCTCCTGCCTCAGTCTCCTGAGCAACTGGGATTACAGGGGTGCACCACCACGCCCGACTAATTTTTATATTTTTAGTAGAGGCAGGGTTTCACCATGTTGGCCAGAATTGTCTCAAACTCCTGATCTCAAGTGATACACCCCACTTCAGCCTTCCAAAGTGCTGGAATTACAGGTGTGAGCCACCATGCCTGGAATCTCCTTAATATTCTAGGAAGTAATTCTTAAGTATTCAAAGAGCTGAGATACACTTGTGATGGTTAATACTGAGTGTCAACTTGATTGGATTGAGGGATACAAAGTATTAGTCCTGCGTGTGTCTGTGAGGGTGTTGCCAAAAGAGATTAACATTTGATTTAGTGGGCTGGGGAAGGCAGACCCACCCTTAATCTGGTGGGTACAATCTAATCAGATTCCAGGGAATATAAAGCAGGCAGAAAAATGTGAAAAGGAGAGAGACAGCCTAGCTTCCCCAGCCTACATCTTTCTCCCATGCTGGATGCTTCCTGCCCTCCAACATTGGACTCCAGGTTCTTCAGTTCTGGGACTCGTACTGGCTCTTCTTGCTCCTCAGCTTGCAGTGTGGGATCTTGTGATTGTCTAAGTTAACATTTAATAAACTCCTTTGTTTATTAAGTATTCTCTTAGAAGGTCAGTACTAACACACACACACACACACGTGTTAGTTCTGTCCCTCTATGAGAACCCTGGCTAATACAGCACTCCCCTTCCCTGTGTTGTAAGTATTGCCATCAATGTCATTGATACACTTGCTTTAATCTGTAGGTGTCTAATTTGCAGAAGCCTGCATTTTAGGTTCCGATGTGAGAATTTAATGAGCTGACCTAGGCAAAGTGCTTTGCACCTAGCTCATCATAAGACTTTGTCATGATGATGGTGGGGAGGATGATGAAAATGGTGATGAAGATGGTGATGACTTTTAAAAGCACCCATGTAAAACGTGAGGTGGATATGCCAAGTGACTGAAACTAAATCAGTGAAGGACAAATGGAGAATTATTTATTTAAAACTTAAAACTCCAAAGAGGCATGATTCAAAGTTGTTTACTGGAGCATATGAACCTGTATCAGGTCTTAGCAAGTACCTTAAAAATACCTGATATTTTCAAAAAATATTAGTATTGTCACAAGGGTATCACGGTAACGAACATGATGGCGCGACTCACAAACATAAGGTTTCAAACTTCCATTATGAGGCCAATGAACACCTATGTCCATAAGTCCAAGGTCCATGAAGAATTCTCCACAATTCATGTTTTAAGGATCTGCTTGCTTATTGCTCCAGAGAGAGAACCATATGCACCTTCGGAGTTAACGATAATGGTTAATATTTACTGAGCATGTACTGTGTGCCAAGTTTGATGCTCACTGTTTTTCCTGCTTATCTCATCCAATCCTCACAAAAACCTTAATTTAAGGTAGATTCTTATTATCCCATCCTATTAGGGAAAGAGCATGGTAGAGTCATGCTGTTTCCCCAATGTTCATGTGAAAAGCACAGATAGAATCCCAGCTGTCGTTTTGCCTTCAGCCATGCTACGGAATCTCTCTATGCCTCAATTTCCTAATCTACAAATAGACATGACAATAGATGCTAACTCAAGGCTGATAAGGGGATAAGTGGGTTGGTACATCTGAAGTGTCTGGAACATAGTAAATATTAGTAAATATGTAAGTCTTGGCTATTATTTACTTTACAGATAAAGAGACTGGGGTTTAAAGAAGTCAAATTACTTAGCTTGTAAGAAGCAGTGCTGGGACTCAAACCCGGGCAGTCTGGCTTCAGACCCTTGACATAAAGAGGCAGATGAAAATACAGCGCCCTACAAGCCCATTCAAAAGTGGGCAAAGGATATGAACAGACACTTTACAAAAGAAGACATACATGAGGCCAACAAACATATGAAAAAATGCTCATCATCACGGGTCATCAGAGAAATGCAAATCAAAACAACATTGATTTGCATACCATCTCACGCCAGTTAGAATGGTGATCATTAAAAAATCTGGAGACAACAGATGCTGGAGAGGATGTGGAGAAATAGGAACACTTTTACACTGTTGGTGGGAGTGTAAATTAGTTCAACCATTGTGGAAGACAGTGTGGTGATTCCTCAAGGACCTAGAAATAGAAATTCCATTTGACCCAGCAATCCCATTACTGGGTATATATCCAAAGGATTACAAATCGTTCTACTATAAGGACACGTGCACACGAATGTTCATTGCAGCACTGTTTACAATAGCAAAGACCTGGAACCAACCCAAATGCCCATCGACGATAGACTGGATAGGGAAAATGTGGCACATATACACCATGGAATATTATGCAGCCATCAAAAACGATGAGTTTGGGTCCTTTGTAGGGACATGGATGAACCTGGAAATCATCATTCTCAGCAAACTGACAGAAGAGCAGAAGATCAAACACCACATCTTCTCACTCATAGGTGGATATTGAACAATGAGAACACATGGACACAGGGAGGGGAGCACTACACACTGGGGTCAGTTGGGGGGAAATAGGGGAGGGAAGGTGGGGGGTGGGGAGCTGGGGAGAGATAGCAAGGGGAGAAATGCCAGATGTAGGTGATGGGGAGGAAGGCAGCAAATCACACTGCCACGTGTGTACCTATGCAACAATCTTGCATGTTCTTCACATGTACCCCAAAACCTAAAATGAAAATGGGAAAAAAAAAAGAAAAAAGAAAATACAGTGCCCTTTCTGTGGCTGCTCTGAAGCTTCATCTGCATAAGTGCTGTCACCCCACCCAGGCAAGGGAAGGGCTGCTGAATAGAACTCTATTTGGTTGAGGTGGCAGCAGAACACAGGAAAGGCCTAGACTCCTCGCCCGGTCAGCTCCATCCTACCCCACTCCATGACCTGCCACCGCACAGCACAGCTGCAGAATGGCAGACGTGGACCAATGGCTGAGAGGTGGGGAGAGATACTCGTCAAGGTTCTTGTACTCAGCAGCGGCTGCTACAGATATCTCCCCAGCCACAGGAAAGGATCACCAAGAATGAAGGAGGAGCGGCTGTGTCTTCCCAACCAACGTTCACACTGTTTGAGAGCTCAAACGGCAACAACAGCACCATTTAACAAACACTTCCCATTGGCCAGGTGGTGCCAGGCCCTTTACAGGAACGTCTTAATCTGATCCCCATGACCATCCGATGAGGCAAGGGTTTGTCACTTTGTCCTCTCTGCCGTTGAGGAACCTGAGAATTAGTGAGGTCGGGTAAATTGCCAAGGATAAATTGCCCAATATGGCAAATGTAGAAACCATGAGCTTCCTTTCCCCAGAGGCCTAGAGGACGGAGCCCAACAGCCAAACACTTGGGAGACAGAGGTTCCAAATCTGAGCTCAGCTCCTCACTACCAAGCAACTTACACTTAAAAAGCAACTTGAGGCTAACCATGAACAGCAAGCATCGTTTATTGAGGACCTACTGTGTGCTCAGCTCTATGCCTGGTGCTGAATTGTATGCCCCACTGGGGCAGGAACAGCAGTTGCCTCATTTACTAATGCATCCCCAGAGCCTAGGACGATGCCTGGCTCTCAGTAGGGGCTGAATACATACTTGGAGAATTAATGAGTAAACGAGTGAAAATATTCGCTATCCTTACAACCACTGTAAAGTAAAATTTGAATCCTCTGTATGTAGGGAAAGAAATTAAGTTTGGAGCAGCCAAATCCCCTGTTCAAGATCGCACGGTTCATGAGTGCTACAGGGGGTTTCAAATCCAGCCTATCTGGCTCCCAAATCCTACTCTTTCCTCTGTATTGCTCTTCCCCAAAAGGACACAATGCCAGGACCCAATGCCACTCTCCCACCCACCAAGGCTGCTGTGAAGATGAAACGAGATAAGGTGGATGAATGGATTTTGTAATTACTGTACTTGGAAAGGTTGGTAACTGTGATTATTAACACAAAATCAAAACCTGAAGTCAAAATAGCACAACTTCAGTGGAATGTGAAGCACTGAAAAGAAACAGGAGTATTTGGGGCCAGGAAGGTTTCCACTAGCTTTGAAATCAAATCACACTGAGCACTCGCAGCCAGCTCTCAGGATGTGGGTAAGGAACAGAATCCCCAGATTTAGAATTGCAGAATTATGCAAAGGCCACCCAGAACAGCATTCCACCCAGTGCGGCACCCTGGACGGACTGTCACCTCATCTCTGATTAAACAAAAACGTGACACCATGGCCAGGCTTGGTAGCTCACGCCTGTAATCCCAGCACTTTGGGAGGCTGAGGTGGGCAGATCACCTGAGGTCGGGAGTTTGAGACAAATCTGACAAGATGGAGAAACCCCGTCTTTACTGAAAATACAAAATTAGCCAGGTGTGGTGGTGCATGCCTGTCATCCCAGCTACTCGAGAGGCTGAGGCAGGAGAATCGCTTGAGCCTGGAAGGCAGAGGTTGTGGTGAGCCAAGATCACACCATTGCACTCCAGCCTGGGCAACAAGAGCAAAATTCCATTTCAAAAATAATGACAGCATAAGACCAGAAGAGATACCAGAAATGTGGGTCTCAAACCAAAATACCCCTTGGATACAATCACTTCCCCAGAAGATCTCTTAGGCTTATGTTGTTTTTCCATTCCTGGGTGATCTGTCTAACCTGTAACTTCCATGGTTAAATCAAATGATTTAATCAAGCTTCCGCAGTAAATTAGAATTTAGCAACACTTTATATCTAAGGAATTTTTAACACCATGATCATTCCTCTCTCTCTCTCTCTTTCTTATAATAGTCTTTCCTTATCTTCCTAAGAAGAAGAATCTGGATATGGCACAAAAATTTGCCCACAAAATCAGGAAATCAAGGCTCAAATGCAAAAGCGAAGGCTAGGTAGAATTCTACCTTCAAACGCTTCACCTCTCCAAAAGGTGACTGAGGCCAGAAGCGGTGGCTCCTGTTTGTAATCCCAGCACTTTAGGTGGCCAAGGTAGGTGGATAATGAGATCAGGAGATCGAGACCATCCTGGCTAACATGGTAAAACTCTGTCTCTACTAAAAAAAAAAAAAAAAAAAAAAAAAAAAAAAAAATTAGCCAGGCACGGTGGTACATACCTGTAATCCCAGCTACTCGGGAGGCTGAGGCAGGAGAATCACTTGAACCCGGGAGACAAAGGTTGCAGTGAGCCAAGATCGTGCCACTGCACTCCAGCCTGGGTGACAGAATGAGACTCTGTCTCAAATATAAATAAAGAAATAAAACAAAACAGAAGGTGGCTGAAAACAGATCAGAAAACAAAAAGCAATTAAAGGAAACAATAGCCACGAAAGCCTTTTCAAAAACACCAGCAGAATATCAGCCTACAGTGGCTAATAAAGTAAAAATCTTTAGTGAGTCTTCAAATCCTGACTCATCAGGATTGGGAACTCACAAGGTACAATCTTGCCAACTTCTTTTTAAAAGCTGATAAACAAAAGCATGGGAAAACTAAAAGATATATATTTAAAAAGATGCAAGAATGCCATCCCCAGTGTAAGGTGCTAACATCCTTATTCTCTCTCAGCAGAGGGAGCAACTCAACACCTTCTGGGCCCAAAGTTGGCAAACTAAATAAGTGACTTGTCAGGCATCAGGACCTGGCAAGTGGTGGCCACTGGCCACGTAGTCTTACCTAGATAGAATACAGGCTTGGTGTTGCCAGATTTTATATACTTCAAGAGAAGCCAGAAGTCTTTTTTTTTTTTTTTTTTTTTTTTTGGCACAGTTGGGGTTGGGGAAGGAAGACCTTCTGATGTTTAAATTTAAATTCTGCCAATTTGTGACTGCAGCTTTTTTCCCTCCTGAGTAATATCACGGTACTACACAACAATCCCAAATGAGACTCTGAAGACCTGGATTCCAGTTCTGAATCCTTCAATGATCACTTACTCACACTCTCAAAAGGTCACTTACTCTTCCCTGGGCTTCAGTTTCCTTATCTGCATAATGGACCTAATAATGCCTGCCTAATTAATTTTATACAATTTTTGCATGAATCAAATAAAATAAGTTACTCAAAAACAAGGGCTATTCATCTTTTTGTCCCAGGGATGAAAAATAAAATAAAAATAAAATAATCAAAATAAAGTAGAAATTAAAAGTTTGTTGAACTGAAAAGCACTTTGAAAACACTCAAGTATATATTCAATGCAAAATGTCACTGAAACTGCTAGTCCTCAAAATTTTTCTAAATTGTATGAAAAGGTGGGTTTTTTTTTTCCAAGAAAAGAAACAGTATTTTTCCCTCCCCCAAAAAAAGTTTTTCCAACAAAAGTAATTGACAGTATCTGTTTAGTAACTTGAGAAAGAGAGAGAGAGAAGAGCGAGTGCTTTTATGCAAATTTGATTTCCCTATAATAATCTAGAGCTATTCTGCTAGAAGGAATTATCTCTGCAGGCTGGCAGCTGTGGTAGGCAGTGAATTAAAAATGGCTCTGTATATGGGAAAATCTGTTCTATAATCAGTGCTATTCTTGGAGAGGACATCAATCTAGTGCAGCTCCCATGGTGCTCCACGCCTGTGAATGACATACAAGCATGAGGTAGAAACTCCCATTACATCACGGCTGGGGATTCTGTCCCGCCTGAGACATTGAACTGCTATCCCAAGGTGAGAAGGGACCCTAAGGTAGCCTTCAACCAGCCAGTAAGGCCAATCCACTTAAGTTAGGACGGGAGATATTAGAGGACAAAAAATCTTCCAACAATGATTTATTCAACTCAACTCCAACAGCCCAGTCTTGGGGTTATTATAAGACTTCCACATGTTTTCTTCACTCTCTCCATTCTTTTTTTTCTCCTTCTTCCATTTGTCTTCTTCCTTTCCTTTCTTCTTTCCCTCCTTCCTTCCCTCCTTTCCTTCTTTTCTTCCTCCCCAATCTCACTCCTCTCTTTCCCTTCTTTCATTTCTTCCTTTTCCTCCCTGCTATTCCGATACAGAATCTAAGGTTCAATTCCTAAATCACAAGAAACCAGGCAAAGAAATGCTACACAAGGGCTCTTTGTCTATGGGAAAGGCACATGCTACAGAAAAGCATTTTAAGAAGCCAGTGATGATGACAGTGCTGCACGTAAAATGTCATCACGTCCTTAATGAGGCAATTGCTTGGTCAGTAAAAATACCCTCACCCTGGGTGGCTAGCGTGTCGAAGTTAACTTGGACACTGTGTCTGACAGCCATAGCCATCTCCCACAAGAAGTTAGTTTGCACATAAATAAAGCCATCACTTACCCTCAAATGAATCCTATCTCCTTCATTGGACATGGAATTTTCCCGGGAACCTGTGTCCCTGTGCTTCCGGTGAGGTGACCTTCTTCTTTCCCTAAGTCAAATGCACCATGATTGTGCCTGTTTGGAGTAATGGATATCAAATCAAACTGTGTGAGTGTGTCTGCCTATCTCTGTCTGTATAAAGGGATTTGGACTTATGCTGATTTAAGTCACTCAGTGTCTTTTAAAATAACTAAACACCAATGCTGGAAATGCCAAGAAACTGCATCTTCTGAACTGGAACTAGTCATCTCTCCCTTTCAAACATGGTTAAGAAATGGCCTTTGTCCAACGTGCCATGTCCTAGAGACCCACAGAGCTGGGCATACAAACACCCACAGTGGAAGGTCAAGGTCTCCAAAATGTTGAGTCTTCCACTGAGGACAGAGCTAGCTCCATTCAGCTCCGGCAGTGTGGGCACATCTGCATGAAAAGGCAGAGAACAACCTCATGATATTGACAAGCAGTGAATCTGTTTGAGACCACATTGAGCCTGGCCATCCAGCACGAAGATGGCTTGAACTAGCTCTTCGAGAGGCCAGAAATGCTGTCTTTCAAACACGTTCCCTGGAGAAAGGGAATTGTTCCTGCTACCAGTGCCCCTCAGGGTTCAGTATTCTCTTGCTGATCATTCGCAGGCAGGAACCTTTCTCTGTGCTCTTCCTGGGTTCTGTTCTTTTGAGCCTATTCTTTCTCAGCTATGGTGGCCATAGATACACACCAGGCACCACCACTCATGCACATATTTCTTAAACCACCTCCACTCTCTTTGAAGCTCCAGAGGCCTCCAAAGTCTTCCCAAAAGGCACAAAAGCTGCCTACATTATCACTTTGGTAGGAAAGCAAAAGAGGGTGGCACTGCAGGGTTAATTTAAAAGACAGCTGCATCCATTTTGCTCATTACTCTTCATGTATAAACTGCAAATTGCATTTGAAAATATTTTCTTTAAAATAAAATTGTCATTTCTGAGCCTCCTGCAGGCACCCAGTGTCTGGGCAAAATAAGTAGCACTGACATAAAATGAGGGCGTCATCCGCCCCTCCTTTACAGAGGTAGCAGGCCACACCCTGCTGACCCCACTACACAATGAATAATGCAATGAGTGGGAGAATGTTCTTGTGAAATCAGTCATTCTCCAACACTGGGAAGCTGGGGCAGAATTTGTCATACAAGCATCTGTATTCTCCCAGATCCAGTCCAGTGACATCGATTTTAAGAGGCAACTAAATGTGTGACTGCCTCATTTCACCCTCCCATTGACCTTGTTCTCTTTCACATGGACCTAAGTTTGTTTTCCCCAGGAATCCTAAAAACAAGAACCAATCCCTTTTGGAAACGAGAATTAAACAGAAGGCATCCGTTGTTTGCATACTGGACACAGTGGGGTCTGAGCCTCAGTCTCTTCCTCTATAAAATAGGGATTATCATAGTACCTCTTTTATCAGGTTGTTATGAAAAATAAATCCATTAATTCATGTAAGGTATCTGAAATGCTGCCTGGCACATAATTAGCAACCAGTAAATGCAGATATAGATATATAAATATAGACCCATTCCAAACTCATTTCCTGAGCCTGCAAAATGGGAGACAGTTACTTAAAAGCTTCTTCTTAAAAGGCTCGATTGGAGTAAGAAGCTCTGGATTCAACACTTGAACCCACAAATCAATTTGAACATCACCAAAGAGAGACAACCTGATTTTGTACCTCCTGGTGTGATGCAATCAGACATTTACACCACCATCCACAAAGTGTTTCTACCAGACTCTTGGACCTGAACTTGAGCAAGCTTCTGGACCCAACAGTTTACAAGAGGAAAATAAAGGGACCGAGGAACATCATGGATACATGCAGCAAAATCCAGACCATGGGAAGTTCAACAAGACAAACTACTCTGCTGCTTCAACACATAGATTTCAACCAAAGAAAAAAAGACAGGGATTATCTTAGAATAAAAGAAAACACAAATGGCATATCCACCTAATGCCATGTGTAGATGTTCATTTTGATCCTGCTTTGAAAAAAAAAAAAACTATAAAATAGCAACAGTTCAAATTGGGTCAGTTCAAACACTAATTGGATATTGTGATAGGAAATAAATGTTTTAAATTTTTTTGCTGCTCCTCCCATTGAGGGGAGAATCTGATTCCCCTCCATTGGATGTGGGGTAGCCTTAGTGACTTGCTTTTGTAATGGAATAGGGAGGGAAGTAGTGGTCTACAACCTCTGAGCCTAGGTCATGAGAACCTTGCAGCTTCTACACAAGTGTCTTGGCACTATTGCTCCTAGAATATTTCTTCTTGGGACCCAGCAGCCATGCAGGGAGAAGCCCAAAAGCATGGAAAGACAATCTGTGCAAACTAAAGAGTTGACACCTCCACCTGAGTCCCCAGCTGACGGTCATATGAGTAAGCCACTCTGGAGATCCAGCCCATTGGCATCTTTAGAGGACTCCAGCCCCTATCTGATTATAGTCATATTAGAGACCCCAAATGAAAACCGCCCTGCCAAGCCCAGCCAGTCCAAGAAACCATGAAACATAACAATAAATTACTGTTTCAAGCCATTAAGTTTGGAGGTGATTTGTTATGCAGCAAATCAGAAAAGTTTCTCTTAGAGATGTGTTCTTAAGGATTTATAGAAGAAATGATATGATAGCTGAGATATTCAAATCCAGTTGAGGAGGGGAGTGGAGTTAAAATAAGCTTGCTCAGGTGCTGCTAAGGCTAACACTGGGAAGTTGGATCACAGAAACTCATTAAATTCTTCTCTCTACTCTTGATTACTTTTTAAATGTTTTATAATAAAAGTTGTTTTTTTAAGATCTCTGCATTTATCAAGACAAAGTTTGAAGACTACAGAGAAAAGAGTACTAGCTGTTAAACTAGTCTACGTGGGAGGCAAAGCAGATGTTATTTCAATGTGCAGCACTGATCATTCATTATTGCCTGTCCAACCTCAGCACGTCCATCTTTGAGAAGACAGTAAATGGAGTTGAAAGAACCTAGTGTCAAGAGTAAAATTCAAATCCCGGCTCCACCTTCTTCTAGCTGGGGGTCCTTTGGCACATTCTTCAACATCTCTGGGTTTCACTGCTTTATGTGCAAAGAAATTTTTTCCGGATGATGTTGCCCACTTTCTGAATACTTAAAGGGACAGTGTACACCAGAAAGTGCTATAAAATTACAGCTATTAGTGTGGCAAGCTGTAATGAAATAGAAATTATTTGCTCTTAAGGCCCTGACAATATTACGTCCCTAAAGATCATTTACCTACCAGTGTAAATGATGTTAAGTTTCTGTTATTTTATCACATCACAATCAGGAGCTGGACAGATGCTTCCTCAGCAGGGAGGATGTGCTGGGGTGGCCTGACTAAACTGTAAGCCATGTAGAGTATGCATGGCTCATTTTTGGGGTGTGGGACATCTTGAGAAGATATGTGTCCACCACCCAGGCCATCAAAAACGGGGTTTTACATGACTGCATGTTATTGTTAGTCCAGAGAGATTCTATGTTTGGACCAGAAAACCATGTGTGCTCCAGTAAGTGGTCAACCAAACTGCCCCTTGCTGTGGGCACTCCACATAGGGGACAGCAGAGTGTGCATGTACTGCGGGATAATTGATAATTCTCCCAAACAACAACCAAAGAGGTTAGCAAGCCATTAACTTCACTAATAAACTAATCTACTCTAATGTGTTACTATATCAAGAACTATCATTCTATGTACATCTCTATGCGGTGAGTTTGGAAAAAGCCAAAAAAGTGTAACTGAAGCAGATTCCTTGATTAACTTGTCTTTACATTTCAATGGTCTGTTAGTATTGAAAAAGTTGTGAAAAAAATTAATAAAATAATCTAATTTAAGAAGTCAGCTTAAATTCACACATTTGCCAATGGCTCATAGTTTTGTAATAAAATATAACAACCTATAAGGTAACATCAAATAACAATAGAACAGATATTATATATACACATACATATATGTGTATACACATACATATTTTCATACATATACAAATATATATATATATATATATATATATATAAATGGAAAAATAGAATAAAAATAGTTTTGTGTGTGTACATCTTCTCTGTGGCATTCATTGAAATGCCTTAGGCTAGCATTTCCCAAAGAGCACCTGCCCACTCCTGCCCCCACCAACTAATTTAAATAATTTATATTTATTAATGGGTTTGATGGTTAATATTGAGTGTCAATTTGATTGAATTGAAGGATACAAGGTATTGTTCCTGGGTGTGTCTGTGATTGAGTCAGGGGTCAGGGAGAGGCAGACCCACCCTCAGTCTGGGTGGGCACCATCTAATCAGCTGCCAGTACAGCTAGAATGAAGCAGGCAGAAGAATATGGAAGGACTAGACTTGCTGAGCCTCCTAGCCTCCATCTTTCTCCTGTGCTGGATGCTTCCTGCCCTTGAACATCAGATTCCAAGTTCTTCAGCTTTTGGTCTCTTGGACCTACACCAGCGGTGCACAAGGGGATCTCAGGCCTTTGGCCACAGACTGAAGGCTGCACTGTTGGCTGCCTGACTTGAGGTTTTGAGACTTGGAGGGATCCACCACCGGCTTCCTTGCTCCTTACGTTGCAGGGGTCTTATCGTGGGACTTCGCCTTGTGATGGTGTGAGTAAATTCTCCTTAATAAACTCCCTCTCATATATGCATCCATCCTGAAGTCATGTATATGTTTAGGAAATGTTAGGTTAAACAACATTATTGAGGTTTTTGCATTCGGTGGCGGCTGTTTTTAACGACAGGTCTTCTCAGAAACGTTAATACGCACCTTGTGATTCTCCAAGAGTTACCCAGAAATGTTTTACTCAAGAGCTCTTTCTCCAGACTCTTCCTCAGGACACCCCAGGAGGAAGAAGAGAAGCCGACTGTCCTGGGTAACTAACATTTGGGTAGCGGCTTCCCATTTGCTCAGTGCTTTATAATTAACTCAGCAGACCTGCAGCACCGCTGCGAGTTCAGTTGAGCAGATATCACTGACGTTATTTTTTAACAGGTTTTATAATTTCAGAGATGTTTTAGGGTCACAGCAAAATTGAGTGGCAGGTACAGAGAGATCTCACATACCCTCTACCCTCACGCAGACGCAGCATGCCCCACTATCAACATCCCACCCCAAAGTGGTGCATTTGTCACAATCTGTGAACCTACATTGACATATCATCACCCAAACTCCGTAGTTCACATTAGGGTTCACTCTTGGTGTTATACATTCTGTGGGTTTTGACAAATGTATAAGGACATGCAACCACCATTGCAGTGTCATGCAGAACCGTTTCTCTGCTTTAAAAACCCTGTGTTCCATCTCTTCATCTCTCCCTCCCCAGTAACCCCTGGCAACCACTGATCTTTTTAGTATCTCCATCATTTTGCCTTTTCCAGAATGTCATAGAGTTGAAATCACAGAGTATGCAGCCTTTTCACATGGGCTTCTTTCACTTAGTTACATGCATTTAAGTTTCTTCCACGTCTTTTCATGCTTCATAGCTGATTTCTTTTTAACACTGACTAATATTCCATTGCCTGAATATATCACAGTTTATCCATTCACCTACCAAGGACATCTTGGTTGCTTCCAAGCTTTGACAATAGTGAATAAGGCCGCTATAAATATCCATATGCACATTTTTGTGTGGACATAAGTTTTCATCTCCATTCGGGTAAATATCAAGGAGCCTGATTGCTGGATCGTATATTAAGGGTATGTTTGGTTTGATAGGCAACTGCCAGACAGTCTTCCAAAGAAGCTGTACCATTTTGCATTCCCAAACACAATGAATGAAAGTTCCTGTTGCTCTACATCCTTGCCAGCATTTGGTGCTGTCATTTAATCTGATTTTCAAAAAGAAGAAACAGTCCAGCCTCCAAGCGAACTGACTGGAACCAGGGTTTTTCTAACAGCAATCAGTAAGTTCCTTCCATTTCACCAGGGCAGGGGTCAGCACACTCCCACCCAGAGGTCAAATCTCACCCGCCACCCATCGTGCCACAACCCATGAACTAGAAACAATGTTCATATTTTGAATGGTTAGGGGGAGAAAGAAAAAAAAGAATAAATGTACTGACATGAAAATTACATGGAATTCAAATCCCATTGTCAGTAAATAAAGTTTTATGGATACGCAGTCACACCCATCGGCTGCTTTTTTTTGCTGTGCCAGTTGGGTTGAGTGGTTGCCACTGGAACAGGATAGCCTGCAAAGTCTAAAATATTTACTATCTGGCACTTTTCAGAAATAGTTTGCCAACCCTGCACAGAAGAATCAGACCCGATTCGAAGTATCCTCTCAATGAAGAAAATCCTAGGCTTCGTAATGGTTTTCAACCAACAAAGGAGAAAACACATTCAAAGGCAGTTTGCTTGTGTGGCCTCCTCCCCACAGAATTCTCTTTCTTACTTTCCCAGACATCTTAGCATGGTACAGGCACTGACGCCACATGTAGGAAATACTGAACTTGGACTCCACCGACAGTAAAGAGTGCTGTCTCTAAGATTTAGACTGTGTTTTCCCCTTCGAGGGAGCTAAGCAGCTTCCTGCCCGGCTTCATTTTTCTTGCCTTAAGGTTTGTTTACACTCAGCAGGAGGAAAGGTAAGGAGATAAAAGCAATGCAGAATGAATAAAGGAAGACAAGACTACAGCAAAACACGGAGAAGGCAAGATTAGAGGAGCACGCCCCAGGGAAGAAAGTTTACACGTTAGCAACCGAGTGGATGGCAAGGGAGATTACAACAGGAACACAGCGGCCAGAAGGAAGAATCCCAGAGACAAAATCGCCACAGGCAAAGGTTATTTCAACGCACAAATCTCCCGAAGTGTGGATCAAGTCGCTGAAATAATTAATTTAATTCTGGCTATTAGCTTCTTTAGCCAGCTGGGATCCCACTGGTATTTTAACCCAGATCCTTGTAGAGTGGGGGCGGGGGTCAGTTAGGACAGGGGCCCTGGGAAAGAGGAAGACAGTTTGAATCTGCAGTTCCTTCTTTCCACTGCTGGTTTCCCAGCTGGAGAGGAGAGGAGAAAGATCTCTTGCCCAACGTCAGCCTGAGAAGAACCCTGATATTTTATGCTCTTGAGAGGCAGAAAAGATGACCTTTTCTCAGCATCCCCCAAAGTCATCTTATGAATGATAATGAGAGGCCAGTCACTGAATGCTTGCATATGCCAGGCCCCAGATTAGATCCTTTCCATATGTTAAATGTTTTTAATCCTTATAACAACCCCTTGAGTCAAGAAATACTACCAGGATTTTGAAAAGGAGATTTTGAGAAGTCAAATGACAAGGCTGGTAAAAAGCAGAGGTGACATTGGAACCCAGGGTTTTCGGTCTCCAAAGCCTACGCTCTACAAGCACCGTGAGACACTATCTCCCAGTGACCATTTGTTAATTATCATGAAGCGCTAAATTAATCAAACACAAGCTGCAGGATCCGAACTGGGTCCCTTCCAGCCATCACATGTACTGATTTGTACTAAATTATGAGGGGATTATTTATAAACACAGCTTTGAAACACTGCAGATTACAAAGTGATTTCACATACATTTATCTCATTTAATTCTGCCCAAAAGCCTGGTACATTTGGCTTCTGGACAGAATTAAATGAGAATGAAATGGAAAGGAGTAGTGGGTGTCTAACCAGTATCCTTTCTTCTCTTCTCTCTTCTCCTTCCAGAGCAGTAGCAATAGAAAATTATGTGGCCAGCCACCTGACAGATAGGGACAAAGGATGAACTATAATTAGGGTCACTGTACCCCTAGGTTCACCTGGGATAAGCCTGGTTTATGCCCCTTTCACTCTCAAGGGCCCCATTTGGATGATAAATTATGTGGTCACCCTAGTTCAGTGGTCCTCAGTCTCAACTATGCAATTGGAGCGCCTGAGATCATTTAAAAATACTGAGTTTTGACCCCAACCATAGACATTCTGATTTAATTTGTTTGCAGTGAGGCCCAAGTATAGGTATATTTTTAAAGCACCCACATGTTTCAAATACACAGCTGGTGCTGAGAAGCACTGTGCACCAGCTTAAGCCAAAGTTGTTAGGTACAACTTCTGGAATTTGTTTTAAAACTGCTTAAAAAGAGCTTATTCAGGAGGAGGGGTGGCCTTGCACCCTTCCTCCTTCTTGCTGGAATGCTGACATGATGGCTGGAGCACAAGCAGCCATATTGGTCTATGAGGCTGACCTTGAAGATGAAAGCCATGGCCAGGCATGGTGGCTCACACCTGTAATCCCAGAACTTTGGAAGGCTAAGGTGGGTGGATTATTTGAGGCCAGAAGCTCAAGACCAGCCTGGCCAACATGGTGGAACCCCGTCTCTACTGAAAATAGAAAAATTAGATGGGTGCAGTGGCGTGCGCCTGTAATCCCAGCTACTGGGGAGACTGAGGCATGAGAATCACTTGGACTCGGGAGGCAGAGGTTGCAGTGAGCCAAAATTGCACCACTGCACTCCAGCCTGGGCAACAGAGTGAGACTCTGTGTCAGAAAAAAGTAAAGAAAAGAAAAACCACACACCAAGGGGCAAAACAAATAGAGAAGAGGAGCTGGGGTCACTGATAACTGTGGAGCTAAGGACTATCTCCAGACTTGATTTATGAGCGAGAAAAATAAATCATTCTATTTGTAAGCCACCATATCAAACGTCTATTGCCAATAGCCAAACAGCAGCTCTCAAGTAACACAGTAGGCGACTCTACATTACAAATGAGAGAGGCTGCCCAGGGTAACTCCAGTTTATAAGTAGCAGAGGCCAAAGGTTTTGATTCTAGTCTTGTGACCTTTCTTCTAGAGCAGATGGGGCAAAGTATATTTTAAGGACAGAGAAAAGGGCTCCCACTTACAAATGCAGACCTTTCCAGCCAAATCTACTGACCTTCTGGGCAGCTGTTTCTGAATCCCATTTGTATGTGTTGCCAGAACATTGAGAAAGAAGAGAGTTTGATAAGTAACGGCTATTACAGATATGTGTAAAGCTTGTTTTGCTTTAAGAACAGTGAGCTCTTAAATATATATTCAAGGATGTTCATTGTGATTTTGCTGTATACTGCAAATATACTGTATTACTTATAAATTTATGCAAAATTTTTTAAATCTGAAATTAACTGATTCACAAATAGTTTTTGAAGAATCTGGTATGGGGATAACTCTTATATTAAGGGAAGGAGTGAGATTTCAGGGCTTTGGGAAAGATAAAAATTCTTATCCATGAGGAGATTAAAACGTAAGTGGGACGTAAAACATGTACATGCATAGCTACAGTGGATGTTTTGTACTGCCAGCAAGGGTCGTCATTAATTTTTTTTTTAATTACCTTTGGCTTAAGAAATCAGGGAAGGCTTCATGGAAGAGGTGGTAATCACATTTTAAGATCTTAAAATTGGGCACAGGCACTTGAGGCCCAGGAAGTGACCCAAGAAAGGCTCAGAGCCAGTTCTAAGGCAAGTGTGTTAATGAGGTTTCAAGAAGTCCAGACATATGAAAGCACAATATCTTATGCTAGAGAATGAGGATAGATGGGACTAGGAAGGTAGCTTCAGGTCAAATTACAAAGAGTCTTGAAGGCCAGGCTAACAGCTTTAGAATCTAATTAGCATACAGTATAGATCAGAGCAGTGACCTCAAAAGATAAATTTGCCAAGCCTGTGCAAAAATGAATTTGCCAGGGAGAAAAGAGAGGCAGGGGACTATGTGAGAGGCTACTGCAATAGTCCAGGCAAGAGGTCAGGAGTGCCAGAATTAGGGCATAGGCAGCAGGAACGGGAGAGAATGGCTGAGGGCCAGAGACAGAGACCTGGCTGCACTTGGCAAGAACTGGGAGACCAGGCAAAGGGATTGGGTGACTCAAGAATCTTTCTGTGGAAATGAGAGGCTTTAATTAGAAGTCCTGGGTCCAGGAATGCAAATATCTAAGAGTCAATAAGAAGCACAGAACTGGCCTGTGGAAGAGGCATCAGGATTGAAGTTTCAGACTTGGGAATCAGGTGTCTGGAAGTGATAGATGAAGCCATTAAAATAGGGAAGCATGGCTGGGCACAGTGGCTCATGCCTGTATTCCCAGCACTTTGAGAGGCCGAGGCAGGCAGATCACCTGAGGTCAGGAGTTTGAGACCAGCCTGGTCAACGTGGCGAAACTACATCTCTACTGAAAATACAAAAATTAGCCAGGTATGGTGGCGGGCTCCTATAATCCCAGGTACTTGGGAGACTGAGGCAGGAGAATCACTTGAACC
Organism: Sapajus apella; assembly: GCF_009761245.1. Lineage (NCBI taxonomy): Eukaryota > Metazoa > Chordata > Mammalia > Primates > Cebidae > Sapajus > Sapajus apella. Next base: position 14,047,328 of record NW_022436945.1, read on the forward strand.
AGGGTGGCAGAGGTTATAGTGAGCCAAGATGGCACCATTGCACTCCAGCCTGGGCAACATAGTGAGATTCCATCTCAAAAAAAAAAAAAAAAAAGAAGCAGGGAAAGAGTGGAAAAAAGAGAAATTTGAGGATAAGAACTCAAGTAGCAGTGACAATTGGTAGGAAAGGAAGGAAAGAGGAAGGAGGGAGGGGCGGAAGGGAGTCAGGAGGAAGTAGAAGAAGGAAGGAAGATCAGAGAAGCAGGAAGGAAACGAAATGTAAAGTTACAGATGAAAAGGCAGATATCAGTTTAAAGAGAGAGTTCCATTAACACTATTAAAGCAGTAAAATCACCTTATCTGGTTTTTTTTTTTTTAAGCCTTACTTCTCTTTTGTAGGGGTAACTCAGTTCTGTTGAGGAACGACTTTCAGCACATGCCAAGAATTCCTTCCTTTCCCTGGGAAGAAATGGCCACAGCCACCCAAAAGGTTCTGTGACCCACTGATGGAGCAGAAGAAGAGCTGTCAGTGATCTAGGAGCCCTGAAATCTGGTCCAAGCTCTGCCTAGCAAGTACATTTCATAACCTCTCTGGGTGTACGTAAATTCACCCATCAAACAATGGGTCAAGATTAATTGCACAAAGATACATATTCAAGGATGTTTGTTGTAATGTTGCTTTATTATAGCAAAAGTCTAGAAACTACCCAAATGTCCAACAACAAGAAACTGGTTAAATACATTGATGTGTTCATCGAGCAGGTCACTTTGCAGCCATTAAAAGTTACGATGTAGAAAGAATTTGTTGACACATAAAGATTTACACACTATATTGAGTTCAGAAGCAAATTATAAAACATAATCTTTTTAAAAACATATACGCACAGAAAAAATTTATAGATGATATAAATTTCTAAAAGGAGGCCAGGTGTGGTGGCTCATGCTTGTAATCCCAGCACTTTGGGAGGCTGAGGTGGGTGGATTACCTGAGGTCAGGAGTTCAAGACCAGGCTGGCCAACATGGTAGAACCCCGTCTCTACTAAAAATAAAAAACTAGCCAGGTGGGGTGCAAAAATGAATTTGCCAGGGAGAAAAGAGAGGCAGGGGACCATATGAGAGGCTGCCCAGCTACTCAGGAGGCTGAGGCAGGAGAATTGCTTGAACCTGGGAAGCAGAGGTTGCAGTGAGCCAAGATCACACCACTCCACTCCAGCCTGGGCAACAGGGTAAGACCCTGTCTCAAAAAATAAATAAATAAATTTCTAAAAGGAAATGATAAATGGTTTTCATATTTCATTTTGACAATCTCTACCTTCTAGGTTTTCTAGAATAAATCTACAGGTAAAAGTTCAAAAAGCCAACTTTTTAAAGTGAAATGGCTGCTATATGGCTGTAATACTAACCCTTCACCATCTGACTAGCTACTTTGCTTTCTTCTGTAAGAATGTTTATCATATATACATAAAAATAATAGGAATATTATTCATTATGGCTGGGCGCGGTGGCTCAAGCCTGTAATCCCAGCACTTTGGGAGGCCGAGGCGGGTGGATCACGAGGTCAAGAGATTGAGACCATCCTGGTCAACACGGTGAAACTCCGTCTCTACTAAAAATAAAAAAAATTAGCTGGGCATGGTGGCGCGTGCCTGTAATCCCAGCTACTCAGGAGGCTGAGGCAGGAGAATTGCCTGAACCCAGGAGGCGGAGGTTGCGGTGAGCCGGGATCGCGCCATTGCACTCCAGCCTGGGTAACAAGAGCGAAACTCCGTCCCAAAAAAAAAAAAAAAAAAGGAATATTATTCATTATACATAATTTTAATTTATGAAAAATTATATGGGCGTTTGTAAAGTTAGAGCTGCCTGAAAAACCCTTAAATCTAAAGTAAGAAAACCTGAACTCAATGAGTGCAGCCACCACGGGACGCTTCCTTAACTCCAGAGTTCCAGCTTCTTTGTTTTGTAAAATTCGATGATATTCCCCACCCCACAGAACTTGGTATCTGAGGTTAAGTGGACTGAAATAAAGTATATTCCAGTCCTTCTAAACAGCAGCAGGCCATCCAAATCTAAACCTGTTATTACGTCCTCTACATCAAGGGTTAACTAGTGTTCTAAGTAAACGCCATGGAACCTTCCAGTTCTCCTGGCATTTATCTATGGGTTGAACAAATGTACACTCAAGTCGTACGCAAGCCAGCCAAGCACCATGGCAGGTCCTGGAGATGCAATGAGAAGCAACACAGACTCTGTCTTTGCCTTTATGTTCCATTATCAAGTCGTTTTCTAAACCCCGAGACACAAGTGTTAAGGCTCTAACAGACCTAATGCTAATTAGAGCAGTTTTAGAACCCAAGCCAGGTTTGAACCTAGCTATGCTACCATTTATTTATGTGCCAAATAGTTTGATCATAGGTCTATTCTAAAGATTAAGTGATTATACAAAAATACCTGGAACATACATAGCAGGACCTCTATAAACATAGCTATTACCACTTTCATAATGAATCCCATTTTTTGCTGATTTAATTACCAACATACCCTCAGCACAATTCTCTTCAAGTCATTTTACAGCAAATTTAGCTTCACCAGACACACCTCAGTTTCAGGAAATTCCTCATCTCTCACTATTTAGGAAATATTTTTGCTAATCATCTTCCAGAATTTGTGTTATTTTCAGAGCAACTTGTGTAGTTGGTTACTCAGCACTCTTTCACACTCTGATTCTTTGTTGGTTTCTTTTCTTCTTTGGGACAATAGTAAAATGTCTAGGTTTCAAATACTTAGCTTCTGTTCAAAAACAAAATTTAAAAATACTTTTGGATAATGATTTTTTTTTCCTTAGTGGTTAAAAACAGAGGGAAAAGAAGTAGAAGAGGAGGCTGGCATAAAGAGAGATGCTATGACACTTACCATCTTCCAGAATTTTGGTCGTCTCTACTGAGAACATTTCCAGCAGATGAACACCAAAGAAAAAGGCACACAGGTCAGGACACCATCTGTTGCTCAGTTGGAACAGACAATTCTGCTCAGAAACCACGGAAGTGTGATATTGCCCTTCACTTCCCACTCCCTGACCAACACAATTCTTAACAAATCTTCAAGAGTGTGTGTGTGTGTGTGTGTGTGTGTGTGTGTGTGTGTGTGTGTCTGTCTGTCTGTCTGTCTTGTGCAACAACACAAATCCAGGAAACATCACATCCTAAACAAATAATCCCCTTCCCTTTAGCAGGATCCTAGACACACAAAGTATGCAATAGAATCCAAAGAACCCTACAATACCGAAAAATGCAGAAATGAAACGGCTGTCCTCTCCCAATTTCAGCCTTGGGGAGCTTCCTTAATGCCACAGCCGAACTATGTAACTGTGACCACACTTCTTTATGGCTGCAGTGCCACCTAGCGGCCAGGTGAGCTAGGGGCGCGCTCTTTCTCAGTCTGAAAAAGCAACTTTTATCCGCTGACTCTTCAATTCTTTCCAGAGAGAAACAGAAGTGGCTGATGCACATGACGTCCAGAATTAGGAATCATCAGGGTTCTATCACATTCAAACTATTTCCTGATTATAATCACATCCAAATCACCCAAAAGAGACAAAAGAGGATAGAAAAATTCCTGCCAACTTTAGGTTTTCATGTCCAAATGCATCCTCATACAAACTCACAAACTATCACAAATATTCAGTCTAAATCCAGGCAACCTTATGTCTTTTGAAGTCTTCAAGGCATGCAATTATGTGGATTAAATTATTTTCAAACAAAAACGAAGGCGAAAAATAGGCTCTCAAGGACCTGTAGAAAGATTCCTCTTTTCTCCTTTCCATAAATGGCTCTGTCAGTTGCTGACATTTCTGATGCCATCAGACACTTACAACTGGACTGCAACTGTATCCTGTATAGAACAATCAAAAACATGTATGCACCTTGTGCAGATGACAACTTAAATAATGTAATTTGCTTGAGACTTAACGTGGGGATACACAACCTAATTCAGTTCATTTTAAACCCAAATTATTCTGGTTAATAGCCTGGTAAATCTCAGAACAGAAAGTGTGCACCGCTGCTAAGTATTCCATATTAAAAATAGTTTGTGATGGGATGTGCTTTTTTTAATTAAAAGTCTAATGTACATTAACATTTTTAGATGAAAAACTGACAATCCGAAAACAGTTCTAAATTCTCCTTTGATTATTTTTCCAGCACGTTGAAGGCATGATATAGCTACATAGATAGGCTAACACTCTGGTTCTTTGAAAGATTAGTGTCTGTACGATCATATGCCCCTTTTTTATAACCCTCTAGTGGGTTTTTAATGCAGAATGGATCATGTCCTCACTCCTGGCTGGGATTCTAAGTCACAAAAGTCTTTTTTAATTTCTGATCCATACCTCCTGGTTGATTTACTCACTATCCCCTGCTGAGATCCACCCTAGACCAAATTTTAAGCAGGCCGAGTTGATGCTTCCCTGCCCACACTTTCCACAGAAGCCAGCACCCCTCCCTTACCAATTGGCACAGTCTCGAACTGACTCTCACTGTTGAACCAGGGTTGGGCTCCCAGATGTCTTGGTCTGCTTGGGCTGCTATAACAAAAAACCTTAGACTGGCAGCAGAAATTTGTTGCTCACAGTTCTGGAGCCTGAGAAGTGCAAGATCAAAGCACCAGCGGATACCGTGTCTGGTGAAGGCCCGTTCCTCGCAGATGGCACCTTTTACATGTCCTCATATGGCAGAAAAGGTTAAAAGGATTCCCTCAAGCCTCTTTCATAAGGTCAGTAATTCCATTCATGAAGGCAGAGCCTTTATGAAATAATCACCTCCCAAAGGCCCCATCTTCTAACTACTGCATTAGGGATTTAGGTTTCAACATATACATTTTGGAGGGACATGCACATTCAGATCATAACCCTAGATTTAAGAAAAAAAAAAAAAAAAGATGAGATGTCCAGTTGCATTAAACAAAAAATATTTTTTTTAGTATGAGTATGTCCCAAATATTGCATGGGATATACTTAGATCAAACATTATTTATAGTTTATCTAGAATTCAAGTTTAATGAACAGTTTACATCTGATCCAACAACTCTAGCCCAGAGAAGACCTGGTCTTTCATGCCACAGTCCCTCCTCCAAGTCCTTCCTCAGCCACTGCCTACATGATGCATGCCTGTCAACATTCTTTTAAGACATCTAAGTGAACAGTACTCAAATCTGAGAGACGAATTTTAAGCTGTCTTGCGGTGTGCACACAATTAGTGGTACATGACTTTTAACCATTTTGTTTTTATTACGTTTATTTTTTGGTGATTCCTTATAAAGAACATATAATACTGCTTTTCTGTGGTAGTGATAGAGAGCTCCTTATAAATTAAACTTAAGTTATTGGTTTAAAAAATGCGAATCAGCTTAAGGGAAAAAATTAAATAAATAATATTGCAGATGCTACTCAGGTTAAATAATAAAATGAGTGGTACTAAAAGGATTGAAGTTCAGGAAACAATTACCTAAAGCAGGGGTCAGCAAACTATGGCCCACAGGCCAAATCTGGCCCACCATCTATTTTTGTAAATAAAGTTTTATTGGGACCACAGTCCACCATTCATTTATTGCATCATCCATGGCTGTTTTCATGCTGTGGCAGAGCATACAGCAGAGTTGCAGAGTTGCAACAGAGACCATATGGCTCACAAAGCCTATAATATTAACCCTCTGGCCCTTTACAAAAGAAAAGTTTGCTGATCTTTGACCTAAAGCATCACTCATCCTAGATTGTCAAAGGAAAAGCTAGAACTTTGAAAGTCCCCATAATGGAGATATTTTTGGACAGAGTGGATATATGGCACAACACGGTCTAAAACTGACAGGGGCCTCCATTTCCATTTCCGTTCTTTTGATTAACCTCTTTCCCCTACCCGGATCTGCCTAAATTTCCATCTTTTATCCTCATGTTTTAAGGTCCGGAATAAAATCTGCTTCTTCCAGTAAGCCCTCCCTTATTAACTCAGTCCCACCTACACCCTGAGCTGCACAGTGGTAAGTGAACGTGCTTTCATTGTGTTGTCTTTAAAATTGAAAAAAAAAAAAAAAAGAGCCAACTGCTCGCATAGAGAACTATGGCCATATAAGGCAACCCCTTCGTAACAACCCAACAATGCAATAATTTAGAACAGAATTTGTTAAAGTTAGCATAAATAGATAACACAGTAACTTCTATAATCATGCACAAATTACTTCTGAAACAATGGGTCGTCTCTGGAAATATGCCTGAGTAAGCATAATTGCACCCCACTAGTTAAGCACCCTGAAGCATGATAGCATTCTAAGCCACAGGTCAGCAGTATTGCAGCAACTCATGCCGATTCACTAAGGTGAGAAGACACAGACACCTTGGATTTAAAACAAAATTAAAATGCAGCCCCTATTATGCTGTTACCGATATTGAACAGTTGTAGAAATTTTCCCAACCTTGGAAAATATCACTCACACACACAAAACATTTGAATTCCAGCTCAATGTCACCTCCTAAATGAGCCTTCCCATACTGGCCTGGACAAAAATCATTGCCCCTCCCTCTGGAGGTCTATCGATACTGGTTGCTCTCACAATCCCAGTATTCACCAACTTGCCATAATCATGTATGTGGTGAGAAATCAGCGACCCGGCTGCCTCCAAACTAAGACCCATGTTTGAATTGCTTTCTCCAGTGTCTACACATGATAGGGCTTGACAGGTCTTTGCTGGAAGAAGGGATGAAACCCTCCAAAGTCATTCTAAATTAGATCCAAGGAGACTATGATCATACAGTTCTGTTAAACTAGCGGAACAAAACTAAACTAAATAAATATTTCTCACTAATCAAAGAAGTATTCTTTTTGTTATCCAGCCCGGTTGACAAGTTACGACTATCAAAGCAAGATACATGAGCTATGTTGGAGGGCTGGGGGTGTGGGGGGGTGTTCCGTGGCCTCTAGTCTTTCCAATCTTGTATGCTTTTATGTAAAAAGTTTGAGTTTAGTTTTGTCATTAGTTGTGTTTTGATCATCTGCCTAATGTTACTGCTTTTTCTTTTAGGAAATAAGTCACTGTCAGTCATTTGCACATTAGTATGAATAAGATAATTCGTTACCTGTCCAAGCCTCAATTCCAAATGAGGTTGCTAGGGCATTATTTCAAATTAAAGGAACTGACGACATAAGCAACAGGCCAGGGACAAGTCAAACACTACCCAACGCTGCCTACAAGTCAGGCCCATCTGGATGGACTGTTACCTTGGCTCAACCAGAGACATACAAAATGGCGGTCATGACAGTGGAGACCGAGGTAAGAGTGATGATTCTTTTTGGCACCTTTTCTGGATCTGAGTCTCACTTCATTGATTTTAAAACATAATAATACAGTGTTTAAAATTAACTGGTACATGTATAAAAAAAAAAAAAAGTAAAGACCTTGAGAAGAAATGGAAAAACTTGGGGGAAACTTTTACCATACCATAAGAAAGCAAAAAAAATCCTAAAAAAAATGTTTTGTAGAGTATGTGATTGCTTTCAGCCTTTACACTTCTAGAGATGTCTTTTTAATTTTGACATTATTGGGGGAGCCTCAGTGGTTATGCCAATTAGGAAAAGGAAAAAAAATGTATGAAAGACCAATGCTGGACACACTTTTTAAGTAAACATCTGGAAATCAGAGAGTGAAACAAATCCTAAATTCAGAAGGAACTATGTATTTCTAGGTTCCAGTATCCATCCCAGTTAGAATGCCACAATCCCAAGGAAGATGTGCTATAAAAAGCATAATTTGAGCATCATCTCTCATCATTCAATATAGTTTTTCAACCCTTTCAAAATTACATTGAAAAATCCATATAATGTGTGCTTAGATTAATGAACTGTTTGAATCTGGATCAATAAGCACTCGAGGCTCTGTGCCGTTGACACCTGCTGGGAACATCTAGAAGAATGCTTCGTAGAGGGCAGAGCCAGTCGGCACTTTGAAACTACAGGGGTTCCACTTAATAAACAAGCAATCTAATATATGACCTCTGTAGATTCATTTCCTGAGAGCAAGCAAATAATCTGGACTCAAAATTTCCCTGATTATGCATATAATTACAGTATCACTTACCAATTAACACATTGATTTAAACGTTCTTGGGATTATGTATTTAAGAGTATAAAAGAGATCATCCAAACGCTCATTGCCTGTCTAGTTTGGCAAAGAATCACATGGAATGCAACTTCCCACCCCTCTGATTTCTCTTAAGGAAGAAAAAAAACTGTGATGGTAGCGGATTACAGGGGATACCTTAAAATATCATGGACCATAATTATTGTCTCAATAACTGGACCACAATGACATACATTGTAACATAATAGCCAAGTCTTGGGGAAACTTCATCATCTCCTGAAATATTTCTGTAGAACCATATATTTATAAATGGCTTCTCTAGCTTGGATTATTATTATTTTTTAATTTACTGCAGCACCTAGGGTATAATTTATCCACCACTAGACAGTTACATAAATAGACAAAGATATATGGTGGAGATTCTTCTCTACTTTAGACAAGTATAATAATTATTAGTTGTTTCTTATTCCTACGTAAAATTTCCCATTAAAAATGTTAATATGCTCCTTCATAAGTCCAGATAGCTATGAAAAAAAAGAAGATACAAGGAAAATAGCCACATAGCATGCATACATATGTAAAAGAAGTTAAAAATAATAAATCAACATGGCTAATATAATGGAGCCTGCTGTCCAACAGTAAAAACTGTCAGAATGAGGTTTCATTATTAAGACCTTAATATCCAACCGCTGGTCTGAATAAAATCATTCCTATCACTTCTGCATTTTCAGGGAGAGAATTCACGTCTAGGGTCAAATTGTCATGGTGCCAAATTCCTGATTCTTCCCCCTGTATTACTTTCTGAATAATTACTGGACTCTCCACAGAAAATGAAAGTTGACTAAAGCTAACAATGAAATAATAAGCTTTTACACATAGAGAGACTATGGTGTTTTGTTTAACAGTAAATATTTCAAAAAGGGATGCTTACACGTTTGAAAAAATAAAGATCTGACTAATTCACATTCCAGCACTACTGTTTTCTCAGTAAGATAAATAACACAAGCAGTCATAAATAGGATTTAAAATTACAATGGTGAGGAAACACTTGCAATCAGTTAAGTTTAGATCCCGTCCTTGTTTCTTCTTATAGAAGGCAGAGAGGTAACGCCCCTAATATAGTATTTTATAATTCCAGAACATATTCTATTGACATTGCAATTTGTTCTGAGACATAATAACTAATAATTCAGAAAGTGTAAGAAAATAAACAAATCCAACTCCTCCTCTCACCTTAGTCCCTAATTTAAAGGGGAAGAAAAACAGGGCTTCATAGGATGAAAAGTCCCAAGTGCCATTTAAAAATAAAAGGAACATTTCAAATAAACTTCAATCTCTTTGACAGCATACGAACAAAACCAGCAGCTATATACCAGCTGCTTCCCAAAACAAAACCCAGTGAAATTACTGAGAATTTCAGCTACTGTAATCCAACGCTGTGAAACTCTGGGAGTGTCAGCAGCTACTCAATAAAAAGGAAAACTGAAAATAGTATAAAAATGATTCCTAATAGCAATAATGTATAGTTTTGTGGTCATTACCGGTCAGATAATAACCGGCAGTGACCTTAAAACCATGAATTATGGCTTAAGTATGGGCTAGTGCTCATTGCAGATGTGGAGCTTAGAAATAAGCAATACAATCTTGCCATAAAAGCTCAAACAGTTCCAAGTCTGGCTTGTGTGCATGGATTTTTCCCTCTCTAGTGCTATCACTCCAGGAATCTTATAATGATCTGAAAAATATGTACCTTAGGGTAATCGTTCTATACTGAAAAGATGAATACTCAGGCCTATGTAATCTAAAACATACACGGACAGCAGGCTCTGGTAAGGCAGGTGAATGTTTTTATAACACAGACTCGGGTACATTTCGACCTTTTTAAGTCTCAGCTGTCAGGAAAGCTGCAAGAACCTCAGTTAATACATTCTTCACCTCTGTGAAATGGCATATCAATATTCCCATTTTGCAGATCAAAACAGTGAGGCAATGACCTATTGGGGAGAAAGCAAGGCAAAGACACTGAGAATTAACTGCTGTGTGGGGCAGGCTTAAGTTCCCATAGTAAGGTCAATTTTTTCATAATTTTTTAATGTCCTCATTACAAACCGACTTGTATTGCTTTTCTGCCTCCTGTAAACTGAAGGATTTTACATACTTACAAATTTTTTTTCAAATGTACAGAAAATGCTACATCTATTCTTTTTTTGGGGGGGAGGGGGAAAGGGGGACAGGGTCTGGCTCTGCTACCTAGGCTGGAGTGCAGCGGCATGATCTCAGCTCACTGCAACCTCCATCTCCCAGGCTCAAGACATCCTCCCACCTCAGCCTCCCGAGTAGCTGGGACTACAGGCATGTGCTTCCATGCCCAATTAGGTAATGTATTTTTAGTAGAGAGGCGTTCCACCATGTTCACCAGGCTGGTCTTGAACACCTGCTCCAGCCATCTGCCCATGGCCTATCAAGTTTTTCAAACGAAGCACTCAGGGTCTACAGAGCTGGTGGAGACCTGCCCAACAGCGCTGGATCTGCCCCACAGCTGCAGCTTGCCATAGGTGGGTGGGCCGATATCTGTCTAGAACAGTGGTTCTCAATGGGATATGATTTTTGTCTCTTAGAGTCATTCTGAAGACATTTCAGGTTGTCATAACTGGAGGTGGCAGGAGGGGTAGTTACTGGCATCCAATGAGCAAAGGGCAGGAGATTCACAAGAAAGTCCCCCACGATAAAGAATTATCCAGCCCTGGCCAGGTGCACCAGCTCACATCTATAATCCCAGTGTTTTGGGAGGCTGAGGTGGGAGGATCACTTGAGGCCAGGAGTTGAAGAGCAGCCTGGGCAACAGAGAAAGACCCCTGTTCTGTAAAAAAAAAAAAAAAAAAAAAAAATTGTTTTAATTAGCCCAGCATGATGGCATGTGCCTTTAGTCACAGCTACTTGGGATGCTGAGGTGGGAGGATCACTGGAGCCCAGGAGTTTGAGGTTGCAGTGAGTCATGATGGTACCACTGCACTCCAGCATGGGTGACAGAGTGAGACCCTGTCTCCAAACAACAACAACAAAACCAGTTTCTGGCCCAAATGACCACAGGGCCAAGATTGAGAAGCTCTAGTCTAGAGTCATTGCTGTTTAGAACAGTCATCTTCTGATACTTGCATGCATCCCAGCCCCTCTCCTGGTGTCTAGTGTATAGAAGACCCTCCATCAGTGCTGGTGGAGAGAATGGCCAAAGGCAGTCAATGGCAAGAGAGCCAAGATTTCTTCTCTCCCTCTCTCTTTCTTTTTCCTTGCCTATTCCGTCTCTTATTCTACTCTCTATTCTTTCTCTTTGCTCAAAATGCAACATTTGAAGAACGATTCACAGTTCCCAAAGCAGCTCAGCTTGTGTTATCTTCAAAACAATCCTGTAAGGACAGTATTATATCTTACCCTACACAGAGCAAAGTAAAAGCTCACAAAATACAAGGAATTTGACCAAGATCACCTAAGTGATGAAGTTATAAAGGTGAAGCTGGATACATGTATACCTTCAGAAGCAAGTGTTCTCTCCAAGTCAAGGACACCCTTCAACAGTATTGGTCTTGTTGCAAGGAGTTGGCTGGTACCTCTTCTAAAATGATTCAAACTATTCATAAGTAGTTGGGTAGTAAGAATAACATAACAGGAAGATATTCAGGCTGACATCCCTCCTCTTTCCTGTGGTGATTGGAAGCCAACATTCAGAGACTGAAAAAAAATGAAACTGTCTTTCTTATAGTTAGGCATACGAAAGTCTTATTTTAAAAGCCTCAGGCTGTGGGATAATCTCAGACATTATGAGGACCGAGCACAACTGACATTGGACCCAATACCACAAGCCATCGACCTCTGAAGCGATGAGAGACGCAACACAAGGTCAGAAACTGGTGTCAGACTGCTGCCGGCACATGACAAAATACATGAGAAATTTCACTGCAAATCCCCATCTATTTAGCCTGGAACAGTGGCAGAGTACACCCTTGTGGTCAGTGTCTGGCCTGAGTAGGCACTGAGTGAGGTAGTAAATACACAAAAGTAGTCAAAAAAACTCAGAAGTGAGCTGTGTGCATGTGTACACGTATTTGTAACCGCCAAAGAACTAGTGTATATTTTTCTGTGCTGTGTGTACAATTCCTCGTGCGCTCTCCCTCTCTCCCTCTCTCTCTTTCTCTCTCCCTCTCTATCTCCTTCACACTCATGCAACACACACACACTCACACAGTTTCCTATATTTCCTGAGTTCTTTTGTATATCAGGCCCTGTGCTAGATGCCAAAGACACAAAGATGACTTGGCCACCCCCCACGTGGCCTAATGAGGGAGACGAAGGCATAGCAGCCCGTGAATCACATTATAAAAAGGCCAGTGTTCAGTGAGAGATCAGGAAGCCTGAAGGACACCCATGAGGGAAGGGAACAAATAACTGCCTAAAAAAGGGCCACGGAAGGGACACCGAAGCTGGGACATGAAAAACAAGGAGGGGTTTGACGACAGAAAAGCAAAGAAGCTTTCAGGCAGGAGGGGAATGGCATGAAGCAGGCAGGGCCATGCAGGACAGCGAGAAATTTTATTTTTATTTTTTTCGTTTGTTTGTTTTATGTTATTTTATTTTAGACAGAGTCGCATTCTGTTGCCCAGGCTGGAATGCAGTGGCGTGATCTCGGCTCACTGCAACCTCCACCTCCCATGTTCAAGCGATTTTCTCACCACAGCCTCCCCAGTAGCTGGAATTACAGGCGCCTGCCACCAACCCTGGCTAATTTTTGTGTTTTTAGTAGAGCTGGGGTTTCACCATGTTGGCCAGGCTGGTCTCAAACTCCTGACCTCAGGTGATCCACCCACCTCGGCCTCCCAAAGTGCCGGGATGACAGGCGTGAGCCACCACGCCCGGCCTGATGGTGAGAATTTATCTGCCTGTAACTTGAGAAGAGCCGTCTTGAGATACGGTCGTTGTCCTATGTAAGAACCTGATGAGGAAGATCGAGGTGGAACTGGAAAAAGCCTCATGTGCCAAGTGAAGGAATTTAGATTATCCCCTAGGAGCCGGCATTTTAAAAAGCTTTTCTGATGCTGCCCAAAGACACATTTTATATCACAACCTAGCACATACACACAGTATCTATAACAGAAACAAAAAGTTCACATAACAACACTGGCGCTTTCTATGTGAAATTCACCCTGACATTTTGTATTTCATATGTTTTAATGTTTGTTGCAACCACCCAAAATGATCTCATGAGCCACAAATTACTTGGATCCCACAGATCTTAAAACCCTGCTATGGGCCACAAGGAGGCAAGCAAGGTGTTTTTTTAACTGGGAACTGACAAAATCAGGTATATTTAGTGTGATAATTTCGGCAACAAGGTGAGAGGGGAACTAAAGTAGGAAAGCCTGGAGCAAGGGAAGCCTGCTACAAGGCAAAACTCCAGAAAAGACATGAATTGAGTCTGAAGTCAGGCACAAACCCTGAGACAGAAAGTAGGGACCAGGCGGAGTAGAAGCGGAAGCAGAGAAAACCCAAACTGGACTCACCCGGCGTCCAGAGCATGGTCTAATGACAGATGCCCCGGAAGAACACCTCCCTTTCTTCTCTGCCCATCATCACAGTTAGCTCCAGTCTTAGTCCCACTGGATGGAGTTGTGTGATCCTGGGTGTGTCACCATACCTCTGTGGGTGTCTTGTCTACAACTGGCGGCTATAACGTCTTTCTCGTCTCCCTGGGGCTTGTGGTGACGCTCCAAGCAGATAGTTGATTTGAACAACTGTTACCAACTCCTAAATGCTGCTCAGGTGCCACTGGCTTGTGGTGGGGCTGCAATCAGATAATTGATTTGAACAACTGTTCCTAAATGCTGCTCAGGTGCCTGACTGTAATCTCAGACCTTTGGGAGGCTGAGGCCGGTGGATAACCTGAGGTCAGGTGTTTGAGACCATTCTGGCCAACTCGGTAAAACCTCGTCTCTATTTTTAAAAATACCAAAAAAATTAGCTTGTGGCCACCTGGTAATCCCAGCTACTCAGGAGGCCAAGGTGGGAGAATCACTTGAACCCTGGCGGCAGAAGTTGCAGCGAGCCAAGATCGCGCCACTGCACTCCAGCCTGGCGACAGAATAAGACACTATCTCAAAAAAAAAAAAAAAAAAGAAAGAAAGAAAAGGAAAAAAAAGTAGGTCCAACTTCTGGCCATTAAGTCACAGAATCGACTGCCATAGGTGACTTGTTACAGTAGGAATCCAGGAGAGATTTCTAGATGGAGGGGCAGATGGGATGATGCCCACACTAACTGGGATAGAGAACACAGAAAGTAGAACAGGTTTGCGTGATAGAAGGTTGCCTTTTGGGCTTGGTAAATATGAGATGAATACAGGACACCCCAACAGAAATGACCAGTAAATGACTGGGTAGAAGAATGCAAACTCTGCAAAATATATCCGAGATGAAACACGGATACAGATGAAATTAGCTGAAACATAATAATTAAAGCCTCGGAGTAGATAAGATCTCTTAGAGGATCATGTGCTGGAAAAAGCAGGGAGGGGAATAGACTGGTCACCCTGGGATCACCAACATTCAAGGACCAGAGAGAAGAAGAACCAGAGACTATTGAAGGCGCCTGAAGGAAGTGTAGTGGCCAGCAGCAGAAGGCACTTCGTGGCCTCATCATTTTCCAACACGATGCTTTCCGTTCATCTCCATACGCATTTACTTCCTGTTTCCTCCACTAGAATACAATATGCTGCTGAATCTCCAGAAGCTAGAATAGGGCCCCTAGCACATAGTAGGGATCAATAAATATTAATTAAGTGAATGGATAAATAAAATCAAGCCAGGGAAGGAAAGTATTTCAAAATATGGGAGTTATCCAGCAAGGCAATTGCTTTAAAGAATCTAGAAAGAGGGCTGAAAATAGGTCATTAGATTTGAAAATTAGGTTGTTGGGAACCTTAGCAAGATCCATTTCAATAACATGTTGGGATAAAAGCTAAATGGTTATGGCTTCAGGGAAAATGGGGGTGAGGTCACCAGTTGCAAGGGAGTAGGAAGAAATGTCAAGAGAAGGTTAATTTGGAGGAAGAGAGATGAAAGCAATCAGAGATCATGTATAGACTTAGGTGAATAAGCCAGAGGAAAGAAAGTGAAGTTAAAAGAGGGGAAAAGCAACAGAGGAAGGTAGTGGTAAAGGTGGAAAGGGTTAGGCAGTCCGGCATCCAGGTGAAGAGGTTGACCTTAATAAGCTTTGTCTGTAACAGAAAAGGAAAGGAGGAGGAGATGTGCCTGCCGTGGGTGATAAGGATCTTTTTTTCTCTCTCTATGAAAGATGAGGCAAGATTTTCTGCACAATCTGCCCAGGGTGAGGGAGAGCTCATTTTGGATGTGCTGCCATCAGGAATTGGAAGGCAGCTAACTAGGGGAGAGCAAAGGGATTTCATGAAGCACCAAAGACTTAGCCCAAATCAGATACCCTGGCTTCGTATGGTGTCAATCAGCATGGTCATGGAACTCCCATTAGCGATGTATAGAAACCCGGAGCAGAAGCAAAGAAAATCCCAACTGGACCCACCTGGCGTCCAGAGCATGGTCTAATGACAGATGCCCCGGAAGAACACCTCCCTTTATTCTCTACCCATCATCACAGTTAGCTCCAGTCTTAGTCCCACTGGATGGGGTTGTGTGATCCTGGGTGTGTCACCATACCTCTGTGGGTGTCTTGTCTACAACTGGCGGCTATAACGTCTTTCTCGTCTCCCTGGGGCTTGTGGTGACGCTCCAAGCAGATAGTTGATTTGAACAACTGTTACCCACTCCTAAATGCTGCTCAGGTGCCACTGGCTTGTGGTGGGGCCGCAATCAGATAATTGATTTGAACAGTTGTTCCTAAATGCTGCTCAGGTGCCTGACTCGCAGTTCCCCTGAAACCAGATTTCTGCCATCTTTCTTTTTTTCTTCCTTTTTTTTTTTTTTAAGAGAGTCTCGCTTTGCCACCCAGGCTGGAGTGCAGTGGCGCAATCTCGGCTCACTGCAGCCTTCGTCTCCCAGGTTCAGAATCTCGCTCTGCCGCCCAGGCTGGAGTGCAACAGCGCAATCTCGGCTCACTGCAACCTCTGCCTCCCAGATTCACCCTGCCTCAGCCTCCCGAGTAGCTGCGATTACAGGTGTGCACCACCATGCCCGGCTAATTTTTTGTATATTTAGTAGAGACAGGGTTTCACCATGTTGGCCAGGCTGGTCTTGAACTCCTGACCTCATGATCAGCCCGCCTCGGCCTCCCAAAGTGCTGGGATTACAGGCGTGAGCCACCGCGCCCTGCTCTGCCATCTTTCATAATGCAGTTCTGTGAAGACACATCGGGCATCTACCAGGCACCTGGCAATCTCTCTTTTTGCCCCATGGGTACCACATTTTTGACCTATAAAATAAGAACAATTTTCAGAGGAGACCCTAAACTCGTTCAGTATCTATTTAAACTACTTCCCCATGAAAAGAACTTCTGCCAACTCTAATGCCTTAGAGATGGAACCAGGGAGAGAGAAATTTGCTTTTGTTAGCGGACTCCATAATTACATGGAGATATGTCCACCTGGGTAATAGCTAATGGTTTTTTTTAACTTTTTATATAAATATTTCAGTTTCCTTCCCTGCTAGATTGACTTTTTCTCAATATTAATTGCCTCCATAGTCTTAATCTATAGCAAGATTTCTAACCGCTGTCCCTGTATGTTTTATTTCTTTCTCAGGAGGCTGCTACTGGATGACTTCATTTAAAAATTTTAATACCATGAATAAATATTACCTTACTTCGCTCTGGGGGTACAGGCAATTCTCTGGAGGGTGACTGTCAACTCTTCAGCAGTTTACTTCATGAAATAGGTTACTGGGTTTTATTTTGGCCTAAAGTTTCATAAACTAGGAAAATCCCCATCTCCTTTAACCCATGCTAATTATCATTATCTGTAGGAGGGGCATATAGACCCTCATTTTAAAAGCTCCTTTCTACAGGCTTTGAGTTTATGAGGTCTCTCGCCTAAAGGACTATTTGGCAGACTTTTAGATAACAAGTTTCCAGTCAGGCACAGTGGCTCACGCCTGTAATCCCAGCATTTTGGGAGGCCATGGCAGGCAGATCACGAGGTCAGGAGTTCGAGACCAGCCTGGCCAATATGGTGACACCCATCTCTACTAAACATACAAAAAGTAGCCAGATGTGGTGGCGCATGCCTGTAGTCCTAGCTCCTCAGGAGGCTGAGGCAGGAGAATCACTTGAACCCAAGAGGTGGAGGTTGCAGTGAGCTGAGACATCACGCCATTGCACTATAGCCTGGGCGATAGAGCAAGAGTTCATCTCAAAAAAAAAAAAAAAAAAGATAATGAGTTTCCTCTCCTTATTGATTCACAGATCCCAGACGACTGGGCAACATGGGATACGATGTTGCAGCCATAAATTACTCCTTTTTCACCGTCCCTCTCCTCTGCTAATACAGAGGGTCACCTCAGGCTCCTTTTACTTTTTAAATAAACTCTAACTCCTCATCGTTCCTGAGCACATGTTCTGTTCCCTGGATAGCCCGATTTTTATTGCTGAAACTCAAGAAGCTATTAAGTCTCCTCAACCTGGCAGGGCCCCAGGACCAGATGGTGTTCTCCTGGTTCTTATAAAGCCTTTATTAACAAAATGACACCACAAGCCTCGCTGGCCGCCATAATGACTGCTTTGCCCACCCACGGAAGACCCTAGATGGGGAGGACAACCTGTTGATTGCTGTTCTTGTCATCATCATCAAAACATCTCGCCATCTCCACGTTGCCCCGAATTCTCTTCTGATCCTTAGCAAGGTACTAATTAGAACTGCTCCCTCTACCCAAAAAAGGAAAGAAAGAAAGGAAAGAAGGAAGCATTTAAACTAATGAGAGGCATAAACAACAGATGACAGAGGGGGCTTTGCTGCGAACTCACCACCTCTCATACGGATTTTTAACAGTTTGGCAACGATGAGGCCCCCTCAGGAAAGTCGGATCTGTTCATTGCTAGGCTAGCGTCATGGGATTTTCACGGAGGATTTGCTTTCAGTCTGAGGTAGCTTTTCATTGTGAGCTGATGCAGCATGCCACATGTGACTCTGAGTGTCACAGCCATATCAGGGTGCCCGGGAGGGCTGAGGAAGTCAGTAATGGAATATAGAATTTCTCACCTCTGGATCACTAGTTCAAATGCAAACGGCCATAAAAAGCCGTTATCTTCTGGTGGACTCAGTGAAAGTTTCCAGGCGATATCAGCTGCCACAAATGGCACTCGCGTGACAAACACTCAGAGCACAGAGTCTCAGGGTGGGGCCTAGAAACTCAGGCTCTCTGAGGTCACGGTCGGCTTGGGAAAGCAAAAGCCTCAGACGGAATAAGTGGCCCCTTTCCACCTGTTCTGTGATCTCCATGGGGAATGGATTTTGCCAACATCAGATTGTTTGTAAACGCAAATTTCCCCTCGATACGTTATTGGGATTGCTTTTAACGTTCAGCAGCTTCACTCTTGCTCTCACCTAATTTTTGTCCATTCATGGCAGGCCCATGGAAACATGTTACCCGTGGAAACCTTTCAGATGCCTCCAAAACTCAACCACCTCATGGGGAAAATGGGTGCTGCCAGTGACAGCTGCCCATACATTTTGTTCAGAAATGTTAACACACCAGGGAATTTTCTCAGCCCTGGCACTTTACAGCTCAGGACCTCTTCTTGCTGAATACTTAAGTTATTTCTGGAAAAATAACTTTTATTTCCAAAGAAATATGGCAGGTGACACAGAAATGTCCCTTCTTGTTTATTCACTGTCTGTCGTAAGGTTGGCTCTTTTTGGTTTAACTCTTTTTCCTCTTCCTTCACCCTGTTGGGCTTCTCCTGCCCCTTTCTGGAGCCTTCTCTAGAAATACAGCCCCATACCTAGACCTCAGTTCCTGCCTTTGAAGGCAGACCTGTTCTGCTGTCAGGTGGTATCAGGACAGTGAAGTACCTGGGACCCATCCTCCCTATATCACCGAGGGTTCATCAGAAAAGCTGATCATGGCACAATGACAACATAAATTACATAAATTAGTGCTCTGCCCTCCAGTTTCACTGGCATTTGTGCACTTCTGCGGACAGGACAGGCCCACGCCCACACTGGGGCTTTGCACAGGCTGTTTCCCCTGCGTGGAAGCCCTTCCTACTTCCTGTGCCTAGTAAGCCCCTGTTTTCTCATCAGCTCTCACCTAGATCATGGCTCCCTGGAGGAAGCTCTCCCCAAGGCTCTCACAGATTGGGGACTTACCACGTGTGTGACTCAGACAAATGTCTACCTCCCCCACTAGATTGCAAGCTCCAGAAAGATGAGACAACCTCCTCATTTCACTCCCTCACCTCTGAATCCCAGCGCTGAGCCCACAGCTGGTACATCCTGAGCACTCCGTAGACAGGAGTCAGATGAACCAATCATTTCATTTGACATTTACAACCATCCCACCAAGAGGTGATTTTTTTAAATTTCCATTTTACTAACAAAGATGCTGAGGTTCAAGGAAGACAAATCACTTGCCCTATGCCACACAGCATAGAAATAAGCAAAAGTAAGATTTGAACTTGAACTGTTCTTCTCTCAGCTCGTATCAGAAGGACAGTGAAGCACCTGGGACCCATCCTGTCTATATTACCAAGGCCCCAGGATTTGAATTTGCACCTTGAACCATGAGATGCCCAAGCCCTGCTTTTTCCAACATTTAGATACGACCCCGCTACGGGGCCTCAGTCAGTAATATTGAGCCGTTAAAAAATAACTATGATCTGTCCTAGCCCCTGATGTGTACCATTCTTGGTTGTCAGTTTAGCAGTGTGGGCTACTAGGTTGCATCTACCCAATTCTATACACGTGAGCCACTTTCACTCCTCAATCACCCTTCCACCCAGCCGAATTAGGCCTCTGATTCCTTATACTGCATATTCCTTAGATGTTCCTGATCAATATAATGTTCCCACCCAAGATTAAAGTGCGGCTGGTGAGGTACTGGCCTCGGATACAAAACTTAATAGGTCACCAAAATCTCGGTAAGCAAGATAGTATTTTAATGCAATGTTTAAAATTTGACACCAAAAAAATGATGATAAGCAAAATGTCCAAATTTGAAATAAAGACAGGATGGGTGTGACTGATTTTTCCACTGCTGCAGGCTGCAATGTGGCTCGGTACAACACCGCTCTGCAGCTCTCACAGGTGAGCAGTGGCCAACGAGTTACATCTATGAGTCATCCCAGAGCCCAGGTCACAGAGCTGACATCGATTGGTCCTCCCAGAGCCCAGGTCTCAGAGGTGACATCGACTGGCTACCCCAGAGCCCAGGTCGTAGAGGTGACATTGACTGGCCACCCCAGAGCCCAGGTCTCAGAGCTGACATTGACTAGCTACCCCAGAGCCCAGGTCGTAGTCAGGAATGTCTGGCGGCTGGCTCTAGGGAGACCTTAGCCAAGCATCAGGAACACATGGGTATTTTATTTACCAGTAGGTGATGGTGTTCACTCCTCCCCATCAGGTGTGGAACTACGAACCTGAAAGTCACAAGTCCTCCCTTTCTTTAAAGACTGGGCTTTTGTTTATTTGAGTGATAAGCAAATACATATGGCAATGTCAGATTGGGATAAAATCTTTGAAGGAAAGACAAGAGATGATGAAGAACTGCTTCATGGCAGAGCCTCAGGGACCACCTCTAGCCCTGTGTTCTGTGGGAATAGCACTCGCTGGAGATGAGGAAACCACAGTTCTAGGATAGAGATGAACAGAAATGGAGGTTCCCAGTGGCCACGTTAGCTGGGGTGGTCAGGGAGGTGCTCTCCAAGGAAAGGACAGATAGCTGAACACCTGAAGGGCGGACATGAGGGAGCTTAGCGCTGAGCGAACAGGAGGGTCCTACGGCTGACATAGGCTTGGTGTCTAAGATTTAGAAGGGAGACGTGAGTAGCCGGACACAGTCTCTCAGGTAGAGTGGTGCAGGAGGTAAGGATGGCGATCCCTTTCAGGCTCTGAAGACTTCATGAAGGACATTGACTTAACTCTGTAAGTAAGGGAAAGGCACAGGGTTTTTTTGTTTTTTGCTTTTTGTTTTGGGGTTTTGTTTTTGTTTTCTTTTGTTTTGGTTTGGTTTGGTTTGGTTTGGTTTCTGAGAAGGAGTTTTGTTCTTGTTGCCCAGGCTGGAGTGCAACGGCATGATTCTTGGCTCACTGCAACCTCCGCCTCCCAGGTTCAAGCGGGATTATAGATGCCCACCACCATGTCTGGTTATTTTATTTTATTTTATTTTATTTAGCAGAGACAGGGTTTCACCATGTTGGCCAGGCTGTTCTCAAACTCCCGATCTCAGGTGATCCACCCACCTCGGCCTCCCAAAGTGCTGGGATTATAAGCCTGCGCCACCATGCCCAGCCCACAGAGGGGTTTCAGCTGCAGAGTGGCTGGCCATGCTCACTCTGGTGATAAATAACTGCAAGGAGCAGCACAGGAGGGGACAGACCCAGCAAGAGGACACAGCAAGAGTCCAGGATTGATCCAGGGGTCACCGGGGAGATGGAGAAGGATAGCCTGACTCAAGACCTAATCCAGAGGTAGCCCTGATGACAGCCCTTGGAGATAGGTTTGATGTGGAGGAACAGGAAAAGGGAGGATGATCCTTGGGTTTCAGCTCACACAACAGGATGGAATTGCTGGGGTAATAAAAGACTGAGTAAGAAACAGATGGGAGAGTCGGGGTTGGAGGGAAAGGACCGTTATCCCATTCTCTCCAGAGCAGGGATTTTCCACCAGAGCTGAGTGTGTGATACTAGAGAAGAGAATACATTTCTGTGGATAATATCCATACCACTGGCTGAAAACAATTACCCAAAATTTGAGTCTCCATCAATCCTCCCACTTGTGTCTCACTCATGGCAATAAAGTTTATTCCCAATAATAATGCTGCAATATTTTATTCATCATCCTTGTGTTTTAGAATTACCATAGCAGTGAAATTTATATTCAACAGCATTATTACAATTTTCGGCTACTAATGAAATTATTGTTTCTGTTTGTGATGTGTTTTGGCGCTATAATGATAAACATTTTCTCTCAAAAATACCACTGCAATGTTTATGTTCTCAAAACCTGCCATAAATGACAAATTACAGAATGCCTGTGAGCAGTTAAACTCTCTTCTTGGAAAAGCTGGGCTTCTCATTGCTGTCATGGTGGGATCTGAGTCCGTTAGTGAAAGGGATTTGAAATACCAAAGGTTGAAATTCATAGTCTAGTATACTGGTCTCCAAATATTTCTGACCCCGTGTCTCATTAGTCAAATAAAAAAAATAAAATGGAGCACATACCCCCAGAATGGATTTTTTAATTTATAATATAACATAATGGAATCTATTATATAATTTATTACAAATTAGTTCAACTGCACTAATATATTATGCTATGCACATTATAACACAAACCGAAAGAAGCTGGAAAAGGATGAGATACCAAATAAATCGGCATAAAAATGCTAGTATCTCCTTCCCTCTTCCCACGGCTTTGCAACCCTCTGGGTTAATGTTCTGCAGTTTGGAAAGCACTACCCTAGAATACTGTCCTTCCTGCTTTTCCACACGCATCTGATTCTTCTCTATCCTTCTCATTCTTTAAGAGAAGAACTGATGCAATAATAGATTTCCAACCTCTAAGGCTAAACGCAGCACCCTAAGGAAAGGCTCAGGTGAGAGGAGGTAGGAGAACCATTTTCATCTGTTTTAAACTTGGGGGCTTTGAGTGAGTTCAAATGAACAAAGGGCTTTGTAGTTAATAAGACCAAGTCTGAAAACCACTGCTCTACTAAGTAGCTAGGACTTAGGCTTGCCAGTTAGAAGTTATCCAGATGCTCCCTTCCATTCTCTGCACCTGCTATAACTTTTTCCTATGATCTTGCCTTCTTCTAGGTTCAAGGTTAAAAGTCATTCAAGGAGTCCCCACTGACTATTTATCATGTTTAACTGGTGTTGGGTCGGCTCTCATACCTAGGGACTATATGGCCACCATCTGGGTATTTTTTTTTTTTTTTTATGGAATGCTTCACGAATTTGCGTGTCATCCTTGCTCAAGGGCCATGCTAATCTTCTCTGTATCGTTCCAATTTTAGTATATGTGCTGCCGAAGCAAGCACCATCTGGGTGTTATCAGCAACTGCTTTCACATCAAAAAAGATTTCCAGAGGCCAGGCGCAGTAGTTCACACCTGTAATCCCAGCACTTTGGCAGGCCGAGGAACGCAGATCATGAGGTCAGGAGTTTGAGACCAGCCTGACCAACACAGTGAAACTCTGTCTCTACTAAAAATACAAAAATTATCCAGGCATGGTGGCATGCACCTGTAGTCCCAGCTACTTAGGAGGCTGAGGCAGGAGAATCGCTTAAACCCGGGAGGCGGAGGTTGCAGCGAGCTGAGATCACACCATTGCACTCCAGCCTGGATGACAGAACAAGGCTCCAAGTCAAAAAAAAAAAAAAAAAAATATTTCCAGAAGAAATGGGAAGAATTCCAAGACAGCATTAGAAAGCATCTCAACAGTCAGCATGGGGGTTCTGCAGTGGTTCTGTAGAGACTTCTGTTATAACCATTCTGATCTTTGCACATCAAAAAATCCAGGATAAATCCTGATAAAAATGACCAGTTGATGGTTACACAAATAGCCCCTGGGGTTCTAGACTTGGATTTACCATGAATTTACTGTGCATTCATGGAAACATGACTCAACCCTCAGAGCCAAATCCCTTAATGCCCAAGGAGGAGACTTTTTCTCCAAAAGGAATTCTTCCAAAAGAGAAGCCAATTCAGTGTCTTGCTCTAATTTCGCTCCTCCTTATTCAACCTGTTTTGGAGAATCTTCCTAATCTTTTAATCCCTGTTCAAATCCCTTGCCCTATATGAAGCACAAAAAGAGGTCTCCCTCTTTTATCTGAGTTCCTATAACAATAATTATCTGTGCAATTTGTTTTACAATTAATCCTGGGAGGTCTTGTATTGTTGTTCTGAACTGGTATCGCAATATTGTGGTGGCGGTGATTGTTTCACACATCCCTCCAGTGTTTAGAGGTGGACCAGAAATATGTGCTGGGCAGGAAACTCTTGTACATCTTCTCACAGGGGACAACATGGCTTCTGGCACATAGTAGGTGCTCAGGAGACATTTGTTGAATTTTTCTTTCGAGCTCCTCATCAGTTTTTCCCTCTAATTCCTGTGGAAGGGAAGAACAATACCAACCTCATGGAGCTGGGCTGAGGTTCACCAGTTCACGCAAAGTACAGAATGTAGTACACGCAGGCCACAGTCAGAAACGAACGCGTGCATCCCACTGACATATTTATTTCAGAATGTTCATTACTTTTCAGATTTCTTGGCTAGCCACAGCGGCTCACGCCTATAAACCCAGCACTTTGGGAGGCTGAGGCATGCAGATCACTTGAGGTCAGGAGTTTGAGACCAGCCTGGCCAACATGATAAAACCCTGTCTCTACTAAAAATACAAAACTTAGCCGGGCATGGTGGCACACACCTGTAAGCCCAGCTACTTGGGAGGCTGAGGCAGGAGGATAGTTTCAGCTGAGGAGGTCAAAGCTGAAGTGAACAGAGATCGCACCACGGTACTCCAGCCTGGGTGACAGAGTGAGGCTCTGTCCAAAAAAAAAAAAAAAACAGGAAATTTCACACACACACACACACACACACACAATCAAACCAACCAACCTGGAACCTGCTTCTGTTGACAACTCAGCACTCATCACTGATGCGGCATGCCTACCTAGCAATGATTGACGGAGACACAGCTGCTTCCCCCAGAAAAGCATTGGTTTTTCTGGCTCTCAAGATCCCCACTATTCCCATGCAAACTAACACGATATTAAGCTAAGATCTGCAATAGCATAAAAACTCTTGTTCCTTAAAAACAGTCATCAGTTCATCAGTTGTGTGTTAGAGAGACACTATGAAATGGTGGGGCCTGTGACAAAGGGACAAATAAAGCTCCGGTCGCCGCCCACCCAGAATGTCATCCTGCCTGGCTTCTGTAGTCACAGAAATATGCCACCCTAGAGGTGCTTAAGAAATGGTAGTTTCTTGACCACTTCTTCTTCTGGCTTTGATTTCCTTACCTTCTTCTTCCAGCTTTGATTTATTCTGTCTTGTAATAACCTAATTGTTTCTGTGTCCTTTCATTTCCCTTTCCGATTTGTATTCCCCTGCCCCTTTCTGCCCATGGGGTGCTGCTGGGAGGACATCAGAATCAGACCTTACCTCATTCTTGGAGTCTAAGCTACTGCAGTCTGACTGCTGAAGAGCAAGTAAATGAGCAGGACCGTCAGGGCTACAGGCAGAAGAGAGGTACCACCACCCAGAGCAAAATTCATTCCTGAGGCATGTTATGGGAGGTAGGAGGAGGGAGAGCCACCCTGAAGGTCCTGTTTGCTGCCTCAGCCCAAGGCTGGCCTCATATCTGTCATCCCCACAGCCCTGGCTATTTTCCAAAAAAAAAAATGGAAAAAGAAAATAGGGAGAGAGGAAGAAACGGAAGGAAGGGGAGTGAAGGAAGAAAGGAGGAAAGGAAAAGGGGATAAAAATGGTGGAAGAAAGGAAGGAGAATGAGAAAGGAGGGGAGGAGAGGGAGGAGAGGGGAGGAGAGGGGAGAAGAAGGGAGGAGAGGGGAGGGTGGGGAGGGAGGGAGAGGGGAGGAGAGGGGAGGGAGAAACTCTGAACTCTCAACAACCTCATCCTCAGAGAGATGGTTCTTAGCTCAAAAGTGTGCCGCTACCTGATTTAAGCAAAGATACAAATGCAAAATGCAGCCTGTCCTTAAAATTTAGTAGCATCAGAATGAAAAAGAAATGCTACCCCAAGTTGTGACATTTAAGTGGTCATGCATTTTTCAACGTATCATTTATGCAAAGATGTTTATATTCATTTTCTCCTTGGTTGTGTTTCCTTTAAATAGAGTGGCAAAAAAGTCTTTAAAAGTTTAATTAAATAAAACAGAATCATGGAAATCAAAGTTAATTGAAATAGACTTTAGAGTTTAGAGTTCAAAAAAAGTAGAAATATAAATTACATAAATAATAAGGGAAAATAAAAGCAAATGAGTAAACTGAATAAATATTCTTGTTATCTCTACCTCTTGCTGTTTCACCTCCAAGTGTATTTTTATCTTGTATTATATTTCTAAAGACTCAAAAAGAAAAATGTCAGTAGATGACAACATGAAAAGGTCCATGGGTTGCTGAGTTAATCTAAAACCTTTAGCAGTAAGGGGAAAAAAAATCTTCATTTAAAGAGGTGATTTGTTTGTTTTTTTTTTTTTTTTAATGTGGGGCTGCACGGATAGTTTTAATTCGTGATCTTACAAGCATGCAAAATGAAGTTCAAAAAGGTCTAATAGAAACCCCAGATAAATTTAAGATCATCTGTTTCATTCCTATGTCCATAAATAACAGTTTTAATATGGAAGATAATGACAGCAACAATAATGACCTTAACTTGGGTAATCCATTTGTTGACAGCAGGTGATAATTTGGCCTTCCTGATAGTAATCTGTTTTTTGGCAAACGAGAGAGGGCTATCTGCCACATACATTTATTTTTATGGGGAGGACATGTTTTATAAAGCTGAATATGGGACAGTACAGGTGTGGAATTAATTGTCCAAGTTGCAAAATATGTTAGAGATGGTATGTTAAATCTACAGCACACAGTGGCCCTGACATGATTAAATGTTCACTTCTATTAAGTAACCACAAGCCTGTATTTCCAATTATGGTGGAGAACTGCTTTCTGCTGAGTGGATTAGCTTAGTACTTCATTCTGCTGGTAGTTTTATGATCTGAGATCTTTAATTTTCCCAATTCAACTCTTAGGGCCGCAAAGACAAGCTGCCTGACTTTTAAATAATATATTCCCCCTTTTAAATTTCTGCCTTCTACCATTTCCTAGGAGCGCCATTTCCTGTCACCATAATTATAATAATTTGTATGTAGTTCCTGGGATCACATTTCTAATTGAGTCCTAAATTGGTTAACCTCATGAAGTTATTAATATGCTTTTTTAACCTGCACAAATTATATATTTGTCTGGTTGGTCAAATAATATTCATCATTACACACATTGCTTGCCTCTCTTCCTTCAGTTTTAACATCACTATTTTAGTTTGAAAAATGTATGGGTATTTTGTTTTTAATAAAACACCAAAAATTTCAGAGCCCTAAGAGTAAGAAAGGAAGGTCCAGTTCAGGGACCAGTGAAAGCCTAGGCGCTGCAGAATGAAAGATGACGTCACACCTGAACACTAGCATCTGGCTTTGGAACTGGGAAAGGGAGAATGTGGAAGCATAAAGCTGGGAATTGAAAGAACAAGCAAAAATGACCAGGTCGTGGAGGCTGTGCCAAGGTGTTAGAAACCACACCAAAGGCAATGGTACCCACCAAGGGGGTTTTGGTTTCTCAGTTGTTTGTCTGTTTGTTTAAGAGGGAGTCTCACTCTGTCGGGCAGGCTGGAGTGCAATGGTGTGATCTCGGCTCACTGCAACCTCCACCTCCTGGGTTCAAGCGATTCTCCTGCCTCAGCCTCCCGAGTAACTGGTACTACAGGCATGCGCCACCACGCCCAGCTAATTTGTGTATTTTTAGTAGAGACAGAGTTTCACCATGTTGGCCAGGATGGTCTCGATCCCTTGACCTCATGATCCACCCGCCTCAGCCTCCCAAAGTGCTGGGATTACAGGCAGGAGCCACCGCACCCAGCCATTTTTTTTTTTTTTAGTAGAGACGGGGTTTCACCATGTTGGCCAGACTGGTTTCAGACTCCCAATCTCAGGTGATCCGCCTCACTTGGCCTCCCAAAGTGCTGGGATTACAGGTATGAGCCACTGCACCCGGCCCCCAGCAGAGGGTTTTTAACAAGGAATTACCACACCCAGACCTGTGTTTTAGAAATTTTGTTTTGTAGTGGTTCAGTTAGGAGTCTACTGCACTTGTCCTGGCAAAAATAAAAATAAAAAATAAAATAAATGAAAGCAAAGGGTAAAGTTGTCGCAAAGAGGACAAGTCAGCTTTGAGAGTCATTTCTACACACAAAGAGCCTACAGTCTGCCCTGGAAGATGAAACAACACAATGAAACAGAGAACAGTACAGGGCGTGCATAGCCAATGCTGCACGAACATCACAGCAGGTGAGAGATTGATGTAACTTAGAAAGCCAGGACTAGCCTCCTAGCAAAGACCAACTTAAACTTGGGAAGAAGTGATTCCAGGGGTAGTGGCCTGTGTATTTGGTGAGCAAGTGAGTCTGTAACTGCTTGAGAGAAAAGAGGCAAAAGCCAGGGTGCTCATGCCTGTCATCCCAGCAATTTTGGAGGCAGGCAGATGGCTTGAACCCAGGGGTTCGAGACCAGCCTGAGTAACATGGTGAACCCTGTCTCTACAAAAGATGTAAAAATTAGCCAGACATGGTGGCGTATACCTGTAGTCCCCGCTACTTGCGAGGCTGAAGTGGGAGGATTGCCAAGCCTGGAAGGTGGAGGCTGCAAAGAGCCGTGATCGCACCATTTGCACTCGGGCCTGGGCAACAGATCAAGACCCTGTCTCAAAAAAAAAAAAAAAAGAGGGAGACAAAAACCACAGCTTCGTGGGCATCCCTACACCGACTTGACAATCCTGAGCAGTGCTTCACATTGAACTAGACATCTCAGCAAATCCTCTATGACTAATCTAATCCCTCGCAGAGTCTCCAAAAATATTGAGACGATCACCCCAATCATGAAGGAACAAACCCTCTGTGGTCAGTGGCATTTACAGGTTTGAATAAGATCTCATGACTGATTGTTTTTCCAGGCTGAAGACTTATCTAATGCCTCTGCTCTGACTGGTCTTTAAACGCTTCCTAAATCATGTGTCAGTAAGGCTGTGTGGATACAAAATCGATGTCTTGACAATTCCTTTTTGTCTATTCTGATGACACAACCAGATTGTCAGTACTGGATTCGTATATTTTACACAGGCCCTGTTTGGAATACATGCAATGGGTTTTCTAATCATTATAAAATAATAACAGTTTTTGTGCAGTGGATTTAATTCTTCCAAACCTCTCAGGAAACATGTTGGTATTTGTTAAGCTTCACACTTAAAGTATTTCAGAGGGTAAGTCAAGAGCACATCTGCAGTTCCTTTTAAGTCTGGGTGGGGCAGGAGAAGACAGGAAAAGGATCGGAAAATCCCACCATTATGCATTTCTGGGTCTACTGGGCAGGAAAGGGATGCCTGCATTTGCCAAATGTGTCCTAAGAATCTGGAGAACATTGCTCGTTAACCGATATTTATTTAGGCCGAGAGCAGTGGTTCACATCTGTAATCTCAGCACTTTGGGAGGCTGAGACCGGTGGATCATTTGAGGTCAGGAGTTTGAGATCAGCCTGGCCGACATGGTGAAACCCTGGCTTTACTAAAAATACAGAGCTAGCCGGCCGTGGGGTCGTGTGCCTGTAATCCCAGCTACTCGGGAGGCTGGGGCAGGAGAATCACATGAACCCAGGAGGGAGTGGAGATTGCAGTGAGCAGAGGTCGCGCCATTGCACCCCAGCCTGCATAACAAAGCAAGACTCTGTCTCAAAAAAAAAAAAAAAAAAAATATATATATATATATATATATTCATCCATTCAATATAATTGAAATTCTGAGTGGTGAGGCAGGCTTCTCTCAACACGCCCCCCTGACGCTCAACAGCACCTCGTTCTGAAACGTGTCATACTCCAAAGCCAAGATAAGAAGGACAGTTGAATTTCTCCACCTCTTCACCAACAGTTGTCTTTTTATTTTGTTTTATATTTTTATAATAGCCCTCCTACCAGATGTGAGGTGGCATCTCACTGTTTTGCTGTGCATTTCCCTGATGATTAGTGTCTTTGAGCATCTTTTCATATAGTGGTTGGCCATTTGTGTATCTGCTTTGGAGAAATGTCTACTCAAATGTTTAGCCTGTCTTTTAATTGGGTTATTAGGTCTTTTGCCATTGAGTTGTAGGAGTTTCTATGTATTTTAATTCCTTCAAGGGGAAAGAGGAGACAACGACTCTTTTAGCAAAGTAACAATACAGAGGTGTGCTAAAGGGTGCTATTGCCAGAAGAAAAGGTCTCTCACAGAGCAGATAAGGTGGAAAACATTATTATTATTATTATTATTATTATTATTATTATTATTTTTTAGCTGGAGTCTAGCTCTGTCACCCAGGCTGGAGTGCAGTGGCATGATCTTGGCTCACTGCAACCTCCATCCCCTGGGTTCAAGCAATTCTCCTGCCTCAGTCTCCTGAGTAGCTGGGATTACAGGTGCCCACCACCACTCCTGGCTAATTTTTTGTATTTTTAGTAGAGATGGGGTTTCACCATGTTGGCCAGGCTGGTCTCGAACTCCTGACCTCAGATGATCTGCCTGCCTTGGCCTCTCAAAGTGCTAGGATTACAGCCATGAGCCCCCGCACCCAGACTGAATTTATTAATGCTAGAGGATTATCTCACAAGTTTGCCTTGTTTTACAAGTGAAAATCTGCCCAGTGAATAAAAGAAACCCCTTTCTAGAGAAGGCCCTCAGCCTCTGGCAGCATCTTCTATCTGACTGCTGCTACTCCAAGACAGCCTTCCTCCAGCCCTCCCTTAGAGACACCCCAGAATTCTCTGGAATTCTCTAGAATTCTCCATAGGCTGGGCCAGCTGCTGAGCCCCAACAGAGCCTTCTCCAATAAGCGACTGTAAACACTCTCTTCCCTCCCCTGCCAAGTGATCCCAAGGATCTGGAGAAACAGAAGATGGCTTTTCATAAAACAGCAACACTAGACACGTCCATCGTTGCCCTGCCCAGCTCTGCTGAGTACACAAGGGGCCATCATCACCGACCAGGGGCTGAGCCAGCTGCCCGCCGGACTATGGAACTAAGTGAAGCAGAGAAGGGACATGGAAGAAGTGAGACAATCAGGGAAACTGAGAAGCCCAGGGATGCGGCACTGGAGCTGAAAAGGTGATGATGTGGGAGCAGGGCTGGCAGCCATTGGGCTGAACCTTGGGCCAGGTGAGTCAGTGCAGAAAGGGGCTCCTAGGAAGGGGAGGGTCAGCAGTCTTGACCTTGCCTCTGCAGAGCCCAGTCCCACTTCGCAGGAGATGTGGCTTCACCTCACTTTCTCACCTTGGAGCCCATGATGTGTCTGAATCTTCATCATGCATCTGCTGTCCAGTTGAATGGGTTTCCTCCTTGCAAACAAAGGAGCCTGAACAAAAACAAAGGACAGGGACCACGTCCCCGGGCTCCTCACTTTCCCCAGCTGTCTCACTTCCCCCACACATACACCCAACCCACCTCTGCCCCATTTAGGTCCTAAATGTTTGGAGGAAACATTGGCATGAAACAGTCCCAGAAGACATCCCTTCTCCAAGAACAACAGCAGGCAATGGCCGGCAGCATCTAGAGGCTTCATCACCAAGCCCTTTAAGCCAGACAACCATTCTGCTAATAACCAACAAAACAGAGGTTTGCCTACTTAGATGTTAAAACACTTGTTTTTAAAAACACCAGCGGGCTCCCAAGAGCATGCAGGGCATGCCCACTGCAGTGGACCCTTCTCATCTACCACTGAATTCCAGCTCTTCACAAAGAACTGTGGACATCTGCCCCTCGCGAGTTACTAAATTTTTGTCATGCTAAATTTTCTGAAATTTCCCCTTTAACCCAAGCAAACACTATTTTCCTTTGTAACTGGATGTATTATTGCTCCACACTTTACAAGAATCTAACTTAATGAAACAGCCTTGGCCCAGGAGGCTGTTTAATGTTTGAGAAGCCCACGTCAGGTTGATGGCTTGCACTTCCTACCGCACACACAGATGTCCCCAGAATGCTGGTAAAGCAGAGGCAGCGGCCCACACTCTTCTTTGTTTAGGTGAATGCCTCTCCATCTTTAGCCCTCCCATCCATCTCTGCTGCTTTACGCAAGAGCCCCTCACTTTCCTCCTGATTCATTCTTGTTCCTGTTACAGCCCATCCTCTTTGAAGCTGTCAGAGTGATTTTTGAAAAACATAAATCAGGCCATGTCCCTTCCATGCTTTAAAATCTCCACTAGATTCTCACATCTCTGAAAATAAAGTTTATAATCCTAACATCACCCACAGTATGGAAGGACCTGGGGTCTATCACCTCTGACCTTTTCTTAGACGACAGCCTCAAACTCTCCCAGCTGTGACACATAGGGAGTTGCTTCCCACCTGGCTTCTGCCTGGAACACCACCCAGAAGATGGAAGTTAATCAAGACCTTTCCAAGGAGACCTCCTGTGGCCACTTCTAGTCTGAATACCCTCCCCACATATCTCACACACACCCTACTGAAACCATCCCTATCAACTTTTTTAAATTAGGGAAGAAGGGAGGGGGAGAAACAAAGACAAATCAAGCTTGCAGCACATGAAACATGAATCATGAGGTCCACCTGCTCTCAGGCCTGCTTCCTCGTAGTTGTTGGTGCCTATTGCCTCAGAATCACATAGATTCTGTTACAAGATTATATTTCCCTTTAACTGCTCTACAAATAAAAACCTGAACATCATAAAATGTTAACTTTTCCCTTTGAGATGTTCTTTCGGGTCCTGCATATCAGTGAAACTACTGACATCAGCTGGTCTGCAGGACCCCAAAGGAACTGACTCACCAACGAATTCAGTGTCCATGTCTCAATGATTTGCTGCCCCTTATCCTAACCAATCAAGGACCCCAATTTTCTAGCCCCTCACCCTCCATGATCTGCTTAAAAACCCCAGCCCAGAACTCTTTGGGGAGATGGGTTTGAGGGACTTCTTCCATCTCCTCACTTGGTCCCCTGCAGCCATTAAATTCTTTCTCTGCTGCAAACCCTGCTGTCTCAGTGATTAGTCTGTTATTGTGCAGCAGGCATAGGAAACTGTTGGTCCTATAACACTGTCTCTGTCACTGGTCATTGTCTATCCCATCACCTTGTCTTTTTTTGTAATCTTCGGAGCACTTCTCACTTTCAAAAATTATCTTGTAACTGCATTCAATTTTATTGTTCTATTCTGTCTCTACCTGGAAGATTATAAATTCCATCAAACACAAGATGTTTCTTTCTTTTTTACCGTTGTATGTCCACGTTCTAAAACAATGTCTGGCACATAATAGAGCCTCCAAAAATATTTATTGGAAGAACAATCCTCTGACTTGAGTTTGAAAGAATTACAATTTTCCAGGTAGTTTTGCACAAAAGACTTTTGTCCTCCATTTATAAGTCTCAAGTACTAATTTCTACTTTAATATTACTTTTTCCACTTATAATAGAAATAATAGTCATCATTTGATTTTGAAATACCACTCAATATTAAATACCTAAGTAATCTGCATTTATTATACGGCAACCAAAAAAGAACTGGATATTACCTCTCTCCTATAATTGGATTGTATTTTCTGAAGAATCGTGTTATTCTGGAGTTTTACCTTCTAATTTTCTTTGGTATTATATGTTTTTATTCCCTGCAAATAAATGGGCAATTTTTTTTCCCATTTTGTGTGCAAATCAGGAAAGAAATATTTAAATCAGACCACAGCTTTCTAGAAATGGCCTAACTGGTATATTTTAGAGCATATTGCTTCTCAGCAAAGAACTAAATGTGTTGTTCATAGAAAATATTTTATTGAAACTTACCCCATCACCAATACGGTCTGTGAAAACAAATCCAGAAGAGGATGAAGAAATAAGTGACTGGGTCAAGTGGACATTCTGGTTCCCCAAAAATAGTCTCTTGTAAACATGGTTAGCATCTGTTCATATGTGCCACATCTGTCCGTCTCTCTCCCTCCTTTTATACCAGCATTATCATGATGGGCTGTGTTTGCTTCCCACATGCCACCCATTGTCCTAAACTTTGTCTTGTATCCACATGTGGTAATTCCTTTAACTCTTAAAATAACCTCAAAAGGTGAATATTAAAATGTCCATTTTGCAGATCAGAAAGCTGAGGATTAGTAATGTGCAGAGCTGACTGCAAACACAAAACCTTCGCCATCACATTATACTTGGGATTTCTTTCTAGAACTTCCATATAGAAAGATTTTTATTTAGAAGGGTCAAAACTTTAAAGAAATGTAGAATTCTTATACAAATCTGCCTAGTAAAATATAACTGTTTCAAAGATCCTTCTCTTCCCAGTTAAAAAAAGGGGGGGAATCTAAAGTCTGTATTTCTCACTGGTAAAAATGATGACAGTATTAATAACCACCTTGTTGAATTCATCATTACAAGTAATCTTTCTTTCTTCCTTTGATTTCATAAACACTACATATTCAGTCTGAGCCAGATGCCTACAGACATCTTTAAAAACAGTATTTCATCATCTGAATATTTGTCCATTTGAAGGGAAAAAATATAGCTGTTCCAAATTCCTGCCTTTATACATGTTTTCAAGGCTCAGTGGAAATGTACCTCTCTGCCTCTTGTTGTCCCTCAAGTGACCACCCACAGATGCCTCTTCTGTTATGAAAGACTTTCTCAGAAACCAAAAACTGTCTAAGAAAACAATTATTTATTTTCAGAACTCTTCTGAGTCTGCTCAAAGACAAGAAACTACAGAGAATTTGATTAGAATCACAAAGAAGATCTAGAGTAATAGCAAAGGAAGTTAACTAAGCTGAGATAATCAGCACTTTGACTTGGGTTCCTAATCAAATAAATCTTTGAGTTTCATTATTTTGTTTAATCTACAATACCCCTTGCCAGCATATACCATAAACTTTGATTTGATGTTTGCTTAAAAATGGATACTGTTTCTGTATTTGTGTTGTGTCTTATTGACTGGAATTAAGTTCATCGACAAATAGGGATTTTAATGGTTTCTTAAACACTCGGGGCTTGTCATATTCTCTACCCTGGCTACAGAAAATTCTCTGACTATCCCTTTTTAGACTACTAAATATCTTTTTCAAAAGCTGGCTGGCTTCTAAAACTGGCAAGACCCTAATTGCACTTTCAGTGAGAGTCTCTTCTACATATGTAGATAGGTCAGTCGCTGATTTATTTTAGTCCAGTTCTTCTGCCTGCGTTACAGTCATTACATTCTATGCTCTGAAGTGCCTCATGGGACCCAGAGAGCTGGACTGTGTGATGGTTAATTTTATGTGTCAACTTGACTGGGCCATGGTGCCCAGATATTTGGTCAAATGTTTTTCTAGATGTTTCTGTGAAGGTGTTTTTTGTATGAGATTTAACATTCAAATTATTGGACTTTGAGTGAAATAGATTACCCTCCCAAGTGTGGGTGGGCCTCATCTAATTAGTTGAGGGCATGAATACAACAAGTACTGGCCTCCTGAGCAAGAAGGAGTACTTCTAGCAGAAGAATTACAACTCGAACTGAAACTCTCCCCTGGATCTCCAACCTGCAGCCTACCATGCAGACTTTGGACTTACCAAGCCTCTACAGTTGTGTGAACCAATCCCTTAAAATAAATCATCTCTCTCCACCTGCCCCACCCCCTGTACCACAAACGCACACATACATACATGCACACACCCATCCTACCCTTGTTCATTCTGTTTTCCCGGAGAAATTCTAATACAGGCTGTCTAATGTTGTTGTCACTTCCAATGCAGTTTCAGTTTCTTCCTCTAGTTAACAAAATGTGTTCTAATTGCATAGGTAAGTCTGAGAAGTTCTGCTCTCTCAGCCTCACTCCTTCCATCACTGTGCACTAGTTATAATATGACTTTGAATAGGAAAAGACTAGGATCCCTTCACTTCCTTGTTGACAGTTAGCTAAAAGACACTAGGCCACACATTCACCACTCTTTTCTAAATTATAAATATTGAGATCACTGTATTTCTGAATGATCACCTCCCCTGGGTTGTTCATTTTACTTATTTTTTCATAAGTGAAATTTGTTCATAATGCATTTAATCGTGTGTGGGGTGGAATACCGTTCCACGCGCTGAAAACACAAAGATGAATAAACATGCTGCCTTTGTAGAGTTCACAGTCTAGTGGGGAGACGTAAACAATGGTGGCAAAAAATAATATCTCTTGGCATTAACATCCCCAACAAAAGGCCTGAGATTTCAGTCCTATCGTTGTAACAGTGCTATTCTAGAATGAGACAAATGATGGGGGCGTGAGGAGGTTGTTACCAGCTGAATTGTGTTCCTCCTTCCCCCTAAAAAAATTCATGTCGAAGTCTTAACATCCAGTGCCTCAGAATGTGACTGCATTTGGAGATATGGACTTGACAGAGGTGACTGCATTAAACTGAAGTCATTAGAGTGGATCCTAATCCAATATGACAGGTGTCCTTATAAAAGGGGGAAATTTGAACACAGATGGACACAGAAGGAAGACCATGTGAAGATACAGGGAGAAGATGGCCAATTAAAAGGCAAGGAGAGGGGCCTGGAACAGAGCCTTTCACTCATGGGCCTGAGAAGGAACCAAACCCGCCCACACCTTGATCTCAGACTTTCAACCTTCAGAACCGTGAGGAAATTATTTCTGTGGTTTAAGACACCCAGTCTGTAGTACTTGTTACAGCAGGTCTTACAAACTAATACATAGGCTAAGCTTAACAGTGATACAGAGCAATGGCTGCAGATAAGAATAAGAGAGTTCACATAAAGCCATCATCAACCTGACCTAATGACTGATTAGAAGCAAAAGGAGAAGGAAAGCAAGAGATGCAGGTTGACTTGACTTATGGGTGTAGAAAATTATAAAAGTGGCCACCACACACATGTAATCACAGCACTCTGGGAGGCCGAGGCAGGTGGCTCACCTGAGGTCAGGAGTTCATGACCAGCCTAACATGGTGAAACCCATCTCTACCAAATACAAAAAACAATTAGCCAGGCATGGTACCTAAATTTTAGAGACAGGAGAATCGCTTGACCCGGGAGGCGGAGGTTGCAGTGATCCGAGATCACGCCATTGCACTCCAGCCTGGGCAACAAGAGCAAAACTCTGTCCCAAAAAAAGAAAAAAAAAAGTGACCACTAATTCCCTCTCCACTCCCATCCCTTTACCCCTCCTTCATCCTGCTTCCACACACCTGTCCTTATAATGCAGTCTTGAAGATTCTCCAATCAATAGGTAGCATCCATTTCTCAACTCCTAAATATGGGCTGGCCTTATAACTTTCTCTGACCAATGGTATAAAACAGAAGTGATGCTTTATAAGTAACAAGCCTAGGCCTCAAGACACCTTGCAAGCTGCTTCTCTCTTACTCTTCTTGATAATCTTCTTGATCAGTACTAGTGAATAAGCCTGGGCTAGCTTGCTGGATAACAGAAACACGGATGCATGGCTGTGTTAGCCCCAGTTCCCTAGCCAGCAGTCAGCCATCTGCCAGATTGATGAGCAATGTCATCAACTGCCGGCTAACTGCAGACCTAAGTGAACCCAGCTAAGCCCAGCAGAAGAATCACCCAGCTGACCTTAGCCCACATTCTTGATCCATACAATTGTGCAGTTATATATGGTTGCTGGTTTGTTTGTTTGTTTAATATGTTAAAAAATAGTACATGGCTTCTGTTTCAAGCCACAAAGTTTTGGGGTTGTTTTTGGTACACTGAAAAAGTTAACTGGTATGTGGGACAAATATTGTCGCCTTTTGCCTGGATAAGAAAATCCAGAGCAAAGCAATCTGGATAAGAAATTATGTCTCGGGCCCGGTGCAGTGGATTGCACCTGTAATCCCAGCACTTTGAGAAGCCGAGATGGGAGGGTAATTTGAGCCCAGGAGTTGCCCTCCAGCCTGGACAACATGGCAAAACCTTGTCTCTACAAAATAAAATTTTTAAATAGCTGAGTGTGGTGGTGCATGCCTATAGCTCCAGCCATTCAGGAGGCTGAGACGAGAGCATCACTTGTGCCTGAGAGGTTGAGGCTGCAGTGACCCAGCATTGCACACTGCACTTCTGGCTGGGTGACAGAGAAAGACTTTGTCTCAAAAAAAAAATCTCTCTTTGGCATATTGTATTTGAAATATTTATGAGACTGTCAAGAAGCCAGTTGGTTAAATAGTTCCCAGTCTCAGGCGAGAGGTCTTATTTAGATATACAAATCTGAAAGACAGTCATGTGACTGATTTCCATGCATGAGTAGATTGTCACCAAAAAAGCAAGAATAGAATAAAGGAATAAGAGATCCAAGTTAGGACCCCCAAGAACATCAACAGTTAACATCAGCCAAAGCAGGAAAGTCAATTAGGGAGAAGAGGAAACAGGACCAGAGAGGTCAAAGGAAATTGTCAACAGAGTCAACGTCATAGTAATGTCTAAAAAAAATAGGGCTGATAAGAGTCCCAAACATTTAGGAATTATAAAGTCATTGCCAGAAGAGTTTTAGCAAAGCATTGAAGGCTGACTCTTACTAGCCATCACTGAAGAGTGAATGGGGCCAGGAGCAGTGGCTCAAAACCTAATCCCAGTGCTTTGAGAGGCTGAAGCAGGAGGATCACTTGAGGCCAGAAGTTTGAGACCAGCTTGGGCAATATAGCAAGACCCTGTCTCTACAAAAAGATTAAAAATTAGCTGGGCTTTGTGGCTTCTGCCTGTAGCCCTAGACACTCAAGAGGCTGAGATGGGAGAGGATCGCTTGAGTCTTGGAGTTCAAGGCCAAAATAGACATTATTGTGCCACTGCCCTCCAGCCTGAGCAACATAGCAAGGGCATGTCTCTGAAAAAAATTTAAATAAATTTTGTTTACAATAGTGAATGGAAGGGGATGAATTGGAAACAATGAGTGTAACTACTATGGTTTTGAATGTGCCCCCCAAAGTTCATGTGTTGGAAATTTAATCCCCAATGCAATAATGTTGAGAGGTGGGACTTTTAAAAGGTAATTAGGTGATGAAGGCTCTGCTCTCATGAATGCATTAATGTCATTATCTCCAGAGTCGATTAGTTGTTGCAAGACTGAGCTTATTATTAGAGGGAGCTCGGCCTCCTCTTGCTTTCTTGCTCTCATGTGTTCCTGCCCTTCTACCTTCTGCCATGAGGTGATGCAATACGAAGGCCCTCACCGTGCCAGCACCATGCTCTTGGACTTACCAGCCTCCAGACCTGTAAGAAATAAATCTCTGTTTTTTAATAAATTATCCAGTCTGTGGTATTCTGTCATAGCAACACAAAATGAACTAAGATAATTATCTAGCTGAGCTTGGCAGATAGGCTACTTTAGGAATCTGTGAGCTACTGGTGGCAGCCAATGTCACACTCATGCAGACTAATGCCATTAAAAGGTATAGTCCCCGGCATTAGCTGGGCCTTTCACGCCATGCAACAAAGGAAAAGAAGAGACAAATAGCCCCTAAAGGGAAGTAAAATGTTGATGGGGGAATTTTTCAAGATGGGAGGGATTTTGGTACATTTATTTCTAACTTTATTGAGTCATAAAGCTGTAACTGATGGATTGAAGTCCTGGAGAGGATGGGAAGGGATGATATCCACAGCACAGATGGAAGAAAACTAGGGGTGGAAAGATAAGAGATTTCCAGATATGAGACAAGAGGTTGAGGGAATTCACATTGAGTGACCACAAATG
This sequence comes from Sapajus apella, assembly GCF_009761245.1. Lineage (NCBI taxonomy): Eukaryota > Metazoa > Chordata > Mammalia > Primates > Cebidae > Sapajus > Sapajus apella. The sequence continues at coordinate 14,087,088 of NW_022436945.1, forward strand.
ACCTGGAAGGAGGCCCAGTGGTGGGCAGGGGAGCTGGGGACAGTGGGAAACACTCTGCAGATATGAACAGTGAGTGAGCTTGATATCCCATATAATACTTGCTAAATGACATAGAGGTTGAGGATAATAAAATTATACTGGCACTCTTTGGCATGGCTGGTTTTTTCCAACAGCAGGAAATAGCTTGCATGCAGAAGCAAACAGGACAGTCGGTTGCACCAACACAAGACTGGGATTTTTGTGGACAGATACAGAAGGGTGAGAGATTAAGAGCTCTGAGGTTTTAGCAAGACAGTGGTTAAAATGATATGGGATCACTCAGCTGGCTAAAAAGAGTCAGGGGGAAAGCATGGTTAATGAACTTGGAAAAAGAGAGTAGGAGAGGAACCATGATCTCAGAAATAAACTGGTAAGAGAGCAAGCAGAGAGGCTATGAGGGTATAACCAGATATGGTTACACTGGCCTTTAGGGCTCCGGAAGCAGACATTACAGAAGGTGAGTCCAGGGTGTGGGCAATGTGACTGGACTGGCAAAGCACGATGGGGATGAAGTCTTGCAACTCTGCAGCTAAGACACTAGACATTTCCTCCACATGCAGATGCTGAAGACCACCTGACGGTGGCCATTGAGATAGAAGAGGACATGGGCCAAGGGAATGAACTTTCATGGGACGGAACCTTCACAGGACCGAGAGCCATAACAGGGATACAAGAAGACAGCCAGGAAGAAGGATAGATTATGGTATACGGGGATTTCACTGAGAGGTATGGGATCATACAGTTTTGATAGATGATAGCAAAGAAATGTTTTGGAAGCAACACTGACCACAGTTCCTTTGAGCCCAGGAAGTGTAGGCAAAGGAATAGTCACTCCCCCTGCCCACTCCAGAATGCACTTTCTTGGGAAAAAATCAGACGTGGGGAAGGGGAGTTCATGTTTAATGAACCAGGAGTCCAAAGATGTTGTTGAAAAAAGTTATGAGAAAGTCAACCAAGAAAGAAAGAGGGGCAAGCGGAGAGAATGAGAATGGCTTTCACTTAATGTGGGACTTAATGTTTCATCTTGAATAAGAGCTCTATTTTTCACAAATATCTTTAAGATTTCAAGCCTGGGTCCAACCAGATCAACAATAATGATGCAATAGGATGCAGTCAACATTCCTCTTCTCTTGGAATTATCTCAGGAATAATAAGAGCTGCTGTTTAGAGTCCAGGCTTATTCCTTGTTTTGAAGTTAGGTAGTTCAGTGAATAGACCAAGAAAGATTTTTCTCTGTAGATCTCAACAGAACATAAGCCAGTAGGCATTTGCACAGATATTGTACCCTGGAAGGAAAGAAAAAAATGCTCTGATAACCAGAGTTAAACTCTTGATGTAAACTATTTGCTTGGATCCCATGACCAACATTTGGTTCTAGCAGCCAAAAGAATTTGCAAAAACCAAAGATGAAGGAAAGTCATCAAAGTTGTAAACATGACCTCTTGACTAATATATATGGTTGTTACAAAAGGTTATTTTGGGGTTTTCAAATGGACAAAGAAAATACTGGGCTGGGCGTAGTGGCTCACACCTGTAATCCCAGCACTTTGGGAGGCCGAGGCAGGCGGATTTCTTGACCTCAGGGGTTTCAGAGCAGCCTGGGGAGCTTGGTGAAACCCCCTCTCTACAAAAAAAATACAAAAATTAGCCGAGTGTGGTGGCACATGCCCATAGTCCCAGCTACTTGGGAGGCTGAGGTGGGAGGATGGCTTTAGCCCAGGAGGCAGAGGTTGCAGCAGCAAGCTGAGATCTTGCCACTGTGCTCCGTCCTTTGTGACAGAGTGAGACCCTGTCTCAAAAAAAAGAAAAACAAAACACTGTAATATGAGGATCTATTTTATAATAGCCTCCATCTGGTACCCTTACATGTACCTGTCAGGAGTATAAGTTGGTATGTCTTTTCAAAGAAGCAATTACATTTGTATCCCTTTAACCCAGTAGTTCTACCACGGGTTATTACCCTAGAGAAATAGTCATAGATATGTACCTGGTTTAGTCATAATTGGTGACAACCAAAATACCTAATGATACAGGATGGTTAAATACATGGTTTTATTAACATACAATGGGATACTACAAGGCTACTAAAAATTATATGGGGGCATATGAAATATTACACGGCAGGTCAGCTGTGATTTATCGGACTAAAATAAGGCTACACAAATATTTACATGTGATACCAATCTAAACACGAAACGCATAAGCCTAGGAAAAAGACAGGAAAGACATAAATCAACATATCTGTGGTTATCTCTAGATACTTAGATTACATAGGGTTTTGATTCGATTTTCTTCTTTTTTCAAACTTTTCTAAGAAAAAAATCCAAAACAAAAATATATCACATCTATAATAAGAAAAACTAATAATAGGCTTTTTTCAGTTTCCTGGGGATATTATTTGCAAAAATTATGCTAGAAAAAAACAAGTTTAAATATTTTCTAATTAAAAGGTAAAATATAAAGGAAGACAATATTCCCTATCTGTGAATATATCCTAATTTCAAGGGGAAACTACTTTTTCAACAAAAAAGCCTTTTGGGGAGATGCTTAAAGGAACAGTTCTGCCCATCTAAGTTCTGACCTTTTTTTTTTTTTTTCTAATAATCACATGGCTGTTAGGGGCTGATGTCTTTAAATTCCAAGAATGAGTTAAAGATTATTTTTCTAGTCACATGATTAATAAAGGTTTTTAATTAACGCCTATTTCATTCCCTGTACTGTATTTAATATTATGGATGGTGTAAGCACAAACTAAAAAATAAACCTCAAAGTATTTAGAAATCAATTAAGAAAAAAACTGGGCCAGGTGCAGTGGTTCATGCCTGTAATCTCAGCACTTTGCAAGGCTGAAGCAGGCAGTAGCTTGAGCTCAGGAGTTCAAGACCAGCCTAGAAAACATGGTGAAACCCTGCCTCCACAAAAAAATACAAAAATTAGCCAGGCATGGTGTCGTGCACCTGTAGTCCACGCTACCCGGGAGGCTGAGGTGGGAGGCTTGCTTGAGCCCCAAGAGATTGAATCTGTAGTTAGACACGATTGTGCCGCTGAAACCCAGCATGAGTGACAGAGTAAGATCCTGTCTAAAAATAAACAAACAACAACAACAAAAACTGCAGCTATTTACTTTAACTATTTTAAGGGCATAAACGAATAACAACAACCAGTATTCAAGCAGTGCTTTTTACCATCTTAAATACTGTATAAGCCCAAATAAAAGATGAGGTATTTTCCCAAAACTCTCTGGAAAAGAGAGAGATTTGCATATTTGTGAAGGCTCTCACATTATAGGACATTCTCTAGTTACCTTATGTAAACAACTAAGTGATGATTGAGGAAGACCCAATAGCTTGAAATGACCTCAGTCAAAGCTTTGGGATGTTTAGAGAGGTCACCTGACAGAATTGGTTACAGAGAATGCAAAGAGCCTTAACAGAGATTTAGTCCTTATTCCTGGGGTAAGGTGCCACAGCTCAAACGTTTAATATCATTGTAAACAAGCACTTTAACATAACTACCTAAGTGAATCTAATGTATATTTATTTAACATCTACTTCATTCTGGGTCTGTATTCAGTGCTAATGGCCTCTCTTTTCAGCAGGTAAACTGTTCTTCAACCATAATGACAATGACTAAGAGGACACTTTACGGTCTACAAACACTCCCCAAAACATCATCATACTTATTATACTAGCGCAGTAAAAGAATGAATATGGCCAAAATTTTGGGAAAATAAACTAGTATTTATGTTAATACATGTAAACAATGAAGTAACCATTGTTTTTCAGCAGCTTCTTCTCTAGGACTAGTTGAGTTGGGAGAAATAATTTTTAAATTCTTTCTAATGCAACTGTTACTATCAGGGTCAAAAAAATCAATTAGCAATAAGTCCTATTTTCTGAAACACAGCTTTGATAAACATGGTAAAGATGATTCCATTCTCTTTTACCATTTGTTTGGCTCTTTCATCAAAGCTATGTAAACCTCTTCGTTTGACATCACACAAAGAAAGACCTAAAGGATTTCATTAGCACCACTGCCTGGGACTCATAGTGTGTCCCCGGCTTCTGATGCTATTTCACTCTCTAGGTCGAGTGACTAATTTTAATCCACAGAAAGTTTGGTAATCTATTGAAGTACAATAAATCCAAAATAAAACTTCACCTTTGATTTACTAATTAAACTGTTCTTCTGACAGTCAACAAAACAGATTTTAATTTTTTAATTTTTTTTTTTTTTAGAAATTGGGTCTTACTCTACCATCCAGGCTGGAATGCAGTCATATAATCCTAGCTCACTGCAGCCTAGAACTGCTGGGCTCAGGCCATCTCCCGCCTCAGCCTCCCTAGCAGCTGGGACTACAGGTGTATGCCATCACACCTAGCTGTTTTCATTTTTTGTAGAGGTGGGTCTTGCTATGTTGCCCAGGCTGGTCTCGAACTCCTGACCTCAAGCAATCCCTCCACCTCAGCCTCCCAAGGCTGTGAGCCACCATGAGCCACGGTGGCCTGCCTGGGATGGATTTAAAATGATGAAAGTTCTTAATTATTTTCAACCAAGTTTGAAACTTTCTTGCCTGTGACAGAGAAACTGGAGAATTTCTTAAGTCAAAACAAGGTGCAGAAAAGACTCTGCCTCCTTTCACCTGTTCTCTCTAGGCACATTATTTTTCCTTCTTGGTACTTCACATGGTTTAAAAGAGATGATGATAGTTACATGATAGGAAGGGAAAGAGAGAGAGAGAGAGAGAGAGAGGGAGACAGAGGAGAGGGTGATGATGATGTTTGGATGGACGGATGGAGCTATACTATTTTGTGTATATCTATTCAGATATATGCACAAATCATCCATCTATGTCTCTATCGTGTGTGTGTGTGTGTGTGTGTGTGTGTGTGTGTGTTATTACTCATGTCTCTCTTACTAAATTAAAACTCTCTTAGGGGTTAGGGCAAGCACATTGCAGGTGCTCAATAAATTTCATTGAATTTAAAAAATTAAACACAATTTAAAAAAAAAAAAAAAACCCTTGGCAGGTATTCCTTGATTAATTCCTTTTACACTTTCCTTCTGCCTCAAATGTCCTCACTCATGGACCCCATTCTCATCTGCCCAGATTCTCTTCATTTCTTAAAGCCAAGAACGAATGTCACTGCCTTCTTGAAAGCTTCTGTGATTTTTCCAGCCAAAAGTAAATTCCCCCTTCTCCAAATGACCACAGCACTGCTATCTCCTCCTTAAAGCACTAACCATTTTTTCTATCTTCCCTGCATCCAGGTGGGGTTCCACTTGTAAGGCATATCCATGTTGAAAGCAGCATCTTTTTTCTTTTTCTTTAAGTTCTACACACGCAGAGCAGCATGTTTTATGTGTCTTTGATGCTCCTCTGTCTATTCCTCCCTCAGTTTATCCATCTTAATGCAGCCCAACAGGATAGCTAAAACATGGGTTCGCAAACCAGACATGCTTCAGATAAATCCTGGTTCAACCGCTTACTTGCTGTGTGATGTTGGCTAAGTTACTTCACCTCTCTGTGCCTCAGTTTCCTCGTGGAGTACTAACAACAGTGCCTACTTCACAGAATCATTTGATGACTAAATGAGTGAATCCATGTAAAGCTCTTTCAAATGTCTCTGGAATGTTATAGTAAGTGTTCTATAAATGGATTCTATTATGATGGACCCAATATAATTTACTGAGAATCTACTATGTCCCAGGCTGTCTACTTGACTGTCACATCAGTAAAAACTCCATAAATATTTGAGGAATGACTGGTGAGAGCTAACATTGATTCAGCCCTTTATTAAGTCAGTAACAAAAGTCTTTCCGGTCCAAGGTCTCATTTAATCCTCACAACCATGGCAGGGGATGGATGTCATCCCCTCCACCTTCAGCCAGAAGCAAAGTCCCTTTGCACTCCACAAGCACATACTTAGCAGGTGAAAAGTCTCCACAGCATTCACCTCACAAGCCCGTCAACTTCTAGAGATTTTTTTCCCATTCCCTCCCGCAGCATTTTCCACTTCATACGAAGCATCGTTTTTAGCATCTGTTCAGCCTGACTCCCGTCATTAGATACATTCTTATGTGTTTATAATGCATCATTGATTTGTTTCAGACTAAATCGTGGGATCTAAAAATAAAGTGATGTTGAACATATTTCTCTGCATATTAACTTTAAAGAAATGGATTAATCTTTTAGAAATAATCAAAATTAAATGATCCACTCAGCATGGAGCAGTTACCCAAAATAATAAAATATAGAAACTTCTTCAGACTCCCACTTTTCCTATTTTACTGCTTCTGGATTTGTTAATGTAAGTATATCCTTCATAATTTTTTCATTTGAAAAATTAAGAGGTTTAGCAAGCCTGTGGTAACCCAATCATGTTCTTCCCTGGGGACATTTAAATGGAAGCAGGATTCATTTATTCTCCAAGTCAAATTCTCATTTTCAAAAATGACATTGCAGACTTGACCTCATCATCCTAAGAGAGGAAACAAAGAATAATAAAGAAAGTGACACACGTATTGGTATAAAAGTTGTTTTCTGACATTTCAGCCATTTATCCAACACATGTGCTCTGTCCAGTACAGGCTGAGCAGGATGAGAATCTAGAGGCAAAGAGCATGTGGTTCTTTCCCAAAATCAGCTTCCTCAGTAGAATGGGAGGCAAGACTTCCAAATAAATACGACAGCACAAGACAGAAAGCATTATGGAAAGGAGAGCAATGGGAGTGAGAAAAAGAAGTCAATTCCTGCTGAAAAAAAAATATGATCTGCCCATTTGATAGAACATTTAAAATGTTTTCCCCTTCAATATACATGCACACGTATCCATTTGGACTGTTTGCTTCTTTTCTTTCTTTGGAACCTGAAAATACTCTCAATCACCAGCCCTTGGTGTTTACCTGTCACCTAGGCTTGTTGACATTGTTTTATTCAATTTGATATTGCCCTATTACTCAGAAAGGATTATATATGCAAATAAATATACATTCTGGTCACAACATTAAATAATGAGGCAAACTACAGTTTATAAAATGCAGTTGTTCCATGCCACATTTCATTTTAGAAGGAGGCCTACAGCCAACTGTGAACAATTACCAAATTGTCAGTGGAATTCAATAAATGTTGTTTAAAAAAACTAATTATTTGTTACAATAACCAGCTACTACTGCCACTTTGTATTTGGAGGTTTGTAAACTACTTCCATTTGAAATGTAATTGATTCCATTTTTATCATTTGTTCAAGTTTATGTGGTTGTTCTCATCCTAAGAGATGATAACATCTATTTTCAGCAAATTATACATTATAATTTCTCATTCAAAAGCTGTAACAGAAAACAAAATGCTAATTTATGCTGTAAATGAAACTACAGAATCATAATCACTCATTGTTAACATTAGGGACTAAACTGCTACTGGAAATAATAAATTGGAGCAGAATGTGTAGGGGTTGTTAGATTTTTCTTTTTCTTTGCATCTTTTTGGCTTGTTTTGTTTTCTTATTACACAACCAACTCACTTTCTAATACTCTTTCAGGCAAGAGATTACATGGATGTCTTGTCTTCTTCCAGATAGAAGCCAGACATTCACTTGGCTCTTAGCTTTTAGCTGCAGCTCTCTATTTCAAATATACAGGAAGATGTGCTCAGAAAGCAATCACGAGTGCACACTAAAGAGAGGAAGCAGATTAGAACCACACACCTGCTTTTCCACATTCCATTAAGTTTCCACATCTACTCTTCCCTTTGCATCAACCACCTCCTCCCCTCCCCCACCCGCGTCCCTCCTCCCCTCCCCCACGTTTCTCCTGTATGAAGATCCCTCTGTAACCTGTAACCTCTTCTGGTCAAGGTGAGCCTCATCCAATAGCAAGTTTCCCCACTGCTTCAGCAACTATACCGAATAAATGCATAAACGCACATAAACCCAATAACTTTTTTTTTTAGAGATGGGGTCAGTAGCTACGATTAAAGGCACACATCATCACACCTGGTTGATTTATTTTTATTGTTCTTTAGAGATGGAAGTCTCCCTATGTTGCTCAGGCTGGTCCCGAACTCCTGGCCTCAAGGAGTCCTCCTGCCTCAGCCTCCTGAGTAGTTGGGATTACAAGCACAAAAAAACATGCTCTGGCAAAATTGGTAATTTTCAATAAATATAATCAATCCTTATTAACACACACAAAAAGGGTGGGGGTGGATCTCTTACCATACTCTAGACACTGCTTTGTTGAAATAACGATCTTCATGTGAAAATATTGTAATATCACCTAATGGCATTTTCTCCTTTCTTCTGTTTTTAAAACATAGAATCCAAAAGAAAGAAACATTTTAATATAATTATTATATCAAAAATATGAATTTTTCAGAAGAACCAAAAAGTCACACTGCCTTCTAGAGTAAATCACTTTTCTGCTGCCCTTTTATTTAATGCCGTCTGCTGTACACATTTACCTCTTCGCTGGCAAAGTGTGATCATTGATTTCCTATGGTCTCTCTGGAAGGAAGTTCTGCTTCCTTGATGATGGATACAAAGGGTAGGTGACCCCATTCTCATTCCAATGCAAGCCCTGCACTTTTACATTTCCGCTAGGGCCACAGGAATGTGAAAGCAGTGAGAAACTCCTTGCCCTCTTCGTAGAGACTGTCTTGCTGTCACTACTGACATTTAATGTTTTCCCTCCCCTTCCCACAACTGTATTTTTGAAGATCACAAAATAAGGGCTGAACCACTAAAAGGCGTTAGTTCATGATAGACATAAACGTTAGGTGCATGATTCGGCACAGAAGATACTTGTTACAACATGGCCGTGATGAGAAAGGTCAATTTCAGCCTAAACCTCAAATGTAAGTATACGTAGTACAAGCGGAAAGTGACATGGATTAGCTTATGAGAGTGTATGCCTCACTATATACATGATAGGGTTTTGATATATCTGAATGATTACGAAATTATTCTATTCATGTATCTCACAACTATATTTTTTCTGTTGAGTATTTTATTGATACTCGTGTACATTTGGAATGAGCACCCCACTAAATCATATTTATTCTATTTTCGAAGACCCTGTGTATCTCTCAGGGTAGATCAACCATTCAAACCAAAAACAATGGTAAACTCGGGGGGGGGGCTAGGGGAGAGATAGCAGGGGATGGAGAGGTTGGGGAGGGATAACATGCGGAGAAATGCCAGATATAGGTGAGGTGGGGGAGGGATGGAGGCAGCAAACCACCTTGCCATGTATGTACCTATGCAACAATCCTGCATGATCTGCACATGTACCCCAGAACCTAAAGTACAATTTAAAAAAAAAAAAAAAGAATGGTAAATGCAAACATCTAGTCCAAAAAGCATCAGGTCATTATGCCTGATTCCACCATAAAAAACAACTTCACCTCATTCACCAAAAAAGAATTCCATCTGGTTATATAAAAGAGAGTGGGTAAACTTAGGCAAACAAAGGAGCTATTCACTATCTCACAAAGCTGGCAAATAAATGCCACCATTGCCAAACTTGCAAGAAATGTACATGTGGCCACACAATTCCTTCTATGCTGGAGCAGAAAGTGAGTGCAATAGGGGGAAGAGGACGCTGGTACAAGTCGGCGTGGTGGAGTCCAGCATTCCCTAACTAGCACTGAGACCTTAGGCGAGGACTTCACTTTGTGTGCTCTGCTTTCCTCATCTATCAAATGGGAATCATAATAAACGTACCTACCTCATATGTTGTCATAGAGATTAAATGAGTCAAATACTTACAAAGTATGTGGAACAACAATTGATGGTAGTTATTGTCACTGCTCTTTAATTGCCAAGTTTAAGGTTTACATAAATTACAAAGAAAAGCAAACAACAGCACTTTGGGAGGCCAAGGCGGTCGGGTCACTTGAGATCAGGAGTTCAAGACCAGCCTGGCCAACTTGGTGAAACCCGTCTCCACTAAAAGTACAAAAATTAGCCAGATGTGGTGGCGTGTGCCTGTAGTCTCAGCTACTCAGGAGGCTGAGACAGGAGAATCGCTTGCACCCGGGAGGTAGTGGTTGCAATGAGCTGAGATCGCACCACTGCACACCAGGAAAAGGAAGGAAGGAAGGAAGAAGGAGGGAGGGAGGGAGGGAAGGACGGAAGGAAGGAAGGAAAAAGGGAGGGAAGGACGGAAGGAAGGAAGGAAAAAGGGAGGGAAGGAGGGAAGGAAGGAAGGGAGGGAGGGAAGGAAGGGAGGGAGGGAAGGTAGGAAAAGCAAATGACATTTTCAAGCTGATGCATTAAGTAAGCCAGCCTTACTGGAAGACCCGCAACAAACTCCTTTCCTCTCCTATATATCTAGGAGAAACTCAAAGTCAGAAAAATTGGAGTTACATAAAAACTGGAGTTCTGTGAGCTGGATTTACAGGTGAATTTCTAAAATTTATTTAAGGTTAAGAAGGTAGACATGTTTAACACTCTTTTGCAGTTCATACTACATCTTCAGGGAAATAAAAACGTTGGAAAGGTATAGAAGCCCAGTTGATATTTTTTGAACTTTGAGGTACTGGCTGTCTAACAACTTTGTAAATGGAGGACGTTCCCAAGTCTTGGCTCATCTCCAGGGATGCCAACATTGTCACCACTTTAAGAATTATGAAATATCCAGAAAGAAAAAAAAATACTGAATTCTTTATGGTACTTGGACTGAATGGAAAAAAAGCGTTCCTTGGTGGGCTGCTTTCTGCTTTGGCTATCCATATTCATGGAGCTAATGCCAAGCCAAAAAAAAAAAAAAAAATGGGCAGTCAGCACAAGCTTTCGACAGCTTACCCACATCCATTAATGATTCTGCACTGGAACGTCTACCTTGCTGGAGAAGATACAGTGAGTATACAGAATTATGGGTACTGGCTAATTCAAAACCGTCACTGCCTACTCTGAGAAGATAGTGCCCGTATGAGGATGCCATTTTATATTTCTAGTCTGGAAAATTTGACAAAGTGGTGGCAACGGGAGCAGAGAAAGAAAAGTTTAAAACACATGGTCGAGCCTCGTGGTGATGTCTTTTACATAACCTCAGATTAAGCTACCCAGTCACCAAAAAGCTGGTCAATCAGGTGAGTAAAATCAGGTGTCTGGCCTCATGGACACCCAAGCGGTCAGCTAATTGGCTCCATTTTTCACTTTCAATTGATTGATTCAATATCATACAGATGTGGCCTGCTTCGATTTGGGCTTACATAGTGATAACTAATAAGGTGACCTGGGTCCGAACTGCAAGCAGTAATGACCACTCCACAGTCTGCTTTCTGATAAAGACAGAAAGCCGAAACAACTACAGGAGAGAATCACAGGTTGAAAAGCACAACATCAAAAGATAAAGCTCGGTTTTGGAAGCTTGCACTACTGCCATCCATAGGCGTGAAACTGTAAATTAAAGAATGGTCTGCTGTCTGCTGCACTGAGCCAAATCAGAGACATTTCACATATACATTTTTAATTGGGGGTTTCATTCTAATTGAAGAAATGAATTCCACCTAAGCAGATGCTCCTCCCTCCCCCCCCACCCTGCCACCACACACACACACACACACACACACACACACACACACACTTGCTATGGTATGTTTTGCACATTGGCAAGTGGGTGCAAAATATCTGCAACATGGTCCTCTCAGATATAGGATGGAATTTCCCAGTTTTTAAATGGTAACAGATGTAGTTTCGGCTCTAATACACATTGGGCTGTCTCCAAAAGAACCACCCCTCCCTCCCCAGCTTCAAGAATAAAATGCCACAGAATAAGTAAAAACCTGGTCAGTGATGATTTGTGGTTGGGTTTTTGTTGTTTGTGTTTTTATTTTTCAGTAATGAATAAATGCTCTCGTTTCTAATCTTCTAGGTCTATATATCAAGAACCTCCATCTTCATTATTATTTTTTTTACTTGTTTGTTTATAACAAGAGGTGTCATAATCATGTTTCTTGTGAAAATGAAAGTAATGAAAATGCCTTGTGATTCCAGGAAAAGAGCTTCTTAGGGAGACATGCCTGCCTGCTATTGATGTTGCAAAAAGGCTCCTTTTACATGGTATTAGATGTTGAGAGCACATCATATTGATCTAGAAATAAAAAGCTTAATTTTTTTTTTAGTACAGTCAACCCTTACCTTCATAAGCACTTTATAGCACTAGGAAAATGATTTTATTTTTAATTGAGGTAGAGTAAACAAATTGTATTTGAAGAACATTGCTATTTTTAGGAAACGGAGGATATGTAAGCATTTTGGCAGGAATCTGGGTAAAATTATGAATAAGTCTCACTCTTGCATATTTGGCCCGGGCCTTCTTATGGCACCTCTGCCGGAGTCCAAGATGAGATTTAAAGTATTGCCTTTGTTGTATCCTTTTTCTTCTTAGGAATTGTTAGGAGCAGTTTTCTCAATCATGTGCCCATGCTTAAATGCTGAAAATGCAAACGAGATCAGTAAGGCCCCTTATGCACATGTATTCTTCATTCCTGAAAATGGAGATTGTGGCAGTGCTGGAAACCGCAAATCCTGCTAAGATTCACTGCCCCGGCTGCATTTACCACCAGAGATTAACGCTTCGGTAGAATCTGACGCACCTTCCCCTAATGATGTACATCTCTCATTTGTTTCTGTACTTTATCTTAAAGTTCATACCGCACCACTGGAAGAAGAAATCAATACTTCAAATAATCTCCTTTCCCCACCATACGATTTCACTGCTCTAAGAGTAACACAGTACCCAATACCAGCCCGAGAACCAATCATTCTCCATAGAGCAGAGCCAGCTGCTTTATCAGAAATTCTTTCAATTTTCTTAGCAACATGAGTCTCCCCTTCTAGAAGAAAGATGTTGCCTCTTGGGGAAACGCTTTTCCACTTCAAGTTAAACTAACTTTACCCGAAGAAGCAGGCAGTTTTCCTCTTTTCAAAACACCCCCCTCCCCAAATGGTTCTCTCTTTCCTTTACTCTGAACCTACACCCACCCTGTCCCTCTCTCCCACCTCCTCTGGTTTCCAAGGAGTTTGCACGTGATTGCCTGTCTTGCCAAATCCAGCCGCAGCCCTTTGCTTTTAAACGTTCTCAAACGACTTGTTTCTATCTCATTATAAAGATGCTGCGAAACCTCTCATCTCTGCAAAGCTGTACTGCTTCCTTGGCCCCAAGTCTCCTTCCTCTCTTTCTTTGGAGGAATACAAAGTGTCTGAGTTTCACGGCCCCGGGGTGCAGGTCGAAGGCACGCACCTGGAAACTTATCCTAACGCATCTGACTTCAGGAGTGGGGGGCGCCGCGCGGCCGAGGACGCCGAATGCCGGCCAGGCTTCTGCCCGGTGTGTGGTTCAAGCCTTTCGTACCCGCCTCGGTCCTCCAAGGCGAGCTGGGCTTGGTTTCTGACTCATCGACAGCCACACACACACACACACACACACACACACACACACACACACGCACATGCAGGCAGGCACGCGGACGCCTGCTCCTGGAGAGCAGGAGTTTGCGGATCCCGAGGGGTCTCTGGCTCTCGGCAATCCCGGGCGGGCGCGGGGAGGCGTGGAGAGCACCCAGGGCCCGCCAGGAGGGGCAGGATAGCCTGAAGAAAGCCACCGGCGCTGGCCACGGGCAGCCAGGCACCCTCCGGGCCCCGATCGTGCTTCTCCAGGCCCCCAACTCCAGCGCCAGCCCGACCACCTCGGCAGCTCCAGCAAGTTTCTACTCGCAGCGAGGCCTCGTGTCTACCGGCTGCCTCGCCGCGAACCCTCACTCCGCGAGTCTGGGCTGCCCTCCCGCCCGCGCGAACGCCCGGCGTACTTCCCGGGGGCGGTCCAGACGCCCCCACCTGCGGCGGCGGCCCGGCGGTCTGGCTGGAGCTCGCCGCCGCCTCCCACTGCTGCGGCCGCGGCGACGGGAGCCTCTCCAAGGCTCCCCGGCAGCCCTTATGTATTATTCACTCGGATGGCCGCGGCGCTTTCTGGAGAGCCTAAGCCGGAGAGAGAGGTCTTCACCTGGCAGCTAGTAGTTTGGCGATTTGTTTCTTGGAAACTTGGGGTGATGCGGGGGCGGCGGAGCACATTTTTCGGTTATTTGCTTTCGGGGTTTGGCTTCTCTGCCCCGAGCTCGCAGGAACGCGCTGCGCCCCGGGCCTGGGAGGGAGCGCGCCAGCGCCGGCGAGCGCGGCGGGCAGCCCCGCAAGCGGCCGAGGCTGGCCGGCGGGCTCCGGAGGAGAGGCGCCGGGGAACCGAGCTCTTTTCCTCGACACCCCCCACTCCTAGCGGGCCAGCTCCCCCCGCGGCGCGCGCTCCGTGGGGCCCGGGAATCCCCGGCGCCCTGGACCGCCCACCGAGTTGCTAATGCCTTTCACCATTGCTCCTCCACAGCGCCTCTGGCCCCAACTTTCCCCAGCCCAGATACGCGAGCGCGCGCACACACATAGACACACACCGGCGTGCGCACACACACACACACATGCACACACATCCCTCCCCTCCCTCGACCCCAGCTCTACTTCCCGGTGTAGTTTGGAGATGACAGATGCCTGTAGACTTTCACCAAACAAGCGGTGGGGGCAGCAGACTACAACAGTTATTTAATTAAAAGGCATTTTTCCTCTGTTTCTCGCTCCAGCTCCCAGAATAGCTTTTTCACCCCTAGACCCTGAGCGCATGCCTGTCTCTCCAGGTTACCAGTGGCCCGCTGACACCCATCTCCTTCCACGCCCCCCTTCCGGTGTCTACCCCGAGCTTCTCTGGGCCCCACGAGTCACACCGACACGCACACCTACAGGCCGGCGGCGGGGAGCGTCTAGGGCACGATGCAGCCGGACTGCATTGCACAGTCATCAAAGTTAAGTGTGTGTGTTTGTGGGGTGCCTGTGCGCCCCGGGGGAGGCGTGGGGTCAGAAGGAGCGGAGCCTCCACTCTGCACCCCCCCCCGCCACCTCCGCGGGTCAGGGGACGCCTCTACTTGAGATTGCAGCCATTTTAGGGAAAGAGGCAGCTCGGTCCCCGAGGGGAGTGGAGGGGGGACAGCACGTCGCGGGGGGCTCGCGGTTCTGCAGCCCCTCAGCGCAACTGGAAGGCGGGCAGGCGCCGGGCGCACAGGGGCGCGGCGCCCGCGGCGACTTGGGGAAGGTTGCGCTCGAGTTCCCTGGTTCTGCCTGGAGTTGTTCGGGGTAACGCGCCGGTTCCTGCCTCTTTCTCGGGTTCCCGCTGGGCTGGGAGGTGGTGGGGGAAGGTGTCGATGGCAGATTGGGCACGGGAGGAACGCGACAGACCCCGGAGACTGGAAAGCTAGCGATGGGGGAAGGGGGGATACCTCCTCTCGCCGGTTGGCGCTGACCCAGACAGTGCGACCCACTTGGCCCCCCATCCTCCCCACCCCCTCCCGAGCCTCTGCCTCCCCACCGAGTGCCAAGTGAGCGCGCGGCAGGGGGCAAGGGGCGCGACGCCGCCCGGCACCGAGCCACCCCTTACCTGGTTGGCAGGGGTTTCCCAGGAGGAGCCGTAGTTGTAAAAGAAGGAAGAGAAGAGGGTGTCTTCCGACAGCCCGCAGCCCGCCATGCTCTGGATGCAAATAAAATGAGGAAAGAAAAAAAAGCACACACACACACAAAAGCAACCCAAAATTTTCAAAATCAAATTAAACCAATAAGCCAAGAAGAAATTCTCCCGAAAATAAAGAAAAGGAGGGGGAAGGGAATGGCAAAGGGAACGGAAACTCTCGGCGGAGCTCCCTCTCCGGGAGAGGAGGGATGCTCGGGCTGCCGCCGCCGCCGCCGCCGCCGCTGCCGCCTTCTCAAGACGGAACCTAGAGAGGTTCGTCCTGACTTGGGCAGCCGCCGCCGCCGCCTGTGCCGGCTGCGTGTGTGCGCGCGTGTGTGTGCGTGTGCGTGTGTGTGGTGTGTGCGCGCAGAGCTAGAGACCGCAGGGGAAGCGAGAGGGCGAGATAATGAGCGAGCCGGGATGGAGGCGCAGAGGCAGCGCGAGCGGGCGGGCGGGCGTGTGCGCGCGGGGGTGCGTGCGTGTGTGTGTGTGTATGTGTGTGTGTTGTGTGTGTGTGTGCGCGCGCGCGCACGAGCACGCGCGTGTGGCTGGGTGTGCGTCTGTTTGGGGAGCTCACCGGAGAGCCGGGGCCGTCACGTGGGCGCGCTGACTCCGCCGGCTGCCGGGGACAGCCTGTACTACAGCCCCGGCCACTAAATCAGCCCGCGCCGCCAGTCCTTTGCAGCCCGCGGCCGGCCCGCCGCCTTCGACCTCCGCGCCATCCCCGCCCGGCCTGCGCGCCCCGGGACGGCAGGGGGCGCGGGTGAGGCCGCGGGCAGGTGGGTGGATGGGTCCCCGAGCCCGGGAAGCCGAGAGAAAGACGCTCTAGGAAAAACACAGCTTCCCCCGACTGCTGCGTCCCGGACCCTCCTGGCAAGCCTTCCTTCCACCCTATTTGAAGATTTTGTTTTTTATTCCTAAAATCGCTTTTCCATGCAGAGACCCCCTCTTCCAGCCACGGGAAAATCATTTTCACATAGTTGCCGTGTCTCGCTTTTCTTTCGCGGTGTCTCCAGCCCCCGGCGCGCGTGTCCACGCAGGCACAGATACACCAGTGACTGCCTCCTCCCATCCCAAACGCAAACCCACTTCCTTTTGCCGGTTGCTGTAGTTAAGCTAAGTCAATGCTACATCAAACTAGGCTAGGCTGAGAGGACTGGAAAGTGGATTTAGGGGACAATACTGCCCCAGCAGGAAGAAAGGCTCTAGTTTGGCGTTCTGTTGATTTAACAGTTTAAAACGAAAAAGGATTTTGTACCTTCTGCACTAAAACTCAGGCCCCTTGAGTCACAATTATTTAAAGGGAGCTATTCTCTGAAGTCCATTATATGATATAAAAATGTAAACGGATATAATGTAGTCTCTCTCTCTCCCAACAAGATGGTATTTTAGAACCAAATCTTTCAGTCTTAATAATTGGGTGGCTGAAAGGTTTTTTTTTTTTTTTTCTGCAAAAAGACATTCTTTACCTGCTTCTCCTTACTCTTTATATAGATATTTATAGAAAGTAAAACTCAAATAAAAACCAGCATATCTATGTAAGATGCTCTTAGAAGTATTTGAATCTTTGCAGGAAGAACTGAAACAACCTCTTATAGGCAGTTTATATTGTTTTCTTTCTGAATCCCGTTCCCAAATGCTGCCTATTTTTATTCAAACCAATTGTGTTTTTCCAAGAGTTCGCACTTCCACTTGTAAATTCCCCACTGGAGCTCGAAATCCTCTGTGAAATAAACATTTCCACAGCAACGCAGTGATGTCAGAAACATCGGCTAGTGATTTCAGAGGGGAAATAAAACAGGAGCGAAGAATGGCTCTAGAAAGACAGTTCCTTCATCCTTGAGAATAGCATGCCTCCTAGCAGAAATTCAGAAAACATTTCTGGCTAAATACCTGTTTTCTTTTTCTGAGATTGACTTATTTTTCAAAGGCATGTCAAATGATCTTTAAAAATAAATAGGTCACCATCCTCTTTTCTGGATTGGTGAAGAACGGTATTTCAAATATGTGGTGCCTAACCACACTAGCCACTATAGATTTTTGTAAGGGGGGAAAGATTTTTTTCTAAAAATTGATGTTGGAGAGAACATTGAGGGATGAAATTCAGTGTACGTACTAACTTCAGGCCCAAATAATGCTGACCAATCTGGCTTCAAACTTAGAATAGTTTTTTTTTTAAGTATTAGGCCCACAAAAGTCCTGTTCAGTTATCAAAATTGGTGCTGATCTCACCAATATGGAATAAAGGGGCTTCTGCATTGTTCCCTCTATTGTTTCCTGTGTCTCCTGGCTGAGAAAAGAAGGGAGGAATTCTTTATACTGCCCCTATTTCAATCCCGGCCCCCCCGCAGTCCCACCCTTATAAACATTAAATGCAAACAGACTGGAAAATATAAAATTAGGCCCAATGCCTGGGGTTTCTTAGGCTTCCCATCTAAATATGTTTCTTTAGAAAACATTTATACAGAGCATGATAGAAATGTACACTTTGTAAATTGCTTTTCATGTAACATTAGCCCAAGTTACCATTCTGTTCCTGCAGCCACTCACTGATTCCCTGACTTTAGCTCAGGTCCCGCATTCTCACCAATGGAAGTTCATTCTATCTGTGTTATCCCCTCCCCTATTTGTTGGATAAATGGAGTCATATCTTAAATTTGGAAAGAATCAGCACTTTTTATCTCCATTCACAGATGTGGAAATAGGCTCAGAGATGCTAAGTAACCTAACCCAGGTCCCCCAGCTACAAAGTGATAGAAATTAAACCTAAACTTTGTGATCCCACCTATCTCTTTTTTCCAGATCTAACTGAGCCCATTGTAGGCCTGCTCTTGTATGAATATCTCACCCTGCTACATACCAGATGGAGTAAGTGATTGCAACCCTCTACCGCCAATTGAAGGTAAATGTACATTTGTGACGTGTTAATTTAAAAATTGATTTCGTGTGCATTCGCTCATCTGCTGTCCACAAGAGCCCTGATAGGCAGCAATTATTATTTTTTTTATAGACCAGGAAACTGAGGCTTAAGGAAAGGCCCTCCTCCCCAACTCCCACTCCTACCTACAGCCAGTAAGTGGCAGAGCTGGGTCTTGAACCAAAGACTTCTGGCTCATGCCTTCTCTTTCTCTGAACAAACATATAGGAAAACAGATACACGGATCCACCTAGCAGGCCCAGGGCCTACAAAGGCATCTAGGGATAGAGAGGCAGGAACAGGTTCAAAAGAACCTCCTCTGGGCTCAAATAGAGGAACGCTGTATAAATGAAGCCTCACCTCCAGCCCTAAATATTTGTTTCCCCTCAAGTCTCCAGCTCTCTTTTTTAAACAGGAAAGGCCCAAAGATGGTCACCTGAGTAGTTTTCTGATAAAATGCCTCCTTCCCTGATCACCCCCTCTGCCTGGCAGCTCTGCCACGCCAAAAGAATTCTGCCTTCCTTGGTAGATTTGCTCACCTGGCATCTGCACAGTAACATGGAGGTTTGTTTGCTAGTTCCCAGCAACATAAAAACAAACTGCCACCCCACCCCCTACCCTCACTGGGGCCCAGAACAGATGGAGACAGCCCCCTTGGGAAGCAGAGGGAGCCGTAAGCTCATTGAGAAAAGATCACTCCAGCCACCTTGCCAACTCCTTGCTGTGCAGTATTCAGAAGTCGGAAGATGGAAACCCAAAGCAGAAAGCTTTCCATTTCCAGATCCGCTGTGGCTGATTCTCTGAAGACAAACCGAACTTTCTTCTGCAGGCATTCCCCTATCATATTGCCAGCCAAGTCATGATTTGTCATGTTGAAAATACAGGATTTGTTGAACTAATAGCATCCTATTAGTGAGAAATCCATCTTTATTCATAAATACTTTCCCCCCAAGAAATAAGTTTTGCATTCATCTCATATTGGAAATTGGTTAATAGTCCAGATGATGTGGGGTGTTCTCCTTGTTTATAAATGAGGTGCATTAGCACTCTTGTACCACTAGGGTATCATTTAGCGAATGGCTGCTCGGCTCTGCAGATGCAAGAGGCCAAATTCTTGTAGATGTGAATAAAAAATGATCATTTTGGCTAAAACTGCAGATGGGAAGCAGATGTAATGTACAGAGGAAGTCGATTTCATTCCATCTCTTTCCTTTAATAAAATAAAGCCTCTTAATTTGTCTTATTTAAAAAAGCATTCTGAATACAAACGCATGAGTTAACTTGAGGCAAAGTGAAAACCAGTTGTCATTCCTGCCTTCAGGAAGTCTACAGTTTCATCACATGTTTGGTCTATCAGGATTTGGGGTTGCCACTATTTCTTTGAAACTGTAAAAGTTTACATCTCATCAAAATCATAATTACCCTGGAGAAAGATTAAAATTAAGAAGTTGTGAGACACAGAAATGTCAGGAGGGGAAAAGGGACGTATAACAGAAGAGGAAGTTATCTTTTTTTTTTTTTTTTTTTTTTTTTTGAGACAGAGTTTTGCTCTTGTTACCCAGGCTGGAGCGCAATGGCACGATCTCGGCTCACCGCAACCTCCGTCTCCTGGGTTCAGGCAATTCTCTTGCCTCAGCCTCCTGAGTAGCTGGGATTACAGGCACGTACCACCATGCCCAGCTAATTTTTTTTTTTGTATTTTTAGTAGAGACGGGGTTTCACCATGTTGACCAGGATGGTCTCGATCTCTTGACCTCATGATCCACCCACCTCGGCCTCCCAAAGTGCTGGGATTACAGGCTTGAGCCACCGCGCCCAGCCCAGGAAGTTATCTTTTGTGGAAAACACGGGATGCCAAGGTCAGGGAGGAGTGTGCAACAGTTAATGCAAAAAGAAACTGAGGCAGGGCCTGGCACGGTGGCTCATGCTATAATCCCAGCATGCTGGGAGGCCGAGGCAGGTGGACAACTTGAGGTCAGGAGTTTGAGACCAGGCTCGCCAACATGGTAAAACCTTGTCTCTACTAAAAATACAAATATTAGCCATGTGTGGTGGCACCCCTGTCTCTACTAAAAATACAAAAATTGGCTGTGTGCGGTGATGCACACTTGTAATCCCAGCTACCTAGGAGGGTAAGAAGGAAGGACTGCTTAAACTCAGAAGGCAGAGGCTGCAGTGAGCTGAGATCGTGCCACTGCACTCCAGCCTGAGTGACAGAGTGAGACTCTGTCTCAAAAAAAAAAAAAAAAAAAAAAAAGATCAAGAAAAGAAACTAAGAAGTGGACCTCAAAACAGCTACAGCAGTAATAGTAACAAATACTTAGCGAATGTTTCAAACGTGCCAGACATAATATATAGTATGTGACCATCTCTTCTGTTTTGGGCTTCCTTGAGAAAGGATTGGAGTGCAAGTTGTTTATTTGGGAGGTGACCCTAGGAAACACAGGTAAGGAAGAAGGAGTGAGAGAAGGAAGTGGAGGAGGCTGTAAGAAGCGCCGCTGTGGGTAACAGGAGTTTAGTTCTGCTTGGGACCCTGTGGGAGGCAGTGCAGAGTGCACACTCTAGACTGACCCCCCTGGAAGTGTGAGGGGCTGGGGTATTTGTTGATCGTCCAGCTCCTCAGTGGAAGGCCAGTCCCAGGTGTTGGTCACTCCCGGCCACATCCCACCTGTGGTCAGCATGGGCAAAGTGGGGTCTAGCAGCCAGAACAAGTCCTCGGGCAAAGGGGTGCTGCTGCTGATGGAATCCGGGAAATTCGTGGAAATGGTCATGCGTGGAGACGATCAGGGCTGTGCGGATTGAGTCGGGACCAGCAGCATCTGCGACACAAACATTAACTCATTTAATTTTACAAAAACCTTATGAAGTGGGAACGATTACATTTCCAGTTTCTCCCAGGAGAACACAGTCTAAGCAAGTGAGGAGTGGCATCTGTTGTTTTTACCCAGCTAGCATCGGTCCCCTCTTCTGGGAACAGCCCCCTGCTCTTCCTTTGAGAAGCATTCCCTTCCCTGTCTCAGTGATCTGGCCTCACTGTCTCACTCCAGGGATGTGCAGGGGACCCTAGCTGACCGGTGAGACCTCTGCCTCAGATTTTCACTGGAGCCATAGAGAGGTGTGCGTTCTCTGCTGTGAGAGCGAGGCTGGGAGAATGCGGAAGGCTGGCGCTCTTCCAGGCCATTTGACTCCCACCAGAATGAACCCAGCTGCTTAAGAATGAAGCCAGCTCAGAAGGAAAAAGAGCATGAGAGGAAGCACTGCAGATTCCTGACTTAGGTCCTTTGAGCAACTGGATCCAGCCTAACCTGAAGCTAGACACCTCCCTGGACTTTGAGTGTGTAAGCCAATACACTTATCCTCATTTTAAGCCAGTTTGAGCCTGATTTATGGAAGTTAAAAGCATCTTGGCCAAGATAACATATCTAAGAAGTATGGAGTAATATTCAGATCCATACAACCCTAATTCCATATGGTTCTTAACCACCATGCTCTAGAGTGGTAATTAGCATCTATGGCAGGATAGAGCTCAGAGCCACATCCCTTTCACTGCCTGGCCCTCACTGAGAGTCTCTTCCCTTCTAGAAGCAGCTGCCAATTTGTTTAAGAGGGCAATTGATCAGGGTACATCTCAGGTTTTTTTGTGGGTTTTTTTCTTTTTGTTTTCTTTTTGACTCATAGAGGCGAACATCTCGGCTTTATTTGAATTGTTTGTTGCATCAAATCATTAAAACCATGTTCATGTCTTGATTACTTGGTGAAAAGCTAAAGTGGAGGTAAGAAAGTGTAAAAAGAAAACGGAATTAAGGCCAGACACAGTGGTTCATGCCTATAATCTCAGCAGTTTGGAATGCCAAGGCAGGTGAATCACTTGAGGTCAGGAGCTCAAGACCAGCTTGGTCAGCCTGGTAAAACCCCATCTCTACTAAAAATATCAAAAATAATTAGTCAAGCATGGTGGCGGGCACCTATAATCCCAGCTACTCAGGAGGTGGAGGCAGGAGAATCGCTTGAACCTGGGAAGCAGAGGTTGCAGTGAGCTGAGATTGCGCCACTGCACTCTAGCCTGGGCAACAGAGCAAGATTCCATCTCAAAAACAAAAAGAAAGAAAAAAGAAAATAGGGAATTGAGAGCTTCAACACTTGCCTTTTTTCTGACGACCCAAATCAGGAGATATTTATAGACAACCTCCGTATTAGTCAGGACTCAGTTGCAAGTGACGAAAACCCAGCTTCACTGGCTAAAACAAAACAAAAAAATTTTTAAAGAACTTTAGTGGTTCTCCTGACTGAAAAGTCAGGAGTAGGGGTGTTTTCAGGCAAGGCTGGCCTATGGAAACCTCAAACAGTGTCAACAACCCAATTACTTGGCTTCGCTTGCCTTTGAGTTGACTTCATTCTCCATTCCGCATGAAGCCTGCAGGCGCACCTGGCTCACCCCTTCCTTTGTGTCAGTCGTCATAACAGAAAGAGAATAGACAGAGGAGACAGATGTGCATCTCTCTCTCTCAACAGTCCAGTCAAAAATCCTGAGATCCTAAAACACTAGCTCTGGTTGGGTCCATTGCCCCATCTTTACATTAATTATGATAACCAGTGGGATGCAGTGCTCTCTGATTGGCCAGGCTTGAGTCTCATGCCCATCCCTGGCTCTAGACGTCCATAACACCAAAGCAAATAAACAGACTGAAGAAGATATAGCTCCCCGGAGGAAAACCGGAGCACAATCTGTGTATCTTGTACTTTTGGGAGAATGGTGATTGGACATCAAGCAGGCAAAAATGGCAGTCATCCACATTGTACCTACTGTGTGCTCTACACTGCACCTACTATGTGCGCTGCACTGTGGATGGCATGATAGAGGGTGCGGGATCACGTTCTTGTCTTTAAAGAGCACATGCTATGTTCACAAGAAAAATGTCACTACATGCAGAACAACCAATAAAATAGATAATAATAAATGAAGTTAACTGATGAGCATATCACAGGTTGCTATTTGCAGGCAACAGAATTCACTGCAGATACTTTAGGCAGAAAGTCTTAGGTAACTCATATCATTCCCAGGAGGGTTAGAGAATTGGGTTTGGATGCTACAAATAGGAACAAAGCTGCCAGGAAAAAAAATGCTATATGACAATAGAGACTGGACACCAGAAACTCTACCACCCACGGTCTTGGAAGAACAGGAAGCTTAGTAACCTCGTTCGCCAGAACATCTGATCTCCCTGTACTGAGCAGCTGCCGCACTTTGTGCACTCCTGCTTGTAAGAGTGAAGGTGTGTTTGCCTGGAGATACCTTGGTCACATGGGTGACCGTATCTGCAAAAGCGTCTGGGAAATGTTGCTTTTGGCTTTCTGGCCTCTACGAACCAGAGAGTTAGTAGGAGCATGTTGCAGTGGATACCAAGTGAGTTAATTTACACTATCTGCCACAGAGCCGGTGGCAGGAGTTCAGTGGAGAGAAGATGATCAAGGCCAAGATCCGATCACCTGTCATACTGGTGGTCTGACATTTTCTAAAAAATCAGAGGATACAGGTGCCAGGGGTAAAATGTCCACAGAAGCCACACCTGGTCCATACCTCCAAATCCTGGGTGCCATTTGAAAACAGATGATGGCAAGTTGTGTTTGTCCATGGCAGACGATCAGGAGGAAGCCTGGCTATGTGGTAGGAACAATCTCGACTCCCCCCTCCCTTCAGTATCGGTATCCAATGTCTCTCCTTAAATGTTTCCACTTCTCCCTACTTCCACTCACAATCCTAGGCTGGGCTACCTTTCTCTTCTGCCAGGACCTTACAGTAGATTCCTAGCAGGTCTTTCCATTGTGACCCAGCCTTTCTTTATCCTGCAAAAACAATAGTGTCTTCAAAGCGCAAATCTAATCATAGCCCCACGTCAGTGGCTTCCATTGTTCTTTGGATCAAAACCCACATCCTAAAAATGACCCCTTTCAGTTCCTCTAATCTAGACACCTACCTCCCAACCCCAAGTCTGACACAATTTTCCGTAATCCCACGGGGCTTTCTAAGGAGTTACGAGTCCCTTGTGATCAGATTCCTACCTCGTGCCTCTCCAGGCCCCTCTCAAGTGACTTTCTTCTCTGCTCCGTCTCATTGGGCTCCCAGCTCACGCAAGGCCTCCGTGTGGCCAGCTTGATTAAGTGCTCAGAGACATCAGATTCTTCCACCTCAGTGTGGCTTTGTCCCTACCCTTCCCTCTGCCTGGAGAACCTTTCCTACCTTTCCTGCCTGCCTAAGACCTTCCTAAACTGCAGAGTGGAAGTCATTATGTTGGGGAAAGCCTTCTGTCACAGTCCCAGAAGAAAGCCCTGCGTCTCTTCTCCAGGTTTCTTTTTCTTCTTTTTTTTTGAGCTAGAGTCTCACTCTGTCGTCCAGGCTGGAGTGCAGTGGCACGATCTCAGCTCACTGAAACCCCTGCCTCCTGGGTTCAAGCAGTTCTCCTGCCTCAGCCTCTGGAGGAGCTGGGATTACAGGCAAGCGCCACTGTGCCTGGCTAATTTTTTGTATTTTTAATAGAGACTGTATTTTCACCATGCTGGCCAGGCTGGTTTCGAACTCATGACCTCATGATCCATCCGCCTTGGCTTCCCAAAGTGCTGGGATTACAGGCATAAGCCACCACGCCCAGCCCTTCCCCTGGTTCTACCCCTCCTCTAGTCCATCTCCCACGAGCTGGTCTTATTCACTGTGGTTTTCCTAATCCAGCGCAGGACGTACTCAATACAAGTTGACTGAACAAAACTAAATAAACTTTAAAAAGAAGAAGAAGAAAAAACAACCCCCCCTACACAGAAAGCAGTAATAAAGAAAATGTGTTCTACCACCACCTTACGACCTCAATTAATGTGCCTTTCTCCTCGTGAATGCTTGCTTCCAAGCAAACAGAATCTGACAGGCCGAATTAAATCATTTATCTTTCTAGTTCTCTGCCTTGGTTCTAACACTAGTGAAAAAGCCCTGATATGTCATAAGAAACTGGCAAAAGCAAGAGCTACGGCCTGGTACCTCAACTTTGTCTCATGGTGCAACCCATATATACATGTATCAGGAGAAAAACGTTCGTTTCCAATGCTTTCCTTTACCTAGGTGGAATTAAATGCCAAATTACCATAGTTGATCATTTTGTTTTCTCACCCCAAGGAACGTGTGTGGTGTGTGTGTGTGTGTGTGGTGTGTGTGTGTGTGTGTGTGGGGGGTGTGTGTGTGTGTGTGTGTGTGTGTGCGCGCGCGCACCAACCACGTTATTTGACTCTATACGTGGCTACAGCTGTGAATTACAGTGCAAACAGCCTTAGTGACAAAAAGCACAACCAGAAATGCATAAAACTTCTGCTAAATGTTATGTTCCAGTTCCCTCTTATACATTTTAATGTCTTTAGATTCGAAGTGACCTATGGGTTTCAGCCATGGGCCAGTGAGGAAACAAAACAGCATTTCCACTCTGCCCTGTATAATTAAATACCTAGATGAAGTTTTCTCTGGTTCTGCTTTCAGAGCCAAACAACGCTTGTTTGCATTCCATCATCATATATAAACACCCACAGGCCAGGATAATTTACCTTTGCTGTTCCATCGCTAGACCCTTAAATCAGAGCATTCTGAACCGCATTTAAGCATATCAGAGAGGCCTCTGGTTATGAAGCCTGCAATATTTATTTGTCTTTAAATCACGAAAATATCCTATTTACAGTCCGCTATTTGGAAAGGGATAACATGGATACAGACACTCCATAGATAATCCTTGCATCTCATCTACAAACATCTGTTTTTCTTCAAACCTTTGTCTCAGAAATGCTGAGTAGTCACTAAAGGGAGTGGTTTGGATTCCCCTCTGCTCACTTCTCCTGCTGAGATCTGGAGGGCGAGACCCCAGTGAGGTGGCGTCGGGATCAGACAGAGAGAAGGAAGGCGGTGAGGAAAGTCTACGATGAGTCGGGCACTTTGCGCAGCCAGAAGCTACCTGAGAGCTACCATGGTTCACAAAGGACTCTTCGGCACGAATCACCAGGGGGATTTCATCACAATGAAGATTCTGGCTGGACAGGGACCTGAGATGCTGCATTTTCTAGAAAACTCCTGGGGGATGCCGCTGCTGCTGGCTGGGGCCTGCAATGTGACTGCTACGGAACTTTAGACCTCAGGTTCTGAGTCAGACAGGCCTGGCTGGGAATCACCCCCTGGGTAGCGGGGCACTCTTAGGCCCTGGATTCCTTACAGTGTCAATGATAGGACCCATTGGGAAGGTCTGCACGGGCGGGGCTCAATGTCATGTCTGGCGGGCTGGAAAACCATCTAGTTAGTGTGGCTTATTGTTACCTGATTCAGAGACTTCTTGGAGTGAGGCATGTTGATGGTGACAGAATGGGGGCCAGAGCCTAACTCCCCAACCCCAGGGAAGTACGCGTTGCCTATTTCATTATTTTTAATATTTAGACTTTTCTTGATTGTATTTTCTCATTACACATAATAATACATATTTGTGAAAAGAAAGAAAAGGAGGAAGATAGGGAGCTAAAGACAGAGGGAGAGAGAAAAAAAGGACACAATAAATAAGAAAAACACCAGGCACTGTGGTTCACCCTTGTAATTCCAGCGCTTTGGCAGGCCGAGGCAGGTGGATTACCTGAGGTCAGGAGTTCAAGACAAGCCTGGCCAACATGGTAAAACTGTTTCTCCACTAAAAATTAAAAAAAAAAATTAGCTGGGCGTGATGGTGGGCACCTGTAATTCCAGCTACTAGGGAGGCTGAGACATGAGAATCGCTTGAACCCAGGAAGCAAATGTTGCAGTGAGCCAAGATTGAGCCACTGCACTCCAGCCTGTGTGACTTTAGAGAAAGACTTTATCTTCAAAAAATAAAATAAGAAAAACCTGCCAGAGAGATCATGTGACATTTGGTCTATGTACTTCCAGTTATAAACACATATACTTTAAATAATAGAATTCTATTGACCTTACCGTTTTGAAATCTTTTATTTTCCATTGATGCATCCCACTCATGATAGGAGTAACAACAATAACAATAGCTAGTCTTTTTTAGCCTCTTACTATGTGTGAAACACCCCTCTGACGCTCCTGAGTTAACTCATGAATCTTCACAACGCTTTGACGTAGACGCTTATCATCTGCATTTTATAAATGAGGAAACTGAGGCACAAAAAGTATAATATACTCAAGGTTTCACAAGTAGTAAATGGGAAGTCAGGGTGGAAACCAGGCAACACACAGCACAGCCCCTGCCTGAAATCCACATGTTCTGCTTTCTTCATGGTTCATCCTGACACGCTGTTTCACTGCCTGATTATTTTCCATTGACCACATCGTGAGTATCTGTCCCCGCCATGCCAGTTTTGCACAACATCACTTTTGGTGGCTGCATAGTATTTGTTGCCTATTATTATCTCCATTTTACAGATGAGAAAATCGAGGCTTGGGTGCTCAGTAGGTGGGCAGAGAGTAGTTGGAATGACCACAATCTGCCTGCAAGCCCTAGGCTCTGTCCACTCGACAGTGCTCTCAGAAACACACACGGAGCACCTACTGCAATCAGGGTATTTGCTGGTCTCAGTGAAGAATGGCAGACCAATACGATTCTCACTGCTGTGGAACTTGCGATCCAGTGGGTTGATACACGCCATGAAATAAGTAAGCAAACACATGAGCAATATGATTTGAGATATTGACAAGTGCTAGGAAAACAACTCCACTCTGCGGTGATGAATGTGAGTGGTAGTGATTATTCTGGAAAACTGTTTGATGAGGTAAGATTTGAAGTGATACCCAGATGACAAGAGGAAGTCATCACACAGTAATCTAGAGTCAGGTTTATCTAAATCTCTTAACATCAAACAAAAGCTTAATGGTAACCCGATGGAATGGTGAGCAGAAGCATCTTTTATTTTTAAAATTCTCACAAAGAGCATGAGACAGGGTAAGCAGAGTGGAAACAGCAAGGCTCGGGGGCCAGGGCTGGCAGGGTGAGCCTGGGGTTCCATCCCGTGTGTGGCCTTTGACAGTCTCAGTCACCTTATCTGTAAAATGGGCTTGCGATTGCTTAGATCAGGGCTGCTGTCAACATGAAATGGAATAACTACGGAGGCACCTGGAGGACACTGTGTGCTTTCTCTACTGTTGACATCAACTCTCAAGCTTTGATCAGCCGGCCCTTTGAAGCATCCAGTCTGAAATATTAAGACCTCAGCAGTCGGGTGTGATGGCTTACGCCTGTAATCCCAGCATTTTGGAAGACTGAGTCAGGCAGATCACGTAAGGTCAGGGGTGCGACACCAGCCTGGCCAACATGGTGAAACCCCGTCCCTACTAAAAATACAAAATACTAAAAATACAAAAATCAGCTAGGTGTGGAGGCATGTCCCTGTAATGCCAGCTATTCGGGAGGTGGAGGCAGGAGAATCACTTGAATCTGGGAGGAGAAGCCTTCAGTGAGCCAAGATTGCACTATTGCACTCCAGCATGGGAGACAAAAGTGAGACTCCGTCTCAAAACAAACAAACAAACAAAAAAGACATCACCATTAATCAATAGGAGAGTAAGGAGATTCCTGGGATTTCACAAACTACACATATTTGTGAGCCTGTTGGGTATTGCCACCATATTATGATTAAGATCTAGATAATACTTGGTACATTATTTACCAAGTCTCACCACAAGGGAACCTGGAAAATCCAGAGGAATGAATCCCAGTTGCTGTGTTCACTCTGATAGACTGAAGGAGAAGGCTAACCAGGCCACCCACAACCACCTTTGACCTTTCTCAACTCTCAGTTGACGCCCCTGTTGTGGGAGAGGCCTTTGGGGAAAACTTCTCTCTCTCACCTTTCTTTGTTCATGGCAGTGATGCGTGTTAAGAAAGGCTCTCAGTTGCAGTGAGCCGAGATCGCGCCATTGCACTCCAGCCTGGGTGACAGTGCAAGACTCCGTCTCAAAAAAATAAATAAATAAATAAAAATTAATATTAAAAAGAATGGCTCTGACCACATTTATATCCATCACCTACCTTCATCCTCCTACCTCCTGTTCTTCCCATTTTACAGGTGAGGGGACTGAGGTTCCGAGAGGTCACACAGACAGGCAGGCAGCTCACTCTGGGCTGGATCCTTTGCTCGTGCATGTACTCAGTCCCTACAACAGCCTTCAAGCCTTTTTGCCTCAGGAACCACTCCTCCTTCTGTTTTCCCCTGGTCAGCTCTGACCTCGTCTTCAGATCTCAGCTTGTGTCCTTTCCTCAGTGAAAAGCCCATGTTATAGGCTCACCAAGCTCTGTCTCTTCCGCCTTCATCCAGCCTATCACAGCCACCATTGCACAATTGTCCCTGTGACTGTTGGATCCATGCATAAAGTAGGAGTAAAGAGCCCAGGCTCAGACATCAGGGACGTGGCTTTAGAAGCGAGGGCCACCTCTCTCCAGCTGAATGTCTTTGGGCAAGTTATTTAGCCTCTGCTCATCCCAGTTTCCTGGGGTGTACAGTGAGAATCATAATAACTGCCTCTTAGAATGGTGGTGACATGAAATCAACTCATGTTGCTAGAGGGTTGGGGAAAATGCCTAACAGCCAGCCTGCGGTACCCGGAGAGAGGGGCCAGAAGGCAGTCTCCCAGGCCACGTCCATCCACACCGCAACCTCCATACAGGCAGGATGGCGTCGCACTTGGCAAAGCAGGTGTTCCACAATATCTGCAGAATGCAATGAAGTACTATCATCATCATCTCATTCTCGAGCCGCTTGCCCAGGGTCACGATGCTAGTGAAGACACTGAGCTGAGACTCGCCTTGAGTCCTACTGCTCATCCCACCTAGCTATTCTGCTGGCCAGAGGGTCTTCTGGTCTATCACGGAAGAAACCCAGGTAACAGGGGGTTGCAGAAGCTTAGCAAGGAACCACGCAGAGGTAGGGGCACCTTCACACCCTCTCCCAAGCCCCAGTGCCTGCAGATTGTCTGTCTCAGCAGCCAGAAACAAAGATGGCAGAAGAGGGACTGAAGGTCCCTCCGGAGTGGAGACAGAGGGGCCTTGGTGGGCCCAGATCTCCCTGCACCAGGCAGTGGGTTCTCACGCCAGCCTTGGTCTCGTGGGCACAGAACCAGGATAGGGACAAGAGACCTCCCATCTCTCAAATGCCCTGGTGTTTTTAACTTGTTCCTGCATTTTCCCGGGGGACTTGTGCGTGCCCTGAGCCTAACGACTTCCTGCGAACGTTCTACCCGGGGTGTATTCCTGTGTCTTCAGAGGAAGGACTAATCCAGCCAGACCGTCTCCATTCCCCTCCCTTTACCCTCTCGGACCAGACCAGCCCTGCATTTTTTTCTCTTGAATTTAAGAGCCTTGCAGACACGAAGATCCTTTTAGCTTTTAACATATTTAATAATTTATTATTTATCTGATATTTTTGTAAATGTATTCCTCAGATCGTGCCTTTGCATCTCTAGTTTCCAATTTGCACCTACCTGACATAGTTTATATTACAATCCCTTGATGCTCCGAAAGCAGGGTTTCCTCTTTTAACACTTTTTTATAGTCCTAATGAACTTCTATGCTTCATTTACTCAGGAAGACATCTCTCCCTCCCTCTTTCACATTTTCCTGCTCACAGGCATACAAATCATATGTGTCACTAATACGGTGTTGATTTTTCCTGGGTTGGTTCTTTTTTGAAAACATGTTTGCCCTTCAGCCTGCTATTAACCAGTTTCTTCCTACTTTGAAAAACTCACTCTTTTAAATTTCATCATTCAGTATTTCCTCAGGGGATTTACCCTTTATTAAGAAGTCAAAACCAATTTTGGAGCAATCCTGGATACCAAATAGTCTCCTGAATCATTCGTCTCCTCCCCAGCTCTGGCACAGGAGTGGGCACACAGCTGTGACCCAATAAAAACGTATTGGTTGATCCAGGTGGTCAGTAAGTGATTTGCAGAGAGGCAGACTGGAGTCCCGCTTAAGTATGTGGGTGTAGAATCAGGACACGTGGTTTCAGTGCTGGTTTTCTTCCACATTTGGCTCTGTGACCTCAAATGCTCGGTGCTTCCATTTCCTCAGCTATAAAATGGCAATGAGAGTCTTTTCTACCATCTTCCAAGGCTTGCTGCGAGAATCAAATATGTAAAACACTTAGGATGGTACCTGGCAGGGCAAGCTCTCAATAAACCATAACTTTGGTTTCTTGTTTACTGCCTACTGTTTGCAAGGCACTTAGATGTTGGAGATTACCTTGAATCACAGACAGAACACAGCAATTCATACCTCTCCCCACACCTCAAAATTAAGAACCGCGTGTGATAAAGGCACTAAGAAGATCTTGCTCCTGGTTGTCCACAGAAGCATTTAGATGTGTGGAAATGGGCCCATCCATGAACCCCAGTCTCCCCGTCCCTTCTGAGACCTCAAGGCCAGCATCTGTGAAAGGGTGATGGTGGTGCTTTGCCCCTTGCTGGAGAAAGAATCCACCATCCCTATTCTCAAACCTGTGGCCTTCATTTAAATGATCTATTGCCTTGTTACCTTAAATGAATTGCCCTCACACCAGTTCCAAATATCTGGTAATAAACCACCTAGGACGATAGAGGCCACCTAGTCCTAAGGATGTGTTGGCTCAGGTGGCCGAGGCACAAATGCCCACTAGGGGGCGAGCGTGCTCACTCATTGATCCCCATGGTGGTTCAGTCCTGGAACTAGGAAGGGAAGGGAAAGCTCACACGTTCCAGGCACCCTCCCAGGCCCATCTCTCGATGAGCTACCACATATAATCTAACATCGCCCCAGCTGAGGAGGTTGTATTTTCTCCATATTAGACCTAGGAAATCTGAGGCTCAGGGGGGTTAGTTAATCAGCCCTGGATCCTGGAACTGAGAGAAGAAACCGTGATGGAACCCAGACTTCCACTCTAACTCACCACCTCCAGTGTCCCTGTAAAGCGCAGTACTCAGCTTTGCCTGTGTGCAGACACCAGACATGGCGACACTGACAAAATGGTGGGTCACGTACATCTTCCCCCCAAAAAGAGGCCTGTGTTTCCCAAAGTGTGCCTCACAGAACAGAACATAAATCTTGAAAGGTGCTCTGTAAAAAAGGTCTCTGGGGTCATATAAGTATTTGAAATGTGGCATTTACTATTCTCTCTGAAATACAAAATATTGGTGAGTTTGTTAAAGGTCCTGAGAAGTCCTGCAGGAAGAACCCTGTTTGCTTGTCCTTGTTTTAGCCGGTTGAGTATTTGACTGGCCTATTTGACATCAGGGTTGTTACATATATATGACATCTACTCATTTTTTTTAAAAGCTTGCTTCAGAACATTAGGAACATGCTGAAAGTGAAGGAATGGGAATTCACACATTCAAATAAGGGATTGACATAGATGCCTCAAAGACAGAGGAAAGTATGTCCAAGCAGGGTATTTATGGAAAGTCTGAGTTATGAAACAAAAACAGACCCAGAACCATACAGAAACCTAAAATCTGTAGAACACGAAGAACATTTCGGCATTCAGGATGACTCCAAAATGTAATCCAGAAGACAAAGTATCATGGTAACCAAGATGTTTCACACGTAGGGTAAAAAAAAATCTCCATTTTGAGTCCTTAATCTCGAAAGTAGGCTCAGGGCTGGATCTTAGCATGGAATGTGAGTTTATTCATGAACCTGCTATATTCATCGGCAGCACACACACGCACAATGGAAAAAAGTTTTGCTATGATTGTACTGAATGGCTTAGAAAGTGCAGCCCACAGAGACAGATGGTTAGACCCACGGCTGGCTCCCAAAGCTGCCTTCTCCAGTTCAGTGAGAGGCCAGCAGCTGCTTTTCCACAGCTGGAACAGCTGCAGGGACCGACCTTGAGGGGCCCCACAGTCAGCACAGGAAGCCGGTGGCTCATGCTGACCTCATGCCTCAGGATGGAGTACAGCGAAAAAGAACGTTCGCTGTTCCTAACGGGTTAAAAGATGGCCACAAATCCTTTGATACTTCCGCTTTCAATAGATGTGGTCTCATTTCCCACTCCTTGAATCTGAGCTGGCCATAATGGCTCACTTGACCAAGAAAAAGCAGCAACAGTACTGTTCCGGGACCTCTGAGGCTAAATCATCAGCTTGCAGCTTCTGTCAGTCTCCTAGAACACTGAGTCCTGGGACCCAGCTCCCCTTCTGTGAGGAAGACCAAGCAGCCCCGTGGAGAGGCCACATGGAGCCCTGGTTGAGCTCCAGCCAACAGCCAGCACCATCTGGCCAGCCATGTAAATGAGCCATCTTAGAAGTAGATGGAAAACCAACAAGTCATCCAGCCACGCCCTACTCTTCTTGCCCCTAAATAAACTGATCCTACATTCATGAAATGCAATAAAATGGTTGTTTTAAGCCACTAAATGTGAGGTTATTTGTTAAACAGCAATGGATACCTGGAACATAATGTTATTGAGCCACTGTAAGTGATGGCGCCAAAGTAGGTACTTTGAATATGTTATCTCCTATAATTGTCACAATTTTCTTTAATTGTACAAATGTGAGAATGAAGACTTTGACCTTGGACACATTAAGAAACTCATCCCAAGTCACACAGCAACCCTGTTTTTCTGTCTCCAATATCTTTAATTATTAGAAAATGTATTAGGAAAAAAGTCCACAAAACATGCTGTAGAGAAAATAGGTAGTAGAACAGTAGAAAGAATGGCGAGTTTGTGTGGGTGCAAAAGAAAGCATCTCTCATTCTAGCCTGAAATAAAACAAAAGTTGTAGACAATTGAGAATTCTCATGAAAATATGCATTCCCTCTGGCTTTAGTTATATCACCACTATGAGACTGAATAGGAAAGAGGGAATGTTTTCATAACGTTAAAGATTATTTTCCTTTAAATTAGCAAGGCTAGCATACCAGCTGGGTCCTTGACATTTGTCTTTACTAAGAGCACGTATGGATTTAGCACCTACTATGTGTTAGGCATTGCCTCAGGTGTTTCACCTGTCAGAAAACCACAGGCACATTTTCTTACATTTGTAAGGGCTTAGAGTTGACATAATACATTTACCCACATGCTCTGATTTCATCATGGGAGCAGATGCTTTTCCTGGGGAGCCAAAGGAACCAAATTAATCAACAAATGATTAATATTTAGCAGGCACCACCTATATGCCTGAGACATAAGATCATTTCCTGCCTCCCTCTCCCCACTGACTGGTTTATTCCTCTTTGCTTTCTTACTCAACAGTTTGTATTTTATGCTGTATACCTGTTTCCCTCTTGAGACTATAAGATTCTCTTGCATAGCAAAAACCTAAGTACAGTGCCTGGGAGGAAAAAGGCAATGACTGCTAGTGAAATGAATGGATGGATGGATGGATGGGTAGGTGACTAAATGGATGCATAGTGGGGTGGGTGGGTGACTGGATGGATAGGTGAATAGATGGATGGGTAGATGGGTGGATAGGTGATTGGATGGATGGATGGATAGATGGATGGATGGATGGATGGATGGATGGATGACTAGATGAATGGGTGGATGGATGAATGGGTGGGTGACTAAATGGACAAATGGATGGATAGGTAGGTTGGTGACTGGATGGATGGATGGATGGATGGATGGATGGATGGATGGATGGATGACTTGATGGATGGATGTGAGTGGGTGGGACTGGATGGATGGATGGATGGGCAAATGGATGGGTGGATGGACAAATAGATGGGTGGATGGATGCATAGGTGGGTGGATGTGTGGGTAAATGGATGGATGAGTAGATGGGTCAGTGAGTGACTAGATGAATAGATGGTTAGATGAATGGTTGGATGGATGGATGGGTGGGTGACTGGATGAACAAGTAGATTGGATTAGTGAGTGGGTGACTAAATGGATGAATGGATGAATAGGTGGGTTGGTGACTGGATGGATGGATGGATGGGTGGATAGAAGGATGGATGGATGGATGGATGGGTAGATAGAAAGGTGGATGGATGGATGAATGTGAGTGAGTGGGTGACTGGTTGGATGGATAGGTGTGTGGGTGGGTGACTGGATCGATGGATGACTGGGGACTGGATGAAAGGATAGGTAAGTGGGTAGGTAACTGGTCGGATGGATGAATGAATGGGTGGATGGATGGGTGGGTGGATGGATGGGTGGGTAGATGGGTGACTGGATAAATGGATGGATGGATGGGGACTGGATGGATGGATGGATGGATGGGGACTAAATGGACGGATGGGGACTGGATGGATGGGTGGGTGTGTGAGTGTGTAGATAACTGCTTGGATGAATGGAGGAATGGGTGGATGGATGGGTGGGTGGGTGACTGAAGGACAGATGGATGGATGGGGACTGGATTGATGGTTGAGGGGATAGGTGGGTGGGTGGGTAGATGGATACATGGATGGGTGGGGTGAATGAAAGGACTATATGAATAAGTAGTTAAGGGTGGTTAAGACTTATGGAATTACTCACTCTTTATTGTACTCCTTTTTTTAAGAGGCAGAGTCTTGCTCTGTCACCCAGGCTGGAGTTCAGTGGCCTGATCATGCTCACTGCAGCCTCCAACTTCTGGGCTCAAGGGATCTTCCCACCTCAGCCTCCCAAATGTAGTGCAGGCACGCGTTGACATGCCCAGCTAGTTTTTAAATTTTTTGTGGAGACAGGGTTTCACTGTGTTTCCCAGGCTGGTCTCAAAGCCTGGGGCTTGAGCAATCCTGCCACCTCAGCCTCCCAAAGCTCTGAAATTATAGGTGTGAGCCACTGTGTCTGGCTCTTATTACAAAAGCTACCACTTTTGAGACTTTTTATCTCAAAAGCTACCAGCTTTCAAAGAAGAGGAAGAGGAGGAGAGGGATAGTAAAGAGGAGGAAGAGATGGAACAAGATGAGGATGAAGAAGACAGTGCAGAGAAAGTCATCAAAACAGGTAATAAGGAAGGGAAAAGATGCATTTGAAGTATTATCCATTCCTCAAGGTGGCCAAGGTGGGTGGATCACTTGAGCCCAGGAGTTCAAGACCAGCCTGGGCAACATGGTAAAACCCTGCCTCTACAAAAAAAAAAAAAAAAAAAAAAAAAAAATACACACACAATTAGTGAGTATGGCAGCACATGCCTGTAATCCCAGCTACTTGGGAGGCTGAGGTGGAGGATAGCTTGAGCCCAGGAAGTCAAGGCTGCAGTGAACCATGATCACCCCATTGCACTCCAGCCTGGGTGACAGAGCGAGACTCTGTCTCAAAAAATAATAGCAATCAAGGGCCAAGTGTTGGAACAGACACTAGCAGACAGAGCAGTAAGGGAAGGTTTTAAAACGGAGGGAAGGCAGGCAGGACGTGACCTGCTGGGGCAGTGGACAGTGGGGGAGCGTCGTGTAAAAGGAAGGGGCCCAGTATTAGATAGCCAGGTGAGGACACAAGTGAGAGGTTCCTTCAGGGGCACTGTGTTTGGGGAATCAGGCATTGCGTCACTGTCGAGTACACATGGGAGGTTGAAAGGAGAGATGGGACAGGTAGTTGTGAAGACCTTGTGCCGACGAAGGAAGCAGAAGTCCTCCTGGAAGACATAGATGTCCCCTTGAAAATGAAAAAAAAAAAAAAAAAACCACAGGGGTTGGAGTGGTAGGCAGACATCACGGCAGTGGTCTCTCCGTTTTCTAATGGCTGCTGTGTGCAGAAGGGTTAGGAAGCATCCCATGACAACAGCTACTATTACTGTGCCAAGTGGTCTGCTAAGACATTACATGCATGAGCTCATTCATCCTCACTCCAAACTTCTCTGGTGCATAGTTTTTGTTTTATTTTTTGTTTGTTTGTTGTTTTGAGATGGAGTCTTGCTCTGTCGCCCAGGCTGGAGTACAATGTCATGATCTCAGCTCACTGCAACCTCCACTTCCCGAATCCTCCTGCCTCAGCCTCCCGAGTAGCTGGGATTACAGGTACCCACTATTGTGCCTGGCTAATTTTTATATTTTTGTAAAGACGAGGTTTCACCATGTTGGCCAGACTGGTCTTGAACTCCTGACCTCAGGTGATACACCCAACTCAGCATATGAAAGTGCTGGGATTACAGATGTGAGCCACCCCACCTAGCCCCTGGTGTGTACTATTATACCCATTCTATAGTTGAGAAAATAGAATTGAGACATCAAATATGTTGTTGAAGATCACACAACTCCTAAGTGATGGAGCTAAGACTTAAATCCCGATTTTCCCAACTCCGAAGCACTAGGATGCAACACTGTACCCAACACATTTTCTGTGCTGTTCAAAAGGAGCAGAGGGTCGAAGTTACAGGGGCACAGTTACAGGGCTCAGCAGAAACATTTCTCCCAGAATTAGAGCTGAGCCAGATTGTCTCCCAAAGAAAGTAACCCCTGGCAATGCAGAAATGGACATAGAGGTGGCTGTTGGGGAGAAGCATCTGGTAAGAGCATGGGATGGCCATTTGTCATGTTTCCTTGATGCCCGTCCCTTTAGAACACCCTTCCTATATCAAGCAACGCAATTTCCATATTATGTGATGCTCCTCCCTATGCCACAGCCTCAAAACATATTTTGCCAGCCTCTCTTGCAGCTAGGGTGCAGACACGAGACTAGGCTCCAGCAACTGGAGCATCTAGGCTGTGATTCAGGAAGAGGGACATGGAGTCCATTTTGTTAAAGAGGCTGGCTTTTTGGGGGTAGTGATGGCCACAAAGCCTACTTTCTGGCACAGAGTTGGCATTGGAGTTGGTGACAGTGGTGACTTTGGTGAAATCAAGTTCGTGACAGAGGCAAACTAGCTGCTTAGTGGCAGCACCGTGATGGGTTCCTCATCAGACTAGATCGATGCTTTCAAGATTGGCTCCCGAATTTTGAGCTCCATTCTGCTGCACCCTCGCAGGTTGACAAGCCCCCAGTGTGCTCTCAATAAACTCCTCTTTGGCCTAATGGGATGGAAGCCATTTCTGTTGCTCACCATGTAGAACGCTGACCAAGACAAGTGCCCAGAGGGAATTTCTATACTGTACAAAGTTGGACATAAACTCCTCTTATCTCTGTCAAGGGCTGATTCCAGAGTCTAGAGAATTTTTGTTAATCAGCTGTTGAGGCAGTATCTAGTGACTTTACCACACTGGCGAAATGGCTGTGAAAACTTAAAGGCAAGACCTGTGAGGGGCGTATTAGTCAGGGTTGTTCAGTGAGACAGAAACAACAAGGGAGAGAAAGAGAAAAGAGAAGGAAGGAAGGAAGGGAGGGAGGGAGGGAGGGAGGGGGAAGGAAAGAAAGAGAAAGAGAGAGAAGGATGGAAGGAAGGAAGGAAGGAAGGAAGGAAGGAAGGAAAGAAAAAGAAAGGAAAGAGAGAGAAGGAAGGAGGGAGGGACAGAGGGAGGGAGAGAGGGAAAGGAGGGGAGGAAAGGGAAAGGAAGAGGGAGGGGAGAAAGAAAGAGAAAGATAAGAAAGAAAGAAAGAAGAAACAAAGAAAGAAGGAAAGAAAGAAAAAAAGAAAGAAAGAAAGAGAAAGAAAGAAAGAAAGAAAGAAAGAAAGAAAGGGAGAGAGAAAGAAAGAAGGGAAAGAAAAGAAAGAAAGAGAAAGAAAGATAGAGAGAAAGAAAGAGAGAAAGAAAGAAGGAGAAAGAAAGAGAGAAAGAAGAAAGGGAAGGGGAGGGAAAGAAGGGAGGGGAACTGAGAGAAAGAAAAAAAAAGAAAGAGAGAAAGAAAGAAGAGAGAAGGAAAGGAAGGAAAGGGAAAGGAAAGGAAGGGGTAAAAGAGAGAGAAGAAAGAAAAGGAAAGAAAGAGAGAGAGAAAGAAACAAAGAAAGAGAAAAAGAAAGGAAGGAAGGAAGGAAAAGGAAAGGAGATTGAGAGAAACATTGATTTTAAGGAAGTGGCTCACATCATTGTGGAAGCTGGCAAGTGCGAAATCCAAAATCTACAGGGTAGGCTGGCAGCCTTGAAATCCAGGGAAGAATTGCAGTTCAAGTCCAAAGACCATTGGCCAGCAGGATTCCTTCTCTCTCGGAGAGGTAATAATTCTTCTTCTCCTAAGTCCTTCACCTGATTAGATGAGGCTCACCCACATTATGGAGGGCAACCTCCTTATTCACTGTCCACTGATTTAAACGTTGAATCTCATCTAAAATATAACTTCACAGAAACATCTGGAATAATGTTTGGCTACATATCTGAGCACTGGAGGCTAGCTAAGCTTACATACAAAAATTAACCATCACAGGACCCATGGCAAGCAATGTAATTATTTGATAGAGGTTGCTGTACATAATTATTGATGTAAGTACTTGACAGGTTGAGATTCTCATTTTACAAAATACTGTTTTCATCCATGTGTGTCTCCCCACTTAACATAGCACCTGGCACCAAGACTTGATGTGCGTTTCAGAAATGAGTGTTTGGATGGATGAGTAAGTGGTAAGTCTTATTGTCCGGTTCTTTGACTGAATTTTATTTCTCTTCTCTGCATCTTCTCAACATTTTTACTATATGAAAGTATAAGGCCGGGCGCAATGGCTCACACCTGTAATCCCAGCACTTTGGGAGGCCAAGGCGGGTGGATCACCTCAAGTCAAGAGTTCAAGACCAGCCTGGCCAACACAGAGAAACCCCATCTCTACTAAAAATACAAAAATTAGCTGGGCATGGTGCCATGCACTTGTAATCCCAGCTACTTGGGAGGCTGAGGCACAAACATCACTTGAGCCTGGAATGCAGAGGTTATAGTGAGCCGAGATCGTGCCACTGCACTTCAGTCCAGGTGACAGAGCGAGACTCTGTCTCAAAAAAGAAAAAAAATCTCCTCTGTTGGTGTAGGAGCAGGGGCAGCTGGCTGGAGCATCACTCTCTAGCTGAGGTGAGTCTGCAAGCCTGAGCAGGAGTTGAGCTGGCATGGTGAGGAGCACAGGGAGATGTAGGTTTCAGAGCGCACGCCCAGCAGCAGAGGGAATAGCGCGTGCAAAGGCAAAAAAGGAAGGACACGGCGCATCCTAAAGACGCAGCTAGTTTTGGTGCTGTTGGTTTTGCGGTTATTGCTTGTTTTAATATTTCTGTGGAGAAGTCACAAAAATGGGGTTTAGCCTAGATCAGGAAAAATTGAGCTCAACAGGTTTATGTAAGGAATAGGTTTCATATCCTCAGGAAACTGATTAGGAAAAAATAGGTTTAAAAATGAGGGTAGGAAACAACTTGAAATTTCCACGAGGATAATCAAACCTGGGCTTGTGCTACAGTACCACAGGGCTGGGTGCGGAACACCCTTTCACCAGGCGGCCAGGAGGAAATGACCAGGACCGATTCCTTGAGGAGGCCAGACCAAGGGACTTCCACCATTTTGTGGCTAATGGTGCAATGGATGGTATTCCATTAGAGTCTCCAACTCTTCCAGAAAGTACCCCAGTTTATACTGGCTACAAATACAATTAATTTTTGGTCAGTCAAAGGCTGCAGTCCTTATGAACTTTACTACACGCATCTACCGATTTCCACGAGCCAAAATGCTATACAACTTCATCCCGTGGAAATATCGCCCGTGGTTAGTCTAAAAATCAGCTTTACTCATTGGGTGAATCAATGGTTCACCAAATCCCACGGAGGAAATAACATTGGGGAAGTAACCAAAAATAATCCTATTGTGATTTATTTGGAAAAAAAAAAATTGCTATGTTTTATTTATTTACTTATTTACTTATTTATTTTGAGACAGTGTTTCGCTCTTGTTGCCTAGGCTGGAGTGCAATGGCATGATATTGGCTCACTGCAACCTCCACCTCCTGGGTTCAAGCGATTCTCCTGTCTCAGCCTCCCAAGTAGCTGGGATTGCAGGTGCCCGCCACTACACCCAGCTAATTTTTTATATTTTTAGTAGAGACAGGGTTTCACCATGTTGATCAGGCTGGTCTCGAACTCTGGATCTTAGGTAAGCCACCAGCCTTGGCCTCCCAAAGTGCTGGGATTACAGGAGTCAGCCACCGCGCCTGGCCTATTTATTTATTTATTTAGGGACGGAGTCTTGCTCTTGTCGCCCAGGCTGGAGTGCAGTGGCGAAATCGTGGCACACTGCAACCTCCACCTCCCAGGTTCAAGCAATTCTCCTGCCTCAGCCTCCCTATTAGCAGAGATTACAGGTGCCCTCCACCATGCCCAGCTAATTTTTGTGTTTTTAGTAGAGATGGGGTTTCAGCATTTGGCCAGGCTGGTTTTCAACTCCTGACCTCAGGTGATCTGCCTGCCTTGGCCACCCAAAGTGCTGGGATTACAGGGGTGAACCACTGCGCCCGGCCAAAACCATTGCTATGTTTTTAAAACATGGTTTTTCAATATTTTTAAAAGAATGTCTTTTAAAGTATTGATTGGGAAATGACATTTTCCAAGCCTACACCTTCATAGCTACATTGCCCTTAACAGGTGCACTTGTTACTGAGAATTTATTTTCTCCCATAATCTTTATTGAGTTAGGACAATTTACCAGGCATCAGTACTGTGCTGCCTTCGTTGGACTTACTATCTAGAATTGCTGCCGCTTCTGCCTGTTCCCACTACTATATTTTCTTGAGCTTAGCTTTCTATATAATGTGTTATGAAAGCAGTAGGTGTTTTTCACTTATCATATTTTAAAAATATGATAATTATGTTAAATAGTTTTTTTTCAAACTATATATGCTCCTTATTGCCTGATAGAATTCAGATGCCATCTCCCTTACCATACCCTCTCTCCAAGGCACGCCTGTTCACCAAAAGAGACCAACAGGGCTGGGCATGGTGGCTCACTCCTGTAATCCCAGCACTTTGGGAGGCTGAGGCAGGTGGATCATG
The DNA here is from genome assembly GCF_009761245.1 of Sapajus apella. NCBI lineage: Eukaryota > Metazoa > Chordata > Mammalia > Primates > Cebidae > Sapajus > Sapajus apella. The sequence goes on from NW_022436945.1 coordinate 14,129,379, forward strand.
AGATCAGGAGTTCGAGACCAGCCTGGCCAACATGGTGAAAAACCGTCTCTACTAAAAATACAAAAATTAGCCAGGCATGGTGGTGCACACCTGTAATCCCAGCTACCCAGGAGGCTGAGGCAGGAGAATCGCTTGAACTGGGGAGGCGGAGGTTGCAGTGAGCCGAGATGATGCCACTGTACTCCAGCCTGGGCGACAGAGCAAGACGCTGTCTCAGAAAAAAAAAGAAAAGAAAAGAAAGTCTAACCCTCAAGGTGATAGTAGTAAATATTAGGACGTAGGCGAGGCCTTTGGGAGGTGAATTAGGTCAAGACAGAGGAGCCCACATACATGGGATTAGTGCCCTAATAAAAGTGGCCGCAGGCCGGGCGCGGTGGCTCTAGCCTGTAATCCCAGCGCTGTGGGAGGCCGAGGCGGGTGGATCACGAGGTCAAAAGATCGAGACCATCCTGGTCAACATGGTGAAACCCCGTCTCTACTAAAAATACAAAAAATTAGCTGGGCATGGTGGCGCGTGCCTGTAATCCCAGCGACTCAGGAGGCTGAGGCAGGAGAATTGCCTGAACCCAGGAGGCGGAGGTTGCGGTGAGCCAAGATCGCGCCATTGCACTCCAGCCTGGGTAACAAGAGGGAAACTCCATCTCAAAAAAAAAAAAAAAAAGTGGCCGCAGAGGGCTAGCTTGCCCCTTCCACTGCAGGAGGACACAGTGGAAGATGCCATGTATGAACCAGAAAGCAGGCACTGAATCTGCCAGTGCCTCAGTCTTGGACTTCCCAGCCTCCAGAACTGGGACACATTTCTGTTGTTTATCAGCCACCTGTTTACCGTATCTTATCACAGCAGCCTGAATGGACTAAGATTCTTCCAGCACTCAGAACATTCCTGTGTGGCGAATATTATTATTATTGTTCTTTCTATTTTGTACAAGAGGCAACAGGCATTGTCAGATAAATTGCCCAAAGTCCCACTGTCTGGCTCCGGCGTCCGAGACACCAGTATTCCAGATTCCTTTAAGGAACCCCCTTCTCCCTCCCTCTCAGGTCACATGAGTCATGTGGGGCTCTACCCCCTTCCAGGGTGAGGTGCAGGACACACCCTGGCAGTCAGCAGAGTCCCAGCTCCCTGGCTGAAGTGCTTGGCTCAGAGGCGAGTGCAGACATAAGTTGACGCATCCCGGGACAGGGATCCCAGGAAGAGCCTCTGTCTTTTCAGCTGAGACAGCTGGCAATGAAGTAGATAGTTGTTGAGATTCCTAAGAGGAGCCTGAAAACAAAGCCAACACAGAGGAAAGCAGAGACGAGAGGAGGGGCCGGACTGTCTCAGTGCCCTTGTTGGAGTCCTGGATGAGTCTTGTCTGAAACCAATTTACTCCCAAACTTTTCTGCTACATAAACCAATGCATTCCCATTTTTGCAAAACCCCATTTGAGTTGGGTTTTCTGCTGTTCAAAACTAAAGATTTTCCTTTTTCTTTTTTTTGGGGGGCAGGGTCTCACTCTGTCACCCAGGCAGGAGTGCAGTGGCGTGATCACAACTCACTACTAGGCATCTGGTCCAAAACCGTAGGTCCTGAGGGAGATTTAAAAGTCTAAGACATGGTCGCTATGAATTTATGGCCTTATCGGGAATGATACATCCACCCCACCCACTCTGACACTACCAAAAGCTGAACAATATTAGAACTGCCACAGGCAGTGAATAGGTGCCAGTGTGAAGAGGGATGCTCACTTCACTGCTGAAGAAGGAATAGGCTGAGCAGTCTGAGAAAGAAAGGAGGGGTCTCAGAGGATGGGTAAGATGCCGCTGAAGGCTGAGGAGGACTGAGGCAGGCAGAGGGAAGACAGATGGCATGCACACTAGAGGTGAGAATGGCCTGGGCAGATGCTCAGAGGCCTGGGTAGCTTCCATGGAGTGACTCATTATGTTAAGGAGGAGCTGATGGCTGCTTCTCAATCTGGATTCCCCCAGAAGTGAACCCACAGTACAGGATTCAGTACAAGTATTTAACTTGAGATGATCCCTGGAAATACCGGTAGGGAGGTGTGGGCAGGGAAGGGAAGGAAAGCAATACAAGGGGCTTTACTTTAAAAGTGCTAAAAACTCTCAATAAAGTAGGTATTGATGGAACGTATCTCAAAATAATAAAAGTTACTTATGACAAACGCACAGCCAATATCATAATGAATGGGCAAAAACTGGAAGCATTCCCTTTGAAAACTGGCACAAGACAAGGGTGCCCTCTGTCATTACTCCTATTCAACCTAGCATTGGAAGTTCGGGCCAATCAGACAAGAAAAAGAAATAACGGGTATTCGATTAGGAAAAGAGAAGTCAAATTGTCCCTATTTGCAGATGACATGACTGTACATTTAGAAGACCCCAATGTCTCAGCCCAAAATCTCCTTGAGCTGATAAGCAACTTCAGCAAAGTCTCAGGATACAAAATCAATGTGCAAAAATCATAAGCATTCCTATACACCAAAAACAGATAAATAGAGAGCCAAATCATGAGCGAACTCCCATTCACAATTGCTACAAAGAGAATAAAATATCTAGGAATAAAACTAACAAGGGATGTGAAGGACCTCTTCAAGGAGGTCCTTCTACAAACCACTTCTCAAGGAAATAAGAGAGGACACAAACAGATGGAAAACATTCTATGCTCATGGTTAGGAAGAATCAATATTGTGAAAATGGCCATATTACCCAAAGTAATTTATAGATTCAATGTTATCACCATCAAACTACCACTGACCTTCTTCAGAGAACTGGAAAAAAACCACCTTAAACTTCATATGGAACCAAAAAAGAGCCCACATAGCCAAGACAATCCTAAGCACACACACACACACACAAAAGCTGTAGGTATCCTGCTACCTGACTTCAAACTATGCTATAAGGCTACAGTAATCAAAACAGCATGGTACTAGTACCAAAATAGAGATATAGACCAATGAAACAGAACAGAAGCCTCAGAAGTAATGTCACACTTCTACAACCATATGATCTTTGGCAAACCTAACAAAAAAAAGCAATGGGGAAAGGATTCCCTATTTAATCAATGGTGTTGGGAAAACTGGCTAGCCATAGGCAGAAAGCTGAAACTGGACCCCTTCCTTATACCTTATACAAAAATTAACTCCAGATGGATTAAAGATTTAAACATAAGACCTAACACCATAAAAATCCTAGAAGGAAACCTAGGCAATACCATTCAGGAGATAGACATAGACAAGGACTTCATGACTAAAACACCAAAAGCAATGGCAAAAAAAAGCCAGAATAGACAAATGGAATCTAATTAAACTTCAGACTTTCTGCACAGCAAAAGAAACTATCATTAGAGTGAACCAGCAACCAACAGAATGGGAAAAAATTTTTGCAACCTACCTCTCTGACAAAGGGCTAATATCCAGAATCTACAAAAAACTTAAACAAATTTACAAGAAAAAAACAAACACCATCAAAAAGTGAAGGATATGAACACTTTTCAAAAGAAGGCATTTATGCAGCCAACCAACATATGAAAAAAGCTCATCATCACTGGTCATTAGAGAAATGCAAATCAAAACCACATTGAGACACCATCACATGCCAGTTAGAATGGCGATCATTAAAAAATCTGGAGACAACAGATGCTGGAGAGGATGTGGAGAAATAGGAATGCTTCTACACTGTTGGTGGGAGTGTAAATTAGTTCTACCATTGTGGGAGACAGTGTGGACGATTCCTCAAGAATCTAGAAATAGAAGTACCATTTGACCCAGCAATCCCATTATTGGGTATATACCCAAAGGATTATAAATTGTTCTACTATAAAGACACATGCACATGTATGTTCATTGTGGCACTGTTTGCAACAGCAAAGACTTGGAACCAACCCAAATGCCCATCAATGATAGACTGCATAAAGAAAATGTGGCACATATACACCATGGAATACTATGCAGCCATAAAAAGGAATGAGTTCATGTTCTTTGCAGGACATGGATGAAGCTGGAAGCCACCATTCTTAGCAAACTGACACAAGAACAGAAAACCAAACACTGCATGTTCTCACTCATAAGTGGGTGTTGAACAAGTAGAACACATGGACACAGGGAGGGGAACATCACAGACCGGGGCCTGTTGGGGAGTGTGGGGACTAGAGGAGGGATAGCAGGCGGTGGGGGGGTGGGGAGGGATAGCATTAGGAGAAAAACCTAATGTAGATGATGAGGGGATGGATGTAGCAAACCACCATGGCATGTGTATTCCTATGTAACAAACCTGCACAATCTGCACATGTACCCCAGAACTTAAAATATAATAAAAATAAATAAATAAAAATAAGAAAATAAAAGGGGCTTTATCCAGCCTGTTCTTGGGAGGGCAACTGGAGCTCTATCCTGCTGGAGGACACTGTGAGGACCGTGCCTGAGAATCATCCCGACCTGATAAAGAGGAGGCTACACAACCTTATCCCACCACTGACTCAAGGCTACTCCCGGTGCCATTAACTCTTCTAGCCCGCCCACTGCAGGAAAGCCAGGAAATGCCCCAGGCAGCCAGGCTGAAGTGCTAGGTGCACAGGGGGTGCAACAGGTCACCAATTGCCTGGGGCATCTGCATGGACCCAAACGCCAGGATTTCTCTGTCCCCAAAACCCACCAAGTCTCAGCCTAGGGAGTTTGGGGCCAATCAGGGGAATGGAGAAGAGACACCCAAGAGTTGGGGCTATTTTTTTTTTAATCCCGGAGCCTAGGAACATTTCAACAGTCACGCTCCAAAGGCAAGGAGTGAATCCAGAGAATCGCCCAGCTCATTCCCAGCTCTGCTGACCTCAGATGGTGAATTGGGATTCACAGGTGCCCTCAGATGACTCTTTTACCAGGTGAGAAGCCAGGCATGAGGCAGGGGAACAAGCTAAGTGACAGCATAAGGAAATAATCGACCAGATTCAGACAACTGAGAAAACCTGAATAAGGATATTGCAGAATCGTCGATTTTGTTAGTTGGCATAATGGCATAAGTGATGTTTTCTTAAAAAAAAAAAAAAGTCCTGATTAGGCAGAGCTGCAAACTGACTTATGAATGAGACAGCATGTGGTCTGGAACTGGCTTTAAAACATTCCAGTGACAACCAAGAAAAAGTGTGGGGGAAGAGCTGAAACAAGTTTCCTCTGACAATACATACACAAGGTTGGCAAAATGTTAACTGTTGATGCAGGGGGTGGATACATGGGAGTGCATTACAAAACTTCTACACATTTGTTTATGTTTGAAAAATCTCATAAAAAACCTGAAGACTTTTGGGAAGAATCGAAGGCGGATTAAGGGAAGGAACTTGGCTTTTGAATTAGAAAATGTATATGCCCATGAAGACATGTTCGAACTCACTAGTTATCAAGAGAGATGCAAATTAAACAGATACTAACTTGGCAAAAATGAGCAAGTGGAATAATACCAATTGCTGGCAGAGACGTAGGTGGATGCGCGCACTGCACAGGCCTGGCGAAGAGCAATATGGCCCTACTTGCTTGAATAAGCCCGTTCCATGATCTGGCATATAGCACAGAGAGTCTCGCAGGGAAAATGTGCAAGAATGGTTCACTGCACTTTCATTTACCATGGGTCAGTCACTAGGAGGGTGGGTCAGGAAGATGTGGGGGTTGTACCCGAAAACAGAATGGAATAACCAGAAGCAACCGATCAGATGTCCCCGTAGCAAGAACGGACCTTCAGGCATCAAGCTGAGAGAAAAACAAAAAGAAACAAAACGATGTCAAAATTGTAAATTCAAGATATAGCCCCACAACACATTTGGAAGGACATATATAAACAAGAAAGTTCACATGAAACACAGAACAGTTACCTGAAAGTAGAGATCAGCAAACTGGCTCTCCGGTGAAAGCATCCTTAGCCTGTTTTTGTAACATCTTACTGGAACATGGCCACGCCCATTTGTGTATGTATTGTCAGAGGAACGTTATGTGAACAAGTGATGATAATGTGCCATATGCTAAAGGATACATAGGATTCACTCAACCCTCTGCACCCGAGCTTTGAAAAAAAGAAGGTAAGAAAATTTAGGCTGAGTTTCAATAACTAGTAGAGCCTTGGGAAGGCACTTTTCCTGCTTGAGCCTGTCTTCACAATTGCAAAAGCCGGTAACGTCCACCTCAGAGATTATATACTTGCAAGCGCCTTGTGAATTAGAATCGGCCTTTCAAATGCAAAGGTTTCTTATTATCAGGGTAACAAGGAGATAGCAATGGTCTTGCAAATGTCTTCTCCCAGCCTTTTAATAGGATGTCTTATCCTTTATTTCCTCGCCCACTTTCTTTTTTTTTTTTTTTTTTTTGAGACAGAATTTCACTCATATTACCCAGGCTGGAGTGCAATGGCGCGATCTCGGCTCACCGCAACCTCCGCCTCCTGGGTTCAGGCAATTCTCCTGCCTCAGCCTCCTGAGTCGCTGGGATTACAGGCATGCGCCACCATGCCCAGCTAATTTTTTGTATTTTTAGTAGAGACGGGGTTTCACCATGTTGACCAGGATGGTCTCAATCTCTTGACCTCGTGATCCACCCGCCTCGGCCTCCCAAAGTGCTGGGATTACAGGCTTGAGCCACCGCGCCCGGCCTCCTCGCCCACTTTCTATGGTGAAACTAATGGTAATGAGGTAACCAGGAGGCAAAACAAAGACAAGGGATACCGCAGACCAACAGGATCCACAAATGGGAAGCAAACTGGAGCAAGCTTGAAAATGCCACAGAGGAGCCACCAAGGGGAGATGGGAATGGATTTTTCGTGAAGGTAAGCGTGGAATGGGCCTGACTTTGTGGCCACTGCCCATCAGCCCTCAGAAGAGGAAGCAGGCTTCACGAGGGTAATGTCACCTGATCACATCTGATAAAGGGATGGAAAAATGGGTGATTTCCTGTAACAGGATACAGCAAGAGTAACTCCCATGGCTTAGGTGTTGAGCACGTACCAGGCATACGCCTAACATCTGACAGACATAATCTTATTTAATTATCAAAGTACCCCATGAGATAGGTATTACTATTATCCCACCTTACAGATAATCATATTGAGGTACCAAATGTGGTAACGGGAGGAATCAAAGATTAATTATCCCCAGGTCACCCAACTGAGAAGTGGCAGAATCAGTAGTCAGTCCTACTCACCACCCTAAATGACAGGTATTACCATCACCAGTGAGCAGAGGTAGAAACTGACTCAGAGAAGTTACTCAGCTGGGAGTGTGGAGCCAGGGCCTGAACCAAAAACTGGCTGACTCCAACTGTCCTACCCTTCCACCGCTGCATCATAACGCCTCCCTGAGCCCAACTTCCTAGAAAAGCCCCTTCACTTCTGCAAGCCCTGAACCTTGTCATCCATCACAGTATTCCTAGAAAGGAAATGCAGATTGGGTGCAGCTGGAGGCATCACAGTGTGGGCGCTTAGGCAGCTCCGTGTTTACATTCCCTCGGTAAAGATGCCCAGCTCATTTCTGTTGGCTTATTTGAGGGAATGCTATCTGATGCAGCTAAGAAGCTGAAATTGAAACCGGGAGGCAGCAAGGAATGATGATGAGGTTAGGTTTGGGGGAGAAAACAGGATCGTAGGTCTGCCTGTGACAACTTGGGCAACTCTCTTCTCAAACCTTGTGAAGGTTGGGCTTGCTTCATGGAAAATGGAGACATCTTTTCGGGCTCCCTATGTGATGATATATACTTCCCACTCATTTCAAAACAGACCTTTTTTTTTTTTTGAGACAGGGTTTCTGTTACCCAGGGTGGAGTGCAATGGTACAATCTTGGCTCACTGCAACCTCCGCCTCCTGGGTTCAAGCAATTCTCCCGCCTCAGCCTCTTGAGTAGCTGGGATTACAGGCACCTGCCATCATGCTTGCCTAATTTTTGTATTTTTGTAGAGACGGGGTTTCACCATGTTGGCCAGGCTGGTCTTGAACTCCTGATCTCAGCAGATCCACCCGCCTTAGCCTCCCAAAGAACCGGGATTACAGGTGTGAGCCACCGCACCCAGCCCAGACCTTTGAATAATAACAATTTATTGAATACTTGAACTAAGCCAAAGACTATGCTGTTTTGCATACATTACACAATTTTATACTTAATACAAACATAGGAAATAGATGGCCATCCCCATTTTACAGATGACAAAACTGAAAAAGGGTTAAATCATTTCCTTAGTGGACCCAGGATTTGAATCCAACTCTGATACTAGAGCCCATTTTAGCCCAATGGTTCTCAACCCTGAGTTTGTATTAAAAGCAAATGGGGGCCCATGAAAAAAATGCTGATGCTTGGGCCTCAAAGTTGACTTGACTAATCTGAGGTGGGGGCCTAGTTAGGAACCACTGTTTTAACTGTGTTACAAAGCAGTGCTCTTAAAACAAGCGGTTCCTCTCTCATATCCATGCAGAGAAATGCACAAAGGTGAATTAATACATCTTTATAAAGCTGTATAATAAACGAAAACGGCTTCATAATGTGTGGTAGATATTCTTAAGCAATTAACTCTTGCTAGCTCTCAGCTTTATATTAATTTATAATAAATGCAAATGAATATATTTGGCTTTGCAATTTAAAAAAATCTGAATTTGAAAGGTGTAGCATTCTGATAACGCACATTACTTTAGAAAGCTGGGTTTTTTTCTTTCTGTTTTTAGAGAAGATATAAATCAGGAAAAATCAATCATGCCATAAAGAGGTCTGGTAAAACAGAGTCCAGCCAGCACTCCCACCCAAACAGGAGTAAGTTAACCTCCAAATGGCTAAGGGCTTTGTTAGGCTGAGATTTACATCAGGGTGACTTCTTGCAAGGTCAAGGTCAATGGAGTGGTCTGCAGCTTCCCTCTTATACCCATAAAAGGACTAATTAGTCCTTAAATTGGGGAACTAAACTTCTGCCAGTAGGTATTCCTATAAATGTCTAGGTTTAGGCAGAAACTGGCACTGTATACTAAAGTACCATTTTGTGGTCTATACTCTTCTCATCTGCTTATTGCCTGTGTGACCTGGGACAATTAATATCTCAGCCTTCCTTCATATATTACGCAATAGGAATAACCCCCTGGGTTCTTCCTAGGGTTGTCCTAGAATCGAACGAGCTTATTGTGCCAACAGGTCTAGCACAATGCCAGGGAAGGGGCTCACTAAATATCAGCTCTCCATTTTTCTGTTCATGCTCATGTTCAGCTCATGGAAATGGGGCTTGACTCAGATATGCCCTTAAAGGATCTTGGTGCCATTTTCTTCTGTTAAGAGTTAAACAGATTTCATTTTAAATACAATTCACAACTGTACCTTCACCATAATCCTCGTTGTATCCTCTCAGCCTTCTAATATAAGGTCTTATCCTTATTTCCTTGTCCATTCACTGGGGTTAGGTCAAATGGCACAAAATTGCATGAGACCTGTGTATGCTGCCCGTCAGATGGGATAGGCTAAGTCACACAGTAGCAACAAACAGTCCCCAAATCTCAGTGGCTCCTACAACATCAATTGACTTCTTGCTCATCTTGGGTCTGGTGGGAGCTCTGCTCTACGGCGCCTCACACTGGAACATTGCCATGGCAGGGGGAGAAGGAGCATGGTGGACCGACATTGTGCTTGGACAACTGCCACCCAGATCTTCTGCTCAATCCTGTTGACCTAAGCAAGTCTCACCTGGCCATATCAAACTTCAAGGGGAGCAATGCAAACCTACCACATGCCTGAAAATAGAAATATCTGGAGAACAGCATTAATGACTACCACAGGGATCTTAGTTTACAAAGCATCTGTCACAGTGATTACCCAACTTAATCCTCACAATTCCAAGATGGTAATTAATCATTAAATGGGATCATTTAATTATAAGGCATCAGCAAACACCAACAAAAACAGAGAAAACCCAATATAAACATCAGGCAACTCTGTCCACTAGTGAGTGAAAGCGCCTGGAGCGTATGAGCTGAGAGGCTCAGGACTCGCCCACCTCTCCATTTGTGTGCCATCTATGAGTGGGATTCGGGTTTTGATAAAGATATTTCTTTTTTTGTACATGGCCTCTGAATGAAAGCCAACTAAGATTCTCTGCTCCAAAGCTGTCATCTTTAGATGTTGAGGGAAAGGGCATTTTTCCCCTGCAAAGGAATCCAGCATGCTTCTCTGTCACAACACCTTCTTAGGAAGACTCAATTTGGACTCTATCATGATTTCTGCCTTAAGGACTGAGTTTAGAGTCTGCTCCTGGATAAGAACTGATCCATCACTTCATCGTTCTCTAAAAGATGAGAAAATGAACAAAGTCTCAGCAGTCAACAAGGACACTGAGCAAGGAAGTGGCTCAAAATCCCCATCTCTTTAAGGCAAGTCTCCTGCAAAGGAACGGCTTAGCTGCAGCTCAAGAACTGTGTGGATCTCCCTATCCGGCTCCGTATTTCAGCTACTTAGTCCACAATGAAGATGAAAAGTGTGAGGCAGGAGGCTAGGAAATAGTCTTCACTTTTCTTCGTTAATTCCCTCAGGAAGGCTTTGGTTTCAAAGGTTGACCACTGGGTGTCAGGCTTTGGGGAAAGAAAATAAATAGAGATGGTTTATCGACCTCACTTAATTATGCCAAGAGAATGCAGGTGAGATTTGCTAAAGGACAGAAAATCAGCTGGCTTAACTATGTCAATATGTCTGGAGAAGCTTGCTAAACTTTCACTCATCTGACTACACCAATAAATATTTATCTTTTCTACATCTGTACAAATAATTCATTAGGCAGCCACAGTGATACTGACCTCAGTCCTTCCTTGACTTAAAGATTTAAAGGGAGTGGTCAACTTCTACATCTAAGCATTTCTGAAGACAGATAATCTGGAAGCAACACTGCAACAAAACAACTAGAAATGCGAATAATAAACATGCTTAGGTTATATATATTTATGTATATATATATATATATATAATTTTTTTTTTTTTGAGACAGTTGTTCTGTCGCCAGGCACCAGGCTGGAGTGCAGTGGCGCAATCTAGGCTCACTGCAATCTCCACCTCCTGGGTTCAAGCAATTCTCCTGCCTCAGCCTCCCTAGTAGCTGGGACTACAGGCGCACGCCACCATGCCCAGCTAATTTTTGTATTTCTTAGTAGAGACGGGGTCTCACCATGTTGGCCACAATGGTCTCAATCTCTTGACTTCATGATCCACCCACCTTGGCCTCCCAAAGTGCTGGGATTACAGGCGTGAGCCACCATGCCCAGCCAGAAATAAATATTTTTAAATGCAAACCTGGGTTTATAGAAAATAAGAGAAGCCTCTGGGATGGGAGGAAGGAACTGGAAAAATTTAAACAGTAAGAGTGATGTAACTGGGTATGCTTTGACATTAGAGACAGTGAGAGGAGGAATGAGTGAAATGCTGTAGAACTGAGATTTCTACATAAAGTCTGGGCCTTTAAAGGGGCACAGGGATAGGACAATGAAGTTCTCTGCACTGGCTGCAAGTGGTATAAGGTATACTAAGGAAAATAACCAGCTCTGCAGATTGCTAATGGGCTCTGTGGACCTTCTCATCCCTCTGCCCAGGGTTTGGAACACAGTTCTTACCAGTCCTAGACCTTGGGCAGGTTACATAACCTTACGGCACCTCATTTGCCTTGGTTGTGGTATTGTGAAGAGCTGATAAACTTGGTGCATATTAAGTACTAAGTGTAAAAAACACGGAAGGGGCAAATCAAAAGTGGAAATGTGTTTTTCTCCCAGAGAGCAACAGCTTTCTCCTTAAGAAAGTCAAGATATGGCTATGCGTTATCTGCCAATTTAATGAAAAAGAAATAAACATCTTTAGTTGTAAAGGACCAGGATTTCAGAGCCTTATCAGAGGCTAATGAAATTAGGGCAAAAAATTAGCTTAAAATTAGCAAAGGCTTAAAATTTCCTCCATAGTTGTATCACCAAAATAATGGGGAAAAAATTTTTTGATAACTGTCATCAAGTTTTATATCCTCCATATTTTAATGCCACTGGCACAGTTCAAAAAGAGTTTTTCTTTGGGGAAAGCAAGAAACCAAATGGGATTATACACCACCACAGGTACGGCCAGGTGCAGTGGCTCACGCTTGTAATGCCAGCACTTTGGGAGGCTGAGGCGGGCACGTCACTGAGGTCAGCAGTTCGAGACCAACCTGGTCAACGTGATAAAACCGTGTCTCTACTAAAAGTACAAAAATTAGCCAGCATGGTTGCGTGCCTGTAGTCCCAGCGACCCGAAAGGCTGAGGCAAGAGAACTGCTCAAACCCCGGAGGCAAACGTTGCAGTAAGCCAAGATTGCACCACTGCACTCCAGCCTGGACGACAAAGCAAGACTCCGTCCCAAAAAACCACCACAGGTGAGAAGAAATGCTCTCGGGACTCACCCTACAGAGAGGAAATGTTCCCGCTTAAGATGAGACAAAATAACAAACTGAATGACCTTGAACAGAACATGGTTACCTCTGTGCCTTTTCTTTGAGTATGAGGATTTGAAATCAATGACTTCTGGGGTCTCTTCCAGCACTTTCTCTGATTTTATGACAGTTTATTCCAATTGCAAAAGAAACTACCCATTTGGCCCTCCCAATCCACAAAGACAAAACACACAGTATCATTTCAAGACTGAGTCAGACTTTTGTTTTGAATTTAAAGTGCTACATGACTGCTAAGGTTAAAATTCCTCTCTTTCAAAAATCGAAAAGGTTGAATCATCAGAGGATAAAACCCATCACCACTGCAAGTCAAAGTGGATTTTCAACCTAGTAGAAAACCTGAATTGACAAAGCATGCAAAATTAGCTCAAGTAGCTGCAACCTCCGTCTGAGTATCCTGGTGAATGCTTAGGAGTTTAAGTGTGTATTGTTTATGCTGCAAGAAGCAATGAGGTTGGAAGCATGAATGTGTTATTTCCCTATCTTAATTCAATAGGGAAAGAGTCTTTTTCAAGTAGAAATAAACACAACTAAAAAATTAGAAAGTCTTAATACGAGCTGTTTAATTGTTGTAACAAGATTTGAGGGGCAGGGGTAGGTAAATAAATCACCAATTGGTGGTAAGTCACCAACTGTTACTATGTGTCTGCAGGTTTCTTGGTTTTCACAATCACTAGATTTACATACAATTATAGGTTATGGTTCTCCATGTACACATACAGTGAAAGACATTTTCCAAATAACTTTTGATGTAGAATGGAACCTGAGAAAAAAAATCACTTAAGAAATCAAATCTCATATAATGGAAATACTTTAACCACAGCATTCACACATTTGACTGTGGATTCCAAATGCTTATCTAAACAGAGGCAACGCAATTAAACTCCCTTCACTCAAAATGGTGTCAGAAGGCAACTACCCTATTTACCAACCACTGATAAGTTATGACAACACTATTTCATAGCCTGTCACTGCATTTCTTTTAACCCCCCAGCAGTAGGATTTAGGATTTCCTCAACACTAAGGGCTTATCTCAAATGCTTTAGAGCATGAACAGTAAAAAATCAGAGTTGCAATGCCACATTCAGAAACTAGATAATGACTGGGAAATAAAAGCGGGGAAGTGATGAACTGCCACTATCTGTTTTTCTAAGTTTTCTATTTTCTAATACAGAGCAAAACTTTACATGCTAACTACAAAAATAAATCTAACAGGGCTAGAAATTCTGCAGGTAACCCGGTGACAATAGAAAATTTTTAGATCACTGCTAAGAGGTCTTTATATTGCTCAGGTGTAATTCAGTAACAATATGAAAATAAGACTGGTACTGTTTATAATTACTAACTAGATACAATTTGGCAAAAGACAGCTAATACACTTTATACAATGAAACGGATTTTAAAAAATGACTGCCTAGATCTCATACCTATAGAAAAGCTATCAGTGATTACTTTTTAATATGAAAATAACAAGCTAGTTGCCCTACACCATTTAAACATTTTCTGATTTTTCTCTCTTCCCTTATGAGACTAGGGAAAAAAGATGTTATAGGAGAAAAATAACTGTTATATGTCAAATAGTTCAAAATCCTCCCCTGGAAACTGAAACAGAATCCTTAGAAAGTACACAATGTCCTGAGTTTCCCTTGTAGACAAATACTTTGGTCATTTATTTGTAATCAGATACTGATTCGGCAGATTTTAGCACTTACATTGTCACAGACAGAACAATGTCCATTCATAAAAGGAGGTTTATTCATGAAAATGTTGTGATTCTTTTCAAAGCATTCAATACATCCTTTCTGGACACTTCCCTTCCAGTATTACCTGGCATGGAATCGGGAAAGGGAAACATTCAGGTAAGTTACAACCTCCAGTCATATTCACAGCAGAATGGACATTTACAGGGGGAATCCTTTTGCAGGTTAACTACAACTAGAAATCCCAAGAGTCACAGTAAATGTTTCAAAGTCCATTTAAAGAATGAAACTTGGCCGGGCACAGTGGCTCACACCTGTAATCCAGCACTTTGGGAGGCCGAGTGGGCAGATCACTTGAATTAAGGTCTGTGAGACAAGCCTGGTCAACATGGTGAAACCTCATCTCTACTAAAATATAAAAAATTAGCCAGGCGTGGTGGCAGGCGCCTGTAGTCCCAGCTACTTGGGAGGCTGAGGCAGGAGAACTGCTCAAACCTGAGAGGTGGAGGTTGCAGTGAGCTGAGATTGTGCCACTGCACTCCAGCTTGAGCGACAGAGCGAGACTCCGCCTCCAATAAATAAAAAAAAGTAACTGCTGAAAGGATGATATCGCATACCAGGACCAGGTGCAAGGGACATCATGGTATGTCTCCAGCCCTTAAGAAACTCAAAGCCTAGCAGAGGAGAACAACTTTAAATACAGATTCCAAAGACAGAGACAGAAAAGACGATCATAATGATGACTCCAAGTTATGGGAAAAAGCAGTTTGGCGTAAATACTCAGAAAAGAATGCATGGTTTACCTTTCAAATATTTGCAATCACCAAACCAAGCAAGTGACTTCTGAACTATGTTGACTTCGGACTAGTCATCATCACTGCTCTACTTTAAAAACAATACCAAGACATGATTGTACTCAAAATCTGTCCTAAAATAAAGCAGCGAGCCACCAGTAAAATAAGATCTCCTTGTCAGACCCTTGTAGTACTATTTAAGGAAAAGGAAGACCAGGAGTGCAGGAAAGTCCTCTTCCATGTCTGTTTTCTTGTGAACATTAAACAAGAATGGAGCAGGTATGTAACTTCCTAAACTTAGGATGAAAACCACAATCTCAGAACCATGCACCTATTAAGGACATCAACCAACTTTACATATCCAACCTCCCCTAGTATCCAGCTCAGGAAAAATAGTATCAAGGTTGAGGGTGCACTTAGCTAGGCAGAGTAAGGAATGCCAGCTCTACTGATAAACAGCCGTGTGACCTGGGGCCTCAGTTCTTCTGAAATAAGGAAATAATACAGTCTACCCCAGAGATTACAATTTAACTATAAGGTTCAGTTCTAAGAGTTCCTATAAATTTGATATAAGTTGTTACTGACTGCTTTCTCTTTCCCTCCACCACGCTGATCATTTTCTCTACTGCCACCAGTTTGCCTTACTGCTGCTTGTTTAAAACACAACAATTAACTGCCCAAGAGCCATCTGCACTGTTTAAAAGTTATCTACACCAAACGACATCTACTATTACATTTCTCTATGGTAATAAAACAAAAACAGGAGGAAATTTGAATCTAAAAACTCTCCTTACCCAGACAAGCAATGTAACTTTACCAAATTCACATGAGTAGACCCTGATCAGTTATACATCACTTCAGGGAGACACCTCTAAAGCAGCCAGCACTTTTTGTAGAAAATCCTACCTGTTTCTCTAAGGTGACTAAAATATTTCTGCAGAGACAAGGAAAGCATAGACTCAGACATTTAACACTTAGACAATACCTTAAAAGTAATCAGTTCAGCCCTCCTTAAGTGTAAAAAGGGAAATAATTATGAAGAAAATGAACTGTAAGCTGTATTTCATTAATACAATTAATCTTGGAAAACAATGACTAAATAAAACAGCCAAATATAAAATTTAAAAAAATTTTGAAGTATCTTATGAAACAGTCTTCAATATTTTTGTAGTAAGAACTGAGACAGTACACTAAAATACAAATAGTCTAAAATAACATCACAAACCAGAGATGAAATTCTAACCATTTATTTTATAATCTACAAGTTTCATCTATCACTCCTTAAAAATTAAAGTATTTCCCTTTTTAAGAATGCAATATCAGCTGGGCGTGGTGGCTCAAGCCTGTAATTCCTGTACTTCGAGTGGCTGAGGAAGGCAGATCACTTGAGATCAGGAGTTCAAGACCAGCCTGGCCAATATGGTAAAACCCTATCTCTACTAAAAATATAAAAATTAGCTGGGCACGGTGGTGGGTGCCTGTAATCCCAACTACTCAGGAGGCTGAAGCACTTGACTCGTTTGAACTTGGGAGGCAGAGCTAAGATCGTTCCACTGCACTCCAGCGTAAGTGACAAAGTGAGAACCTGTCAAAAAAAAAAAAAAAAAAAAAGCAATATTTGGCTCTCTGCTAAAGCCAATGGGGCTAGTGGCACAGTTGAAGTATTTCCCAGCATCTTGGCAATTGTGCTTTTCAACATAATCTAAAATAAAAAACACACACCTCTGTAATAATTACAATGAATTTCCATGGTTTTAAGTAACTCATTCCCTCAAACTGATAGCATGCCTTAAACTTACCTCAGATTTGGCTGAGCCAACTTTTCTACTTTAAACTGCCTTACAATTCTTTACATAAATTGCAAATCTATGAGCTGAAATGAAGACGCCTCTCAGCGAAGTCTTTATGTTTATTATTGAGTGTAGAATGCTATTAACCAGAAACCACAGAACAAGACATACAGAAAATCCACTGGTTCTTGATGAGTTTATGGGTATAACTGCCATGCAAATCTAAACATACTGAATGCATTAAACTCTAAGTAATGACCTTTAATCATTTACCTCACCTGATGATTCTTTTAACGGACAAGATCTTAAAGACTTTACCACTTTTCTACATCCCTGCTATACCCATCATCAACCAGGAGTAGCGTTCCGCTTCAGTTCTCAGGCTAGCATGAATTCATCATCGAAATCATAGGATCTTATATCCATGATCTAAGGCATCTCTGACGATCTCTTGCTTACTCACAATCAAACCACTTTCATAGTTACACACATTTCTCCCTCTCTTAAGCCTTAGCAGATTAACAGACACATTCTTCTGTGCCAAAATAAGAGAGGCTAAATTTGAGTTGAAGTCCCTTGTAACTTTCCCTTCTACCTTCATCCTGGTCTGTGAAAATCTCCATTTTCAAGGCTAACATCACTAAGTTTGACCTAAACTCCTAACACCTAAACTCCAGTTCAACAGTGGCCATTATCCCCACCTCTCCTGTGACACAAGTTACAGGTTTTGCCTACAATGTCAAGGTGGTCTCTTGAAGTTTCTCTCCTCTTGGTCTCAATACTGCCCCTGAAACTGTGTTTAAAGTAGTCTTTGCAAGCGTTTCCCACTTTAAAACCCTTTCTTACCCAACAATGCCTACAGGATGGGCAGGTAGACTAAATGAAGGCATGCAAAGGGTTCTGGCAACTGACGAATACATGCCTATCTGCAAAGCAGCTGATATAGTGTGTCAGGAGAAACTTCAGGTAGGTCCGCCTTTCCTAGACTTATGAGTATTTCAACAACTTTTTGTGGATCTATTTGTACAGAAAGGTGCTCTTTCTTTGAAACACTACATGAGGATCACATGAGGGCAGGTTGCATCTGGCCCTTTTGACTACCTGCTTGTATCCTCTACTTTAAACCCACATAAGCTGGCTTTAGCAGCTACCAATTCCCATAGCTTTCAGGATTCATAGTTACCATCCACCACACACCTCTCTGCAGTATGAAACTACACTATCAAAATAAACGATCTTACTTTCTGGCTGTTCCTTCACCCCTCCCACTCTCTTATTAGAGGTTCTGTGCTTGTAATCTCTATCATTTTTTTCTCTCTCAGCAGCAACTAGCATCTCAAATTGATCTGCAGCCTAGATTCATGACTGGCACCCCAAGTTATACATCTTATATATCCTACATGAGCTATCTCCGATCACTCTTTTGCTTTATACCATCACTTCATCTCTGCCCCTTTCATTCTGATTCTTCTGTTCTGGTTCAATCTCATTACCTAGGTTATTGTGTAGTATTTTTTCTAAATGACTTCACTGAACCCTCTTCCGGCAATCTATCCTCTATATTGAACTCAGATGCACGCCTAGCCTAACCTTCAAGTTCCTCCACAACTCAACCCCAACCTAAATTCAGTCTCCTCTGTCTTTATCTAAATAGATCATGCTCCATTCAAACCAGACTGCTCTTTGTTGTCCTCTTAGCATACCACCAAAACTGACCCTGACCAAAAAGCACAAACCATTAAACAATTTAAGAAAACAAACAAAAACCAAATATTGGACTGCATCAATATTTTAAAGAGTTCTACTCTTCAAAGAAACTCTTATGGAAGTGACAGTACAAGCTAACAGGTTAGAGAAACATTTGCAAAACACATCATCTCATAAAGAAGTCAGATATGGTATGCACAAAGAACTCTTAAGCTCAACAATAAAACAAATTATAAAAAGGGCAGAAGTATGACCAGTCACTTCATCTAAGAGATACAAATGGCAAATAGGGACATGAAAAGATATTCCACAACATTACTGATTGAAATGCAAACTGAGCCGGGCGCGGTGGCTCAAGCCTGTAATCCCAGCACTTTGGGAGGCCGAGGCGGGTGGATCACGAGGTCAAGAGATCGAGACCATCCTGGTCAACATGGTGAAACCCCGTCTCTACTAAAAATACAAAACATTAGCTGGGCATGGTGGTGCGTGCCCATAATCCCAGCTACTCAGGAGGCTGAGGCAGGAGAACTGCCTGAACCCAGGAGGCGGAGGTTGCGGTGAGCCGAGATCGCACCATTGCACCCCAGCCTGGGTAACAAGAGCGAAACTCCGTCTCAAAAAAAAAAAAAAAAGAGAGAGAGAGAGAGAGAGAGAAATGCAAACTGAAACCATAAGGTACAGCTATACACCTACTAAAATGACTAAAGTTTAAAATAAAATAGATAATTATGAAATGTTGGCATGGATACAGGGCAATCAAAACACCTATATGCTGATGGAGGAGCAAAATGATACAGCATTTTGAAAAACTAGTAGTTTCTCATAAAAGGTTAACATACATTTATCACAACCCAGCAACCTTTATTCCTATTTACCTAATAGAAAAAACTATCCATGCCCATACAAAAATATATATATGCACATAGCTTCATAAAAAGCCGACTTTCGAACAACTGGAAAATGCATAAATATGGTATACCACTCAGCAATAAAGAACTCACTGATATACATCAAATAGATGACTCTTGAGAGGATTATGCCAAGTGAGAGAATCCAGACACAAAACACTACACGTAGTATGATTCCAAGTTGTCAAACACTTGAAATATGAGGAAGGGTATTTCCTACAGAGAGACATAGGGAGCTTTCTCGGGTGATAAAAATGTTCTGTACTGATTGTGGTTACAATTACACAACTGCAAACATTCTTCAAACTTTACCAAACTATAGATCTAAAAAGGTATAGTTCATTTTAATTATACCTCAATAAAGCAGAACTTTAAAAACTGTCTGAACCATGACTCTTGCTCTGAAATGCTGTTAATCATTTAAGAAATCCTTATTAGGGACTACTAAAAATGCCCAAATCCAGAAAACAACCCCATCACGTTCTCTAGTATTAAAAGAAACTGCAAAATTCAAATTAATGTTTATATACAAGTATTTACTAAATCTATCAACTTCATTTTTAAATGTAACAATGATAAAAACTGTATTTGACATGTGTAGGTTTCTTACTATAAGAATTCTGAGACTGTTAGAAAACATTTATAATTAAGATATTCCTATCCTGCCTTTAATTTTTTAAAATGTCATTAATGAGCTCTGGATACATTTGAACACATGGGGTGAAGTCTCCAAAGATTAACATGACCCAAGGTCTGTAAAGGTCTCTTCTCAGCCCTGAACCACAAAGATTAAAATTCTCAAGTAATAATTAGGTACCTTAAATTTATATTAAGATTAATATGAACCAAAAGTATGCTGTGGTTGTTTGAAAGGTTAATGTAATCTGAAGCTGCAGTAACAGAAGTGATGGTAGGCCTGGTCCTCCGGGAAATAGCAAGTTCAATTGTGGTCTATCCAGCTTAGACCATAGTACTGACTGCAATGCAGAGAACACTTGGCAGAGGTTAACCAGGAATGTTCAGGGTATCTGGAAACCATGTTAAAGAGGAATGTTGAGGGGGAAAAAAACAGGTTATTCAGCCTCAATTAAGAATAAGGGAAGATGACAGTTAACTCCAAATATCTAAATGGCCATTGAGTAGAAGAACAAACTGCCTTATTTAACTACGTTCCAGAAGGGAAAATTAGAACCAGGTAGCAGCTACGCAGAAAGGGCTTCAGTTTAGCGTTTCTAAGAGCTAGTAGGCAGCCTTCAAAGGCAATGAATTATTTTTCTTAATGTTTCTGGTTACGGAAGATAGCCATTAAAATTACTTCTAAGTGTATGGGAGTACCTTATAAACCTAAAATTCTAGAACTAAGTCATATGCCATATAAAAAACTTGAGTATATCAAGTACTTTTGGATTCTGGCTAAATTGGTTTATAGTAGGACATCTTTTATCTTGTCCCACTTCTCACAAGTTGTGTTAATTTCCTGAACACTTGCAGGGTCAATGGTTCTACTTGCTGATGGCCGTCTTTCCTTATACCATATTCACAACAAGCAGTTCACCTATTCCAAGTTGAGATATGGAAGGTGACCTCTTCAGGTAATCTCCAAAAAACTTCTAAAGATTATTGGAGGGAATTTTAAAATTTAATTTTCTTGTTCTATAGCACAAGTAAATTATTTGATAGTTATAACTGTATGTGAACAAAGGGAACAACTTTGGTGTTTAGCTGCCAAATCTATAAGATAAGGAGGTTGAGAGAAGACCATTTTTTAAAGCCACAACTTTGCCAATAACATCAATGCTACGCATCTTCAGCTTGGTCAGATGTAGCCAGCCTTGAACAACAGGAGATGGTGGGGGATAGACATCATGATAAAAGCTCAGCTTGCTCTTTCTACGTGGCCACTCTCAATGCACATCCATTATTCCTAGAAGCTCTGCCAAATACCAAACTGTGTTCTAGATATCTGAAACTCTAACACTTGGCAGTTTCTCTGTAAGAAAACCTAATAGTGTAACTTCACATTTTACACAGCCCAAGATTAAATAATACATTACACCACACTGAGACCTTACAACACACCGAGACCTACTTAAAGTTGGATGCTCAGATTGTAAAAATACACAACAAACTACACTTGCAGCTTCAATTAACAGGCAACATATTCCTCTGGTAAGAGCTGCCATTTTCAGTGAGAAGAGTCTGACCAAGTGCTTAGACTTTTTCAACATAACTTTAAGAGATTCTGGCAGACAATGTTGTTAGTGCTTAATGTTGCATGAATATCTAACCAATATTTAAATGCAGCCTTAAGTATTATTCTACCATGTAAATTATTCCATGGGAACTAAATGAGGCACTTGTACAAGGCACATTATCTTTTTCAAGCCACTAGGCATCATTCGGTAAAACCTATCTACACTAAGAAGTGTACCAGTAGTTTCAAAGAGTTAACTTGCCCAACTCTAAGTCACAAGCTAGAAAATGTTACCAAGTATATTTAAATGCCAGACACACACCTATATATTTCCTTTAACATTCAAAATCTTTTAAAGGGAGAAGGGGAAGAAGAGGGAAGGCCAGACATTAATGAGTACAGTATTTAGTCTCCACATGAAAATAATTGATTTATTAAAGAATTTTTTTATGGGCCACAAAAAAAAACACCTCAATTTTCATTCCAAAATGAAAGTGGACAAGTTTTCAACTTGTCTACTGTCTGTATAGAAAATGGAAAGTCAAATGTACATTTTAACATACTATACAAATTATTTCATATACTGCATAAAACTTCTATCACTAATAACTTTGTAAAACTGACTGAGATCTAAAATATGATTCCCTCTTACCTGATACTAATAAACATGTTTGAGAGGCTACAGTCCTAAAAATGCTTATCTAAGTATAATAAAAACACCTGACAAAAATGTAGTTAAGATGATAACTTATGAGCCTTATGAAAGGAACTCTATGAAAGACAGAGTCCTTTCCTTTCATTATTCTGTCTTTTGGGGTCCAATTTCAAATGATCACTACACACACTTTACCCCATTTAGATGGATCACATCCTGATTAACAAAGCACTAAGCCATGCTCTTAGAAATAATGCTTTAACAGCTACTTTTCCTAAGGAGTATTCCTTGTGGAAAGACACTAAATACGCAGTAATAGTATAATTATAATAATAAAAAATCTCCACACTTGAAAAGAAAAACAGCTATACTTAAGAGACCAGAACAAAGATACCAAAGGGCTTTGGCCAAAATTAGTATAAATAGACTTTATTGAAGTCAGTGCCTCTGTACTGAGACAGAAGATTGTGTCTACATAAGCACAAGTTGTAACATTTCACAACTTCTAAAAGGAATGTCAACAATTACAACGATCATGCATACCATGGTCGATAATCACATTTTAGAAGCATTTTCAACCATTTCTAAAGAAATGCTTATAACATTGTTATATATAGAACTACTTTCAATAAACTGCAAAACATTGATCGACTTTTCCAGTATGAGCTACAGTGTCAACACAAAAGGGAGGCATAAATGTTTAATTTATGAAATCAGAATGGAATATTTACTGTAAAGAAAAATTAAAAAGCTTTCAAATAAAGGCCATTATCGAACCAACGTGAAGAGCACAACTTGAACTTTTGAGTTCATTCATCTTTTAAAGCTGTCCTCTGAATAGCTTCAGTTCTAAGCACTGAATTCAGTACTGTGAATATTCCTTGGATTGAAGTTTGGCAATGATGCGGTCCAACTGTCTCTTTGCTTCACACTGTGGAAAATTGCTCATGTCATAATATTGAGGGGCAATTTTCACCAACCTGTTTAGAAAGGGGGGAAAATTACCAAATTAACATTTAATTAAAGTTCTGGAGTTGTTAACAGGATAGGCATTATTCATTAATATACAGAACCAAGGCAAATCTACGAATTCAAGTCTCATAAAAATACAAATTACTAATCCTTACAAACAGCACTTTTAGAAATGTGTTAAGTATTTTATTTAGTAAGATGTAAATTTTCCGATGTTGGACTTACTATAAACTTTTAAAAAAGAACCCTCAGGATACACTGATGTAAAGATAACATATAAAGTCACTGATTTCTTTACTCTGGCACACTATTTTAACTTGCCTCTCCAAGGATACAGTAATAAGACAGGTTCTGTGTAGAGAACATCATGGTATTCAAATGATTGGATCTTCTCATTTTCAATGTGTTTTCAATGCTTTAATAACTATAAATATAACTCTATACCCCCAAAATACACTTGACTGAAATCTTTATAAAGTTTAGCTGTGCAATTTTTTCTCAACAAAGCATTTAAGATAAAATGGTAATATCCTACACAGTTTGTTAAAAGTCCCAAATCTGTGTGAGAAAGCAGCTGTACAATATAAAAGCAGTGACAGCACCTAGAATAAGTGCCTTCAGTCCCACTACTCTTGGCCGACATTTCCCATCACAGGTTACAGAATAGATTCTGGCATAAATAAAACAAATTAAAAAACCATGTGGGGGTTACTTTACTTAAAACAATCCGTTCTGATTACATTTTGTAAAAGCTAATATGTTAAAACACAAAGAGTTATTATTTTTATGCCTGCACAGTTCCTAAAAACCAATATATAAATAATAAATAGTTGAGAGCTAATTGTAATGGGACAAATAAAATGTTTTTTAAAAAAGCTGACTTCTGCAAACAAGAAACAGTATTGACTTGACATAATCACAATAGCAAGAGAATGGCTCCAAAAAAACTCTACATTTTTTTTTAAAAAAAAACCTTTTTAAAAAATATTTTTAAGAGACAGGGTCTCACTCTGTCATCCAGCCTAGAATACTGATCACAGCTCACTGCAACTTTAAACTCCTGGGCTCAAGCAATCCTCCTGCCTCAGCCTCTCCAGTAGCTGGACTATAGGTGTGCAGCACCACCATGCCCAGCTAATTTTTGTACACATCAATATATATTTTTTAGAGATGAGGTCTTGCTAGATTGTACAGGCTGGTCTTGAGCTCCTGGCGTCAAGTGATCCTCCTACCCTGGCCTCCCCAAGTCCTGGGATTATAGGTATGAGCCACCATGCCTGGCCCCTAAAGAAACTTTTCATGCTCTTCAAATGTAACTTTACATTTGGCTTCAAATCCTGTCCATAAATATCAGCAATTCCACTGTCCACTTATCAAAAGGGTATGAAAGATTAACAAAACATCCAGTCAATTCCCTCATACCTACACACCGAATTATACATTCTTAACGAGTGAACACAAGGCCATGACTCTAGTCATGACCAGCAGTCAGGTTCCATTTTGAGTAAAATATTAACAAAAAACTATTAGAACAAAAGGTGTACTTACCATTCTGGCTTGATATCTGTACAAGTCCGGATATAATTCTTTGTTGTTAGAACAAACTCATTATAAAGCACCCATTCAGGCTTGTGGTCAAGAACAGTAGAGGGATGCAACTGAACCACCTGGTTATCTTTCACAGTTAAGTAATGCCCTGTTCGTTCCAAATGTGCCACCTGAAACCAAAATCAAGCATATCATTAATACAATGATTCTGATGTGCTAGTTGTAAAGCTACCTACATAATTAGGAAAGGCAGGCCTACCTTTTTACTTTTCATTCTATAGTTCTACTTATTTATCACTGCCTGATAAAAGCAGAAATAAACAAACTGCTGCCTGTGGGCCAAATCCAACTCATAGCCTCTATTTGTAAGGTGAATTCAAAATAATTTCTACATCTTTAAAAAATTAGAAAGAAAAAAAATCATATGAAAAACATTTCGTGAAGCATGAACAGCATGTAAAATTCACACTTCAGGGTCCAGAAGGAGAGTTTTATTAGAACACACGCATGCCCATTTGTCTACAGCTGCTATTATGCTCCAAGGGCAGGCAGTGTCAGGTAGTTTTGACAGGGATCTCATGGGTCCACAGAGCTCAACATTTACTATCTGATCTTTCCTGCCTTAGACCATCTATAGCAGGCTCTTCAGCACAGGGTGCCATCTATGAGTAGATAAACAATTACCAGAAAATGCATGTCTAAGGTAGAAAACTAAAGCTGGGTGCGGTGGCTCATGCCTGTAATACCAGCACTTTGGGAAGCTGAGGCAGGTGGATCACCTGAGGTCAGGAGTTCGAGACCAGCCTGGCCAACGTGGTGAAACCTCATCTCTACTAAAAATACAAAAATTAGCTGCGCTTGGTGGTGGGTGCCTGTAATCCCAGCTACTAGGCAGGCTGAGGCAGGAAAATCACCTGAACCTGGGAGATTCAGTGAGCTGAGATGAAGTCACTGCACTCCAGCCTGGGCAGCAGAGTGAGACCCTGCCTCCCCTACCTTACCGCACCCCCTTCCCCGCAAAAGAAAAGAACATGTCAAAAAAAGCTAGTACATATAAAATAAATACTAAGAATATAGTTAAGAGTTTTGAGAAAGAAATGTTCACGCCTATTACTCACCAAACTCTAATAAGCCTAAGGTAATATAAGATGCCACAATAAACATTCTTACTATTACTTAGATTCAAATACAGACATCTCATCAATCTTGATTTTTGACTCTGAAACTGAGTGTCTTTAGGCTCATATTCTAGCTACTGAGCCCATGTGGCCTTAAGGTAAGCCATCTCTTCCTTAACAGATATAGCCAAAGAGAGAATGAACAAACAGGAAAGAAACAGAAGAGACCTATCCCAAGTCAAATGATGAACTATTTGTTTTCAATTTTATCATCACAAAATTTTCTAGTGTTTTTCTCAAAGTTTCTCTTATCTTTTAAACACCTGAAAATAATTGTTTGCAATATCTACTTGACAACTTTTACTTCTGTTATTACAGCTGTTAATACGGCACACTTAAATAAAACCTTTTAAATTATGTTTCATCTTTATTGCTTAACTCAACAGACATTTTTGGTGTTTGCAGTATGTCAGGGTCTTGGTCATAACAATTATCAATTTTCACTCTGCTGAGGACTATAAATGAAATCCGCGTATTTGAATATTTGAATTTGAAGGTGCTTAGTTTCTAAAGACTAAAGCCAAATGTATGTACTTTTGGATCCTCTCAGACAATTCCTTCCTTTTAGTACTCTGTTATGACAGTGTATTTCCAATTAAGACCTAGATTCAAAGAAACTTTAATGCACTGATCAATATTCGCATTCCAGAAAAAACACGTGCCTAATGTCATCTGAAAGTAGCCAAAGTTTCCATTTTGTATAACAAAGGCTCTATTAATAAAATAATTCTAAAACAGATTCCTGTATAACTAGACTACTACCTTAGCCATTTAGTACATTAACTAGTTACTCATTAAATACTTAAAATTTCTTAGTATATTAATTCATTCAAAGAAACTAGATTTAACAACATTTAAGATTAATTTTTATGAGCATGCATAAACTCACTTTTGCTTTTGAGTGGATTTAAAGGACTGTAATAGAAATCAAACGGTGTCATGTGAATATTCAATTATTCATTCCTGTAGTATCTACATACCTGCATAAAATACCCAGTAACCAAAGCTTTTCTTATATTAATATAATAGTCCCTGCTTGTAAAGTCGGTACTTCGACGAGGCAAATTAAATCTGTCCATAATTCGAGATAGCTGCTGGCGTACATTGTCTGCGGACATCAGGGACCTGTAGTTAATGAAGTTGTCATAACACCACTGAACCGATTCATGATCTAAAAGGTGGAAGGCAGGGAGAAAAGAGGGGACCATGAATCATCCACACAGGAATATTTTCTATTCAAAAAAAAATTGTTAGAAGAATAAGCTAAATAAACCAGAAAGGAGATTTACCCACATTTTCTTTAAATGAACTGCAATATTACCAACTTTCTCAAAACTCTGTAGTGTGATTTAACATCAGAAACAGTAACAAGGCTTTTGGATTTGGATGTCAAAACAATGATTTTGAGTTAACTGTTGTTAGTGAATTATTTTGCCCATTAACAGCTACCTAGTTGTTTCCAAAAGGTGGTACATTAGATAAGGGAAGGCTGGGAGAATTTGGTAAAAGTCATGGCCTGTTCAGCCAGGAGTGGTGGCTCATGCCCGTATAATTCCAGCACTTTGGGAAGCTGACGCGGGTGGATCACCGGAGGTTGGGAGTTCAAGATCAGCCTGTCCAACATGGAGAAACCCTGTCTCTATTGAAAATACAAAATTAGCCAGGTGTAGTGGTGCATGCCTGTAATCCCAGCAACTTGGGAGGCTGCGGCAGGAGAATTGCTTGAACCCAGGAGGCAAAGGTTGTGGTGAGCTGAGATCGCACACTGCACTTCTGCCTGGGCAACAAGGGTGAAACTCCATCTCAAAAAAAAAAAAAAAAAAAGTCATGGCCTGTTCATTTTCAATGAAACTAAAGCTTTAGATTAAGATAACAAATACAAGTTATAAAAATGAACTTCAGACAACTGTTGTGTATTGTTCTTTATGTCTGAGCTAGAGCACCCCAAACCTAAAGAGGCCAAAGTTTCATTGTGACACATGCCTCTCAACAATTTATGAACAAGGTTTGAAACGAAGGAAGTTTACAAGGATGCCTGAAATCTCTACTCATGTTTAATAAACAAGACCTAAGTTTAAACACTTCAAGTAATTTCACTACATGTATTATCAAAAGGGTAGTATTTCTCCACTGATGAATCCCTGATAAGCTTCCAACTAGGATAGTGTTGCTCACTTAAAAGAACTTAACCTATAGTATCATGAAAAAAAAATTTTACAGTGACATCTTTTATGTACCAAAGAAAGTCACGGCAAACAACTGCATTATTTGTTTCAGAGGACCTTTTTTTTTTTTTTTTTTTTTTTT
>NW_022436945.1:14157682-14174554 GCF_009761245.1 Sapajus apella
TTTTTTTTTTTTTTTTTTGAGACGGAGTTTCACTCATGTTACCCAGGCTGGAGTGCAATGGCGCGATCTCGGCTCACCGCAACCTCCGCCTCCTGGGTTCGGGCAATTCTCCTGCCTCAGCCTCCTGAGTAGCTGGGATTACAGGCACGTGCCACCATGCCCAGCTGATTTTTTGTATTTTTAGTAGAGACGGGGTTTCACCATGTTGACCAGGATGGTCTCGATCTCTTGACCTCGTGATCCACCCGCCTCGGCCTCCCAAAGTGCTGGGATTACAGGCTTGAGCCACCGCGCCCGGCCTCAGAGGACCTTTGATAAATAAAACTAAGATGGTTATTGCGAAATGGGAGAGAGAAAACAGAAATTTAAACTGTTGATCCTTCTTTTGCTACTGTGATGTATGCTTATCTTCCGCATATTCTTTTCTCTTTGGTTCTAGGAGTCTACCAGTTATAGTGCATAACTTTGCCTTAATGTTTTTTAGACACATAACAAATACATAAGTAAATGTTTTCCATTACAAAATGCATCCCCATTTCAGAAATAAGAGTGGGTAGGGTGGGGTAGGAAATAGATCTTTGACTTTAAGAATACAATAACATATTAGAACACCCATTAATTAACCCATCTGGAATAAGAAATAAAAGGTGCCCCTCTGAAGCTACTGACATTTAAAGCAAAGCACTGAGTATCTTTGGGAGATAAAACAGCACACTTTAGACATAATTTTGCTTATGCTGATGCTCTGTAACAAGCTAAAAGACAGGAAAATTCCCAAGCTGGACAATAAAAAGGCAAATTTTTGAAAGGGCTGTTGATTTGCAGACTATGGTTTGAAATGCAGCTTTTTTGTGTCGTTCTCAATGTTTAGAATTCATGTACTACAGATGAAAAAACGGCAATTCTAAGTTATAAGAACAAATGAGTAATAACTAACATCTGATGGTTCTACTGTACTTCTAAACGTGTGGGAAATGATTTGATAATGAGAAAGGTAAATCTAAAACTGAGAACATTTTGTTAATGTAATTCTAGCTGTTTATCTCTCACCAATACAGTAAACCACCCTTAAGATCTAAAGCCAAACCATTTGTCTAATTTTTAGAGAAATCTCCCCTCCCTAGACAGATTAAAGTATTATAAAATAACTTAAATCTAGTTTTGGATTTCAAAGGGTTATTTACATAAATAGTATAAGACATTTTAGCTTCACTATGTAAGTAACTATTGTCTCTAATGTAAAGCATCTTGACGAGTATCTGAAACATGTTTTCAGATATACTTACTGTTTCAATTAATAACATACAACTATTTAAAAAGCACTAGTAAAAGTATTTCAAATATTTTCATACGCATATATATGGATATAAGATATCAAAATAACGTGTGGGGATGTGGCCGGTTTTTTTGCCCCCCACCTCCATATTTTTTTTTTTTTTTGGAAAGAGCTCCCCTTATTTGAAAAAGGTAGCAATCAGTGATTAAAGGCTAAATTCTCACCTTTCACTAATGGGGACAGTTCTACCAAGTCATCACACTGCAAACCCCTAAAAACCACCAATGACTAACCATCACTCTGGCAGTAAGAGCTCATGGTGCCTCTCACTAATAATGCATTTCTTGGGCGAACAGCAGACTTGAACTTTTCCACCTCTTGTTTATAGACCACTTGCAGCCTGAGAACCATCATTTGTACTTGTCCATTTTTCTATTTTATTAGCTGTACTTTGATGTATTTATCGGAAGTAGATCACACATCTAGTGAGTGGATAACACCATTCTAACTTATTACATTCCCTCTGACTGTGAATCTGTTCCTTCTCAAGGCCTTCCCTCTTACAGCAGTTACCATGGTCTTTTAATAGGTTATCTTTTGCATACAAGAGGAA
Organism: Sapajus apella; assembly: GCF_009761245.1. Classification (NCBI taxonomy): domain Eukaryota; kingdom Metazoa; phylum Chordata; class Mammalia; order Primates; family Cebidae; genus Sapajus; species Sapajus apella. Next base: position 14,159,572 of record NW_022436945.1, read on the forward strand.
TACGGTATACTTTTTGAGTAAATCTAACCAGGGATCAGTCTTTAACACTAGGTAATACCAGTATTTGGACACAAGAAAGATTAAATAAATGTTCTAAAGTAAACCACGTGCTGGTCTTCAGTCTTTTGTTTCTTAACCACATTTCCCTTAATTCCCGTTATCTGCCTCAAGTTTTTTAGGCAGGGCAGAGAAGGACTCCATTCTTTTTCTCTCTGCTAGTCATCAATTCTATTCAACTCATATCAGGGTTCTTGAGTAATAAACAGACGTAAAGCAAGTTAGATGCTAGTTCTGGTGTATACACTGACCCTCTAGCACTTCTGGACCCCAAGACGAATAAATTCACCATCACCCCTACAGAGATGTGCCAGAGTCAACAGGCTCCATTTTCACAGTACAAATGAGATTTTTATGAGATAATAAAAATGAGTTACAAATAAAACCAGACATACAAAATTGGAATGTCAACTTTATAAATTAGGAAACCAAATTCTCATGAGAAGAAACCACAAACTTAGTGACTGGGAATTCCACATTTTTGGCACAGGGTGATGATGTAGAACTATCCGTTAAAAAAACAAAAAACTCTGTCAGATCCGGTTGCATTCCATCTCTATTTTTCTCCTTTAAATTTATTAAGTCTTCCTCTCAATTTTTGTAAATGGTACATTCCAACAACAGCAGCTAGCAATAACTTCATGTTATGTTTCCTCATTTAAAAGTCATTGCCAAATTTTTTCAGGTCGCTAAATATTCCCTGATAACAGGATTTAAAGCTAGGACAATTACTTTGTATGTCTACAGCACAACTCACAATTTTTCTACCAGTGGGCATTTAGGCAGCCAATTTGTTTTAACCATCATAAATTAATTCTGGGATGAAATTCTTAATCAAATCAGGGTCTACAGAACACCAAAAGATAACTTTCTAAATTATTTCTGGGTCAAAGAGTATAAAGTTGCTAAAGTTCCTGGTAACATAAAATCTACTTTGCATAAAGACCACAACAAATCCCATTCCCATACAACTAAGGAATATTTTTAATATTTGCAAATTTAATAGGTGAGAAAATGGTAATGCATTTCATTATCAGTAAAAATGCATTTCTTGGGCTAACAGTAGATCTGAACTTTTCCATATCATGTTTACAGACCACTTGCAGCCTGAGAACCATCATTCATACTTGTCCATATTAGTAAAAATGTTAGAGTAATGATTGTAAAAGCACTATAAAACTGTTCTTAAAAATGTAAAATGCATAAAAATAAAAACTTGTATGTTAGTGGTAAATGTCATGTAAGTCTTTCATTTTCATCACTGTATTTTTCAGTTTTTCTACAATTGGTGCTTTATCCAGATTATAGGCATAAACAACTTTGAAAAAGATTGGCAATTTTTATTTTAAATGCTAGTCAGGAGTTTTTCTAAAGTACCTCTGGGTTTCTAATGTAAGTTGTCATGGATAATAAATGAAAGTAGGATGAAGAAACATACACTGCAAATGACATTTAGACAAAAGAGTATCTCCAATCAAATTTACTTACTTTGTTTAAAAGCATGGTAGACGTTCAGCAGTGTCAGATGATCTCCATCTATGTGGGCAAATCTCATCTTGGCCTCATCTGCGGCTTTCTTGGCCTCCGTGGGGCGAACAAAACACTGTGGGACTAAACAAGGTTGGTATGGGCCCAACACAAACGCCCATATCGATGAGTCACGCATTCACAGATAGAGGAACAAGGCCTAGCTAGGTCAGTTCACAGAGCATAGGGCAGGGCAGGATGGCCTCCAACTGCATCTTGGACTGTTTACTACCTTGATTTGGTACATCAACACCTAACCACATCTGTAAGACAAGAGGGTTTCAAAGCTACAGAGTACCTGATTATTTTAACTAGATCTAAAAGTAGGCATCAAAACAGCTATTCTGAAGGCCATCGGGATACTAAAAAGCTCAACTTATTTAAAAAAAACCAGTGCTGATAGCTCTACCAATAACCAGGACAACGGTGTAAATTACCTTTCAGCTAACTGTAATTTTTCAAAAGGCCATCCACTAAATCCACTGAATGGCTATGAAAGTTAGGAAGCTATACTTGCCCACTGCAGAGCTAACAACAACTTTGAAACCAGTCTACTACCATATTTCTATCAGAATTTTTTCCCTAATACTGTGGTTATTATCAACTGGTGGGTATCACTATTAGCACCGGTGAGCAAAAGCATATGTAAACATAAAAATATCAAGAATTCTTGGAGTTTGATGATAGCAGTAGTGGTGGAAGGTTAAACCGCCTTTGAATTAAGAAAATTCAAAAAGGCTGGGATATTCAGCCTATCGTTTCAGCATTTTAACAAAAGGACTAGAAAATAAAGTCCCAAATTTAAAAAAGAAAAAAAACAAACTTATTTGAATCAAAACCTCAATATAAAGCAAAGTCCAATATTTCAAAAGTTGACAATTAGTCTGAAACAGTCATATCAAGGGTCATCAAAATATGTAACTACAGTTATTTGTTTAGAGCCTCAATATTAATGCACATAAAACTTTAAATTGTTACAAAGCATGTACTACATTTTTTGAAATACAACTTTCCTTAATTCAGTTTAGCAATTCCATAGTCATAGCAATATAAAAATAAAAAAACTTAACAGCTTGGGACTTTTTCAACACATTTTAAAAGCTCTTAAAACCTTGTCAATGAAAAAAATTCATAAATTATCAGTTCAGATAGAAGATAATGGGAATAATTGACAACAAGATAAAATACAGTATCATATTACTCTTTCCCATACAGTTTCCCCTTTAAAAAGATGCCAAAATAGCCAAATAGTGACAACAAAACATGATCATAATAAATATTAAAACTCTTGCTTAATATTATTGAAGCAAGGTAATTCATAAAAGTACACAAACTTCTCACAGCCGTGACTGTTAATGTGAACTGGCCACTAGAATTAAGTGGGAGTAAGTAGTCCTCTGAAAGTCCTCTAGATTTGCACTGTTAATATCAGGACTTCAAAACTTCAGAAACTATTTGAATGTCAAAGCATTACAAGCTCAGCAAACTGTTTTCGTTCCATGACTTCTTCCTCACCTCTGATTTCAACACTTTCCCTACAAATGATCTGTTTAAAAACAGTCCATTTACATTGCTGCACATAAATGTTCATTCTCCTGATTAGGCTAAAGATTTTTATTTGTAATAAATTAAAAAGTTCTATTTATTACAAATAAAACTGAGATGTAGTTGGAAGATTACAACTGCGTCACAATGACGAACTTTTTAAAGAGCTAATATTCTAAACTCAAACAATGGTAATCACATAGTATATCTGATAAGAGAACCTAGAGAAATAAAAACTAGGCAGATAGACAAATACATACATAATCCATTAGTTCCTGCCCCACACTTTCTCTAAAAACTAAAATCTTGGGAGAAGTACAACTGGGAGAATCTATAAAACAACATATAAGAAAGGCAGACAACAACCTACCACCACCTCCGCAAATGAAGCTACAATTTTAATTAAAGTGACTCAATACTGCCCTGCCCATCTGCTCTGAGTCTGATCAGTCATAACTCTGCAAGAAAACATTTTAGCTACTTCTTAAATAAAAAATAAACACCATTAGAATATACCATACATCTAAACTAAGCCACAATTTCATATTTAAATTTTTTTCAATTTATCCTTTAATTCCACAGAATATTTTGAAATATTTGCAGCATTAAGATCAATAAACCACTCAGCAATAGGAAGTCAGTTCTCTGCAGTACTATAACTAGTAGCAGAGAATATTTTGATCGTCAGTAAAAACCTATTTTCTATTTTTAGCTGTAAGAATAGCTATTCATTTGTTTCTTATTTCTTCTCCTTCAGGGAAATCTAATTTCCAAGTTACTATTCTTTTGTGGATTACACTTTATTGTTACTAAAAACAACCTAATTTCCTCAGCTTAATGGTCCAATTTCACAAAATTAGCAATTTTATCTATTAGGTATGTTTCTTTTACCAAGTGCTTTTCTACCATTGTAAAAGTATCATTATCAGATTAGATTTTAAACCTAAAATTATACATTACTATTTCTATTTACTTGATACCAAGTTTGAAATTCATGTTTGGCTGCCATTGGAGTACATATATAGAAAAGGCTCAACTTAATGTATGGCTTTAACTTTGCTACAGGTACATTTAATAGAGCCAAGTACTAGAGCTAAGTTGTTCTTGTACTTGCAGTTTAAAAAAGAAAAAAAAAAAATCTCACAAAGATAACAGTGATGGACCTTTAACCAAAGAATTCAGTTACAACTGCACTCAAACTTACTGCAATTTTTATTAGCACTCAAGAGAGCCAACGTTTTACTATCTTTTGTGCACAATGACTTATTTTACTTTTGTAAGTATTGTGTCATTAGGAAGCTATTTACAAGGTATTTAGGAAACAAAATTAATTCCTTAAAACCATCTATAAAATCCACTATCATACTAAAAATTAAAAAACAAAAACAAAAGTGAAGTCCACCCAAACTTTGAAGAGCTGGGCTTTTTTTGGTTCCTTTCCCTCTATTACCTGACAACATAGCAGTAATAGATAGGACCTCATTAGAACAGTTGTAGTCACAACTTGCAATAACCATTTTTGCGAGCTGTGGATCTAGAGGAAATTCTGCCATCATGGATCCCAATTCAGTCAGATCTCCATCATCATTTAAAGCAGCCAGATAATTCAAAAGTTCTAGGGCTCTCATTAGAGTTTCAGGAGCTAGGGGGAAAAAAAACAATCTATTAGGCACAGTGCCTTAAGCAAGCAAAAATATGACAAAGTACAAACTATTATAAGCAATCTCATTTTTCATTCTGCAGTGGACCAACCTCAAACTCAAATTGTCATCCTATTCAATTATGCACATCTACCAAACAATGAATCATAGAAACATTGCAAAATTTTTCTGTAGGCAAAACTGTCTTCTTCCAAAATATATTAAATAATTGCTAATTCATCAATGTGTTTATCAAACGCTTTTTTCCCAAAGAAAAATTAGGAAGTTTAATTCTCACATTTTCATGCCCAGAGGATAATTCAATTTACCTAACTCCTGCCAAAATAACTTTTGAAGAAAAAAAAAAGTGCTCATATAACTGTCACCTTTTTTGGTTTTGATGTTATCACATAATACTTATCTTGATGCATACTGGATGGAAAAGGCAAAAGGTATTTAATACATATATTAAACATGCTGCAGAAAAACAGAGTCAATTTTGGTTAAAAGACCTGATAAAAATGTTTTGATAAGTCATACCTGGGGGATCCATAAAATCAAAATGTACCAAATCATCAATACCAAGTTTCTTCAATTGTAACACAACTGATCCTAAATTGGAACGCAAAATCTCAGGATAGGTGTTATCCTAGCAAAAAACAAAAACATTTATTTGTTATGTTAAATATGCCTCAGCCTCTTTGTTCCAGAAAACAAAAATCTGTTCACTGCCTCCTGAGCTATTTGTTTTGGCATTACTTCTACACTATTGTCTCATGAGAGATAAATACTTGTAAGATCAGACTAGAGAGAAACCATTTTTCTCCAACTATCTTTATAGCATTCAAAGTGCTTGCTACTCACTGTCCATAAAACTCAGAACTGCAGAAAGAAATTTGTATATAGTCTTCACTTATCTATGGTTTTAATTTCCATGATTTCAGTTAACCACTATCAACATAAAAATTTTAAAGATTCCAGAAATGTAAACAATTCATCAATTGTAAATTGGGCACCATTCTGAGTAGTATGCTATATACACTATACACCCATTTGTCACTTAGCAACCATCTGTTATTAGATCAACTTTTGCAGTAACAAAGTGCTTGTGCTCAAGTAACCCTTTTTACTTAATAATGGTCCCAAAGTGCAAGAATAGTGATGCTGGCAATTTGGATATGCCAAAGAGAAGCCCTAAAGTGCTTCCTTCAAGTGAAAAATACAAAGTGTAAAAGAAAAAAAGTTGAAACCTAGCAAGGAAAGAAAAAAAAAAAAAAACCACATGCTGAGATTGTTAAGATCTAAAATAAGAATGCATCTTCTGTAAGTAATATGGTAAAGAAAGATAATTATACATAGTATATGTAAGATTCAGTACATTCTAGGTTTCAGGCATCCACTGCAGGTCTTGGAATGTATAACCCTCGAATGGGGTGTAAAACTATCTAAGTTGATTATACCATACATTTCACACCTGGAAAAGCTAAGGAGCTTTTGATCCTAAAGGGCAAGATTAAGTAAATAAAGCTAATTTTCTTTTGGTAAGAAATTCAACTTAACTTTTTAAACATATAGGCAGGAAATAATAGCAATACCCCATACCTGCATTTCTGTTTTATAAGCTTTCTCTGTGTAAAGTCTGAAGCATTTTCCAGGTCTGGTACGTCCAGCTCTACCAGCCCTCTGTTGAGCTGAAGCTTTACTAATAGCTGTCACCAAAAGGGACTCAACTCTGATTCGAGGATTGTAGACCTATTGGAATTGAAGTAACACAAGAGTCTTAAGATCTTCAGTCAAACACAAACTTGTGAAGCAACGAAGTATCCAAAACTCACCGTTAATTCCAAAATAAACAAAGAAATACTGATAACCATAAATCATACTGCTACAATAGGGAATTCATCATCCTGAACCGTAAGGTGCTTTCAGACATTCTAATTTGTCATCTGAAAGACTGAAAATAACATGAAAAAGTTTATGTATAAGACAGACAGCTTATATAATCCTTACTCCTCCTAATTTAAGATAATTTCAGTTCTATCAGATTGACCTTGTTCCTTGCTTTTTACATGCTGGACAGACACGGATTCTGCCTGAAAAGAATCCTGCACTGTCAAAACTCGACGTTCTGAGCACTATTACTCTGTTACTGTTTAATGAAAAAATTTTCATCAATAACATGATTTGCCCACAAAACACAATCAATTTATCCAGAAGATGTTTAAAAAATAAAACATGCTATTTATTGAGTAGTCACTTCCTTTGGTAAAAATGCTTAGTATACAGCCCTGTGGAGGAGTATCACAGTCCTGTCTTCAAATAGTGTGCGTAGCAGACAGCAGTAACTCTAATGATGGATAAGTGACTGAACTGCAGGGAGGGAAATCCTATACTTTTATTACGAAACCCATACTGTTAAATGAATATACAAGCCAAAACACCCACCGTAACTACACTGAAACAAAAAAACCAAAGCAACTCTAAAAGAAAAAAAAACAGCCTAGAATTACGTATAAAACACTGTCTTAATTTCTGAGAGCCAGCCAGAACATAAAGGGCTCATACAGCAAAAACCTGAAAATGCAACAAAAGATAGGAAAATAATTCTGAAAGGTAAATTTTAGCCATTAAATGAATGAGTAGTAAGTACTGTTAAACCAGCTCTAATTTATATAAAGTATCCACTAAATATGTACCTTCTGTTTCGCAAATCCAGGATCAATCACAAACACCACACCGTCTATTGTCAAAGATGTCTCTGCTATGTTAGTTGACACAACTACCTGTTAAGAAAGAGTATATAAATTATATTACATATCAAATAAAATTAAGAGGACTGTAAGATCAGCCATTAACTTTCACTAACACAAGGAATTTCAAACCAGCGAATAAACTAGAAATATGGTTTGATCTTTAATGGCCAATGCTTTAAAAAGGCAAATTAAAATTAAAGAAACCAAAATTGCATTTATGTCACAACAGCAACCTCCTTTCTCAACAAAGCTATGACTTCAGGTTATCACTCAACCAAGTTACATTTTGCTTAATCAAATTAATGGACAGCATAAAAAAGAACTGACAGATCAGCAGAATCGAATGTAAATATTTTGGTAAGTGTACAGTCTCAAAGGGATGACATGTTAATTGTCACTACATACAAAGCAACTATTAAGAACCATAAATTTTTTGACAGAAAATGTTTAAAGCATTTACATGCTAATATGATAGCTTGTTTTGTATATGTGCATGTTTTACTATATATTACACGTTTCAGGAAATTATTTAAGGACTTGAGACAGACATGTTACATAAAATTTTTTCCTTTTAAAACAATGGGAAATGGGGATTCCTCATTAGCATTTTTACTCAGGACATCTGATTTTCAATAACAGATTACTGTATTAAGTCGAAGATGCCTGTATATGCAAGCAATTGATACAGAAAATGAGTCAAACAGAGTCTGCTTTTACAATTTGTAAGGGAAGATTAGACATGGATAGTGTGAGTGGCACCAAAGATACACTGTGAAACTTAAAAAGGGTTTACTTCCAATAGCAAAGACAAGAAAAGCTTTACTGGAAAAAAATAATATTTAGGATAGTCCTTGAAGGTAAGGTTGAGACCTACTCAGGAGAGAAGGAAACAGCACCAGCACTAGAGCTCCAGCTTAAAAAGCATACGTGGGCAGCAATGCCTGTGGGCACATACATAAAATAAGATTTATATTTATCCCTATTTTAAAAGCAATTTTATAAATCAAATTGCTTAAAAAAACATAGGCTTTTGCTGCACTATTTTACTTAAAATAATATTACGTCTCATTTTCCGATTTTATATGTACTAAGTAGCTGACTTCCCAAAATACCAGTAGGAAACCTTGGGGATTTAAAAACAATAGGAATCTACCATCAGAGTATTTCAGAATAATTTACAAGTAAAAAACCAAAATGTTTCCTTATGTCAGTTGAAAAGACTGACAACTAGCAAAGGAATAGGAAACCACAAGTGGTTTGATGATGTTGCTGAAATACATTCTTCAGGACATTTAGATGAACAATCAGCAACTAGAACTGAAGCAAACAATATAAATAAGGTTAACAGGTGAAACGTGAATAAGCATAACCTGAATTTAGTATTCTTCTAGAAAGTCAGTTTGTTGCAGTTAAAGCAGCAATGAATTTAGAGGTTAAGAGGCAGAGCTATCAATCAAACCTGAGTGGCTAAAGTAATTGTAGAAAGGTTTTAATATCCCCAAGCTTGTATTCCTTTTATAACTTGCATATTACTTAGTGTATGTAACATAAGATTGTAGGGAACAAATTATGTAAGGATGTAGAAATGCTCTATAAACTATACAGAATGGGCCAGGCATGGTGGCTCACATCTGTAATCCCAGCACTTAAAAAGGCCAGGGAGGATTACTTGAGTCCAGGAGTTCAAGACAAACCTGGACAACATAGTAAAACCCCATCTCTATAAAAAATTAAAAGAAATTAGCCAGGCATGGTGGCATGTGCTTATAGTCCCAGCTACTTAGGAGGCTGAAGTAAAAGGACTGCTTGAACCCAGGAGGTTGAGGTTGCAATGAGCCATGATCATGCCACAGAATTCCACCCTAGGCAACAAAGTGAGACCCTATCTCAAATCTATCCAGAACCAACTGCATGCCTGCAAATACAGAAGATGTCTTCTGGCTTTGTGGATTCCAGGGTGAAAACCATGGTTCTGAATATATTTATGAAGAAAGTTGCTTTTAAAAGAGTTGTTCTGGAAAAAAATACATTTATTTCTTCTAGAAGAGAATACAGTATGATAAAAATTTCCAGATGTGACCAACTCTTTAAAGAGTTATTATTATAAAAAAGTTAATTTTTCTCCACAAAATTATTTCATCAAGTGTGCATGTTTTGTTTGGGTGTATGTGTATTAAACTCTGTAATACTTATGACAAGATGCAGATGCATGATTCTCAAGCGTTTTAGAATTAAGTGATTTATGACAACTTGGTATAACACATGTCATTATTGATACTGGTTAAGAGACTACTGACAGCCAAAAGTCAAACTGTAAAATATAAGTGTTATATTGGGTCCTTACAGAAGCACAAGTTTTAGGACTTTCTCAAGGACTAAAAATAGCTAAGGCTAAATAAACAAACACACACACACACACACACACACACACACCCACACACCCCAAACACAAACTAATAAATGAGATGATAAAAGCTTCTTTGGAACCTCAGCAGTTGAGTTAGGCTAGCTCTTAGCATGCTCCAATTGTAAAGGCCACACCCTACAATCAGGAACCAATCAGGAGACCAAGTGACCCTGAATTTGTCAAGGGATTTACATTATGACCAGCAGGAATGATTAATTATTATATGCTTTCTAGATTGCAACACTGCAGTAAGTGTTCAGAGAACCTTAAAAAGTGTTCAAACCTCATTGACTAATATGGAATAGACCCTATGGTAAAAAGCTTGGCATCGCTGTCCAATGTGCTAAGAGTAAATTTTGCCCCTCAATAACCTGCCTTCTAATAGAACCCACTTTTTTTCTAATACAGCCAGTTTTTTTTTTTTTTTTTTTTTTTTAAATAACTCCATTTCAAAGTAGAACTCAGAGTACTTCACTTGCCCTACCTGAATACTGTTTGGACACAAGAATGCATTTAGTTTAAACTAATTTGGACTTTTAGCCCCCAGAGAAGTCTGGGGGTCTCCAATACAAGGTCATCAACTTATTTGCTTGTAAATGTCCCAGCAGCACTACAGTAAGCTATCTTCAGTTCCTGGATCATTAACTCTCTCTTTAAAAATATAGAACCATCTCTACAAGGGCCATTTCTCTTTGTTATTGAGCAATGTATGCTTTGAATCATATTAATTAGCTAACTGTAGGATAAACTATAGAAAAGTCAGCTATTTGTATGGACAAAATTAAAGAAAACTGAATATTTAAAAAATAACTATTGCTGTATTTTAATAACAACCAAATCCACAAAATAGTAATTGTAAGTCTCAGTCAAAAAATGCAGAGAAGTTATCTACTGAGGAGTAAACCTGAATGTATGTAAAGAACTTCTGTGACTTTTAACTTAGTCAAAAACCTTTAAAAAAAACTTCAAAATTTAACAAGAGGTAAAAATGTCTACCCTCGTATAAATACTTGCATTCTCAACCTTTCTGATTGCTAAAAACTTGAAATCGCTCACCATTAGTGTTGTAATATGTTTAAAACGCTACTGTTTATTAACACCACAATCAAGTTATAAAGTCTATTTTGCACAAACTAACAGACCTAGAAATAACAAATGCCTTATAAAAGGTACTGAATATATAAAGTTATACAGAATCACAATTTGATGGAAATTAAAATATTGTATTAATTATATTTGTTCAAAAACTTTCGATACTTTTATATATTTGCTTTATGCTAGCTATTATCCTTATTAGAACAAAGTAAACAGTTTAACGGAAAAAAACAAGTATTTTGTTTTTCACAATTAGATACAAACAGTTAAGTTTAAAATTACATACGAGCAGTAAAGCTATTATATAGGTCCCTCCTCTATAAGCTAGCCTTGCATGAAAAATTTAAATTTGTGCTTAATATGCTGAGCTTCAGAATGTTCTTCTTCATAATGAAAATGATGCAGAAACGGCCAAGGAGGTCTTCCTTTACTCTCCCTAGGACTGTCCAGGGAAGCTACATCAGTGCTTGTTTCAACCTCTAAGATGAAATTGACTCAAGTCAAGGATAACACGATTTTCTAGCAAGAGGTCCTACAGCTTTGGCTGAAACACTATCACTGGATGGTGAAGTCGTATTACAGCCCTTAGTTTTGAATTAAAAGCTAACAATCAGTCCTCAGAGTGAGCCCATCACCAGCTGTGGCCATCATCACATATCCAGCCACTGGTGAGTCACTCTTTTCAATAAGACAAAATTCTCCTCAGCATCCTAAGGACTTAAAACACAAAAAGCAAAACAGAAACAAAAAACTGTAATTTACTGCATAGGCTTAAGACAGCAAAAGAGCTCAGATGTGTAATTGTAAATATGCGCCCATATTTCTCAAAGTTGAACTCAATGAAGTGAGGACAACACAAAAGGATACACAAACAGGACATCCTTGTTGCACGTCAAGTTCCCTCAATGGTAAACAAACACAACATTTTAAAAACAAATACAGATATACAAAGTACACATGACTTCAAGACAAATGAAAAACCAGGCTGAAGGCTGGGCATGGTGGCTCATGCCTGTAGTCCCAACACTTTGGGAGGCCCAGGAGAGGGGACTGATTGAATCCAGGAGTTTTAAAAGATCAGCCCTGGAAACATAGTGAGACCACATGTTGTTTTTTTAAAAAAAAAATTAAAGCTCTGCCTGGAGGATGCATTAACTTCTCTTTATTATATAAATATTTAAGACATTTATTTCTTTCTCTCTCGATATATCCATATATATTAAATCACTGCTGACAAGGTATCAAGAGCCCACAGTGAATAAAGCACTTTCCAGTCCACAAATCAACTTCAAAATTATATACTAAAAGTGTCACGTAAAATGACAAGTTTTCCCCAAAGTTCAGAATACACATAAGGTAACATACAAAAATATATTTTAACATGTTCTAGAGACAAAAAAAAAAAAATTAAAAGTTCAACATAATGAAGCTATAATTAGACTATTTTCTAAAACTTAAATTTATTACACTTGATGATCTATAAAAAACTCAAAAGCTGTTTTTTTAACAACTCTATCAAATCCTGTTAATTTATTTATATTACACTAGGCTAGTACTGAATATCCACTCAGTGAATTCTTTCAATTCGAAAAGCATATTTGGTTCATTTAAGTTTTATATGGCCATGTAAAAGACAACCACATTCTTTATAATGTGTAATTTTTCAGTAATCATCAAAAATACTAGCAAAGATACTGGAAAAAAAAATCACAAAAGAAGTTGTGAGTCTGTTAGTCCTCAATATAGAAATAAGAAAGTAACAGATGCCAATTTTGACTAACAAGTAAATTATGTGAGTAAAAAATTCAGGTAAGACTTTCTTTTATACAAATAAACTGAAGAAATTTATAGCAGCTACCACGAAAGCTTTGTATCTAAGTATCTTGTATTTGTCAAACTTAAAACTTAATCCTTGCCGATCATCCCCCTAAGGGATCAAAGTAACAACTTTAAAAAAGGAAAAACTTTAGGATCACAAATTAAGAGAATCTTACCAAAATGCACATGCAGCTACTATGTAACCTAATAAATGGCTAGGTTTAAAATTCTAGTTGACTCCATTCTCCAAGTGATTGAAGGCCTTTAATAAAATTGTGCAATATTATTTTCAAAGACTTTGTTAGGACTCCCAAATCTTAAAAAATAAATTAAAGCCTAGCTGCTGTTTCAAACTGGCACCAGGATGTCTTCTTAGCCCCTCAACAAAGTATCTCAGAAATCGAGCTGAAATAATCTTGTTCCTGTCTGTGACAGGGTCTAGATGAAGCTTCTGCCTTCAAGGAACTCAACATATTCATGCAGTGCCATCAGTGCTACTGTTACTAGAGGTCTGCATAGAGTCAACATTTTATACCTATAGACATTATATTTGGTGAAGCCTTAAAGAAAATTATAGGCAGAAGGCCAAGGCACCAAAAAAAAAGTGCTTACTTTGTGCCAAGTGATTTAATAGAAGAAAAGACAGTACTTGGCCATCATCCCCTTTTCTGAATCCATCCTAACAAATCTTCCATTTGCTAAGGAGGGACTGCCTAGGAGGAGAGGAAGCAGTATACATTCTTAGTTTAGAGTCTGGAGATACAAAGAATTTTTTGTCTCTTTTTGAAATGGAAATTATTTTGTTGTCTAGATATATTGTGATCTAATATAACCTAGATCACAATCACCCACGACTTAGTCCTTTATGACTGAATATAGTTTATATCTCACAAACAATTCTTTCATTAGTGAAATATTTTATAAAGAACATTTCTAATGTTACCTTTCTTCCGATTGCTCCATTCTGTTTTTTGGGAGGTGGAGGCTCAAAAATGCGTTGCTGCTGCTGAGGTGGAAGTGTAGAATACAATGGAATGATTTTAATGTCGCCAACTTCAGGGCCCAAATCATCAACCTCACGCTTTATTCTCTTACAGGCTTCATCAATTTCCTACAAAAAAAAAAAAGGAATACTGAAACATTTTTAAATATTTATAATAACCCTAGTTCTATGCAGTCTATTTTTATGTATGCCATCTTCTTTCACTTTATGGACACTCTATTTTCAATTTAGTAACCAAAACTAATTCAGCAAATTTCAATGGGATTTCCAAAACAATCCAAGAAACTTTCATTTTTGTATTTAAATGAATATGTAACTGCCTTATTTGCATTCCACACCTCTTTTCTTAGAGTCAGATTTCCTAATTAATTCTCCACAAATTATACTAAAATTGAAATTTCTCACCCAGGAATATTTAACTGCACTTATGACCTTTTCAATTTTCACAATCTAAAAGAAATTGATGTGTTAGACATTTTAAATAAGCCAATTAGGCTTTAATGTCACTATCACTAATGCAATTACATGGAAGATTTGCTTCATTGTGCCTAATGAGAACAAACACCTTTAACAGTATCAACACAGATATTTAAGAACTAGGCTAACCCAAATGTCTTAGTGAGGCTACAATTTTTTTTCTCAGAAAACTAGTCACATGTTGCTTAATGACAGGAATACATTCTGAGAAATTTGTTAGGCGATTCTGTTGTTGTGTGTGAACATTCTAGTGTATTTATAAACCCAGATGGTATAGCCTATTGCTCCTAGGTTACAAACCTGAGGAGCATGTCATTGCAGTGAAAACGGTGGGCAAGTGTAACACAATGGTAAGCGTTTCTTCATCTAAACAAAGAAAAGGCACCGTAAAAAATATAGCACAATAGATAGAAATCAGTACACCCATAGAGGGCATTTGCCATGAATGAAGTATGCAGGACTGAAAGCTGCTCTGGGTGAGTCAGTGAGTACTGAGTGAATGTGATGGCCTAAAACATTCTGTACACAACTGTAGATTTTATATAAACACTGTACATTTTGGCTACACAAAATTTATTTAAAAATATATTTTCTAGCCGGGCACGGTGGCTCAAGCCTGTAATCCCAGCACTTTGGGAGGCCGAGGCGGGTGGATCACGAG
>NW_022436945.1:14174654-14182962 GCF_009761245.1 Sapajus apella
TTTTTTTATTTTTTCCATTTCTTAAACTTTTTGGTTTAAAGACACAAACACACACATTAGCCTAGGCCCCCACAGGGTCAGGATCATCAATATCACTATCTTCTACCTTAACATCTTAACACACTGGCAGGTCTTCAAAGGCCAGTAATACACATAGAGCTGTCATCTCCTGTGATAACCATGCCTTCTCCTAGAATACCCCCTGAAGGACCTGCCTGATCCTGTTTTACACTTAACTTTTTTTTTTTGGGGGGGGGGGGGGGGGGTAGAGACGGAGTTTTGCTGCGTTGCCCAGGCGATCTTGAATTTCTAGGCTCAAGTAGTCCTCCTGCCTCAGGCTTCCAAAGTGCTAGGATAGACCACTCTTTTTTTTTGTTTGTTTGTTTGTTTTTGGGAGATGGAGTTTTACTCTGTTGCCCAGGCTGGAGTGCAGTGACATGATCTCGGCTCACTGCAACCTCTGCCTTCCGGGTTCAAGAGACTCTCTTGCCTCAGCCTCCAGAGTAGCTGGGATTACAAGCATGCACCACCACGACCAGCTAATATTTACTTTTTTTTTTTTTTAGAGACAGGGTTTCACCATGTTGGCCGGGCTGCTCTTGAACTCCTGACCCTGTGATCCCCCTCTGCCTTGGCCTCCCAAAGTGCTGGGACTACAGGCATGAGCTACCACACCCGACCATTATGTTAACATTTTTAAGTCAAAGGAGCATACTCTAAAATAATGATAAAACATGTAGTATATCACTGGCAGTATTTGTGTGTGTGTGTGTGTGTGTGGGGAAACATGTAGTATAGTAAATACATAAACCATTAACAACATCCTGTTATTATGTACTATACATAATTTTATGTGCTATAGAGTGCTTTTAAATAACTGGCAGCAAAGTAAGTTTGTTTGAACTAACATCACCACAAAGCAGTGAGTAATTTGTTGTGCTATGATGTTGCAAGGTTATGTTCAGTTCCATTATAAACTTAAGGGACCAGTACCACTGCTATCTGAGAAGTCTGTCTTGACCAAAATGTTGTTATGTGGCACATGACTGTATTCTAAGGCATTTGCATTCAAGAGAAGACATAATGAATATCAAGACAGAGAAAAATAGAGATGGATCACGTATGACAGCTCTGGGAGAGGCAAAGAAACTTAAAAATGAAGGCTGCACGGCAGACAAATGTATCCTAAACTTTACTGAAGTATTAATTCAATTAAACCCAGAAGTATGTCAAACACTTACTATATACTAGGCGGCCTGTCCAATAAATGACCCAATCAGAAGCTACCTTTGTCAACAAATTGGGTTTTATTCAAAGGACAATGATATTAAAGGGTAAGGAAAAATTTTAAGGCATTTACTTCATTTTTATGTTCAGCTATGTTTCTGTATCAAAAAATACAAAGTTTTTGAACACAGTAAGAACGAATAAATTACTTTTCACCTATTTCAAACACACCAGTTTTCTTAAAGGTTATCTGTCTCAAAAACTGTAACACAGAAAATTACTATTAAGGAGTCAATGTTAATAGATTCCCCTTTGAAATATCAAGTTTCTAAAAGAAAATGAAAGTAGATGCTGTTCATCTAAATAAAAAATGTAACAAAGCAAACAAATATTTTTTGAAAATACTGCTTTCAAATGTTGTGCCTAGATTAGAATGCCCCCTGCTGGCATGCAAATAAAAAATTAAGAGATCTCCAACTTAAAAAAAGATTTCAACATAATACAAAACTAGGCTTCCAATATTCAAGAGTATCTGCAATTTTGTGAATTCTACTGTATATATATGAATGAAAAATAAAAGTCACAAAATATACAGATTTCACACATTAAAAATTAGGTACTTAAACTAGACATTTGCTTTATGGCTCCAATATTTTAAAATGACAATTCCAACTTTATTGGAGATTAGACTACTCAATCTGCTAAGTATGCATGGAGCTAAAACAAAATGATGACTATGTAGGATATAAAGGTTTGGAAGTGGAAGAAGTCTCGTAACACTTATGTTTTTAGATAAAGTCCTCAACAGTTTTAAAACTTGCAATAAAAATTTCCCCTGAGGTTTGCCAAACTTCGAAAAAGTCAACACTATCAGTTGAGAATGCCACAAAACGTATCTGCATTCATGAGAATATAAACACAAACAGGTAGAGAAGGAAAAGGAAGTTTCACTGTCTCAATAGCAGCCATATTATTAGTCATCAGCAATACTGAGAATAAAGATACAAGTTCAGGAGTTTTTGATTTGAGGAAAGATTTTTAGCTCCAAAATCATCAATATGTTAGCAAATTAATTTGGGCCTTACCAATTAATACACTGCAAGTTGAAAAAACATTTTACTAAGCAAAATTAAAAACAGAATTATTTAATTACAATCGCTCTTATTGAATTTCTATCTAGGCAACAATTTAAACTGTTCTCCCCTCACCCCAAATTAACTTAGGTGACTACAGAAGCACTCTTATTTAAGTGGTCAGAATATGTTCTTAAAAACCAGTTTTAAAATTTTATGAGATTACTCAGTTTCATGGAGGCTATTCAAATTTATGAAGAAAGGAGTACTGATTTCGCAGTAGCATTTAACTTACCAAATAAAAATAACAAAGGTTCACAAAAATGAGAAGGTTAATATTTACTTTAGACCAGCTCTACTAAACACAAAGAATGAAATCTAAACAAAATGTTAGGTTTTCTGCTACCTTCTCCCCAAAACTCTTCAACTCATAACTAGAGCAGCACTTTACTTCATGAAAGACTTACACTCTAGCACACATCTGAAAACTCTTGCGCTTACTCCCTTCCTTTCCCCAGCTGTGAGATTCACAGTTAAAAATTATGAACTGCACAAAGCTGTCACAGAGAAAAATCTTTCAGGTCCTCAACCATGAGGCCATTTGATATTTCTGATAGACTCTCAATATGCTTATGTTATCTGAGTATGATGACAATTTTAAATAGTGATTTAAAAAATAAAAATGTACTATGTACTTTGAAGGAAGTGAAAAACTAGAGACCAGACACAAGAGGACAAAATTATTATCTCAACAGCCTTAATACTGCATTATAGCACAAATGCTGTTTATATGCCATCAAAAAAGCATTTTGGGGCCGATCACCTGGATTCAGGAATTGGAGACTAGTCTGGCCAACACAGTGAAACCCTATCTCTACTAAAAATACAAAAATTAGCCAGGCATGGTGGTGTGTGCCTGTGATCCCAGCTACTTGGGAGGCTGAGGCAAGATAATCACTTGAACCCAGGAGGCAGACATTGCAGTAAGCAGAGATCATGTCACTGCACTCTAGCCTGGGTAACAGAGTGAAACACTATCCCCCCGCTGCCCCCTAAAAAACAAAGACCCTTTAGCAAAAGGCTTTTTAAAACTTTGTATTATCCAAATAGCTTTTGAATTTAGCCACTCAAGAATTCCAAAGCACACCTAAAAACACCCTATTGGAAATAAGCTTAGAAATGCTATATCTGAGAATAAAATTTATATCTAAAAATGAAGTAAATTCTAACTAAGAACTTTTAGTCATCCTTCCCAACCCTCATAAGCATATGGGAAGACAAAGCCAAACTGAAATGTTCTGATAATGAATAGGCATACAAGTTCTCCCACAAGCTAAACAACTAATGAGAATAACCTGATTTCAAATTGGCTGTGATGCAAAGTCATGCCTCAGCATAATATCACTTATATCCCAGAGATCTCCTAGACTACAATGGCAAAATACTGAAATTCCAAAAGCATTTAACACTCTTAAAATAATTAACTATAACACAAACTCTAGTGGTATAAAAAAGTACTCCTACAGTATACAGATAAAAGAGGTTATATATTTTACATATTAATACAATCAGGTGGAAAAAGAACATAGAAACAACAAAAATATGATTAACGTGCCATGGTCTTATGATTAAAGTTGTTGCATATTAAAAACAGTATGTCAAAAGCTAAATAATGAAGAAAATTAAAATAATACCTCTTGACCAGTTAAGAAAAGAAGAAGATCTCCCTCTTCCTCTTCACACATATGAATCTGGATAACTGTTCGAATTGCTGCTTCAAGATAATCTCTCTCTGGTTCTGGAGTATAAAAGATCTCAACAGGATGTGTACGCCCAGGAATAGTTAGGAGAGGACAGTTATCAAAGTAAATCTGGAATTTTCCTGCATCTAGAGTAGCGCTCATAACTATAACCTGAAAGAAAACAGTAAATTACTTGAAGCTGTCTTCAAGGGTTCTTACATAGTCTTAAATTATAGCAATATTTACCATTCTACATAAATATCAGCTATAAAAAAGCCAAGGAAAACCTTCAAATAAACTGTGAATAAAAAATCAAATATATAATGGCTGAACTATAGTAAAAGTTATTTACATTTTTTTAAATTCAGAAATAATCCAATGCATAAACTATAATATTTCTTCATTAAATGCCTTAAAAATCAGATTTTATAAAATTATATGTGATTCAGCTGGTAAAAGAAAACAGTATGTAGTATAATTACTGGTATCATTATTAAAACAACTTTGCAAATAGGAAAAAACAAAGAAGATGCAAAAAATAAAATAAGTTGACCAGGTATATTAAAAAAAAAAGTTCCTCCATAAAATATTTCACTAGCATTCTGAATTTCTACTTTGAGGTACTAAACCTTGGTAGCACATAAAGTTTAACAAATAATGACCACACTCACATTATTCTTTAAATGTATTTTTAAAAGCATAGATCTAATTTGTATAAACAAAAACATGCTCAGACCTCAATTTTTTTTCTAAAGACCCAGAATCTTTCTTGCCAGTGCTATTAAGCCTTCCATAACACACATACCAGCAAGGGATGAGTCTACAGTCCAATGAATGGTATATACACACGACACAGCAAAAAGGGGAATTTCATAGACTTTGGCGGACAAAATGTCAGAAAATAGTTTCAGGACCTTAACACAGTGAGAGTGGTCAAGGCACATGTGGTACAGAGGAAAGAAGTAATATACTAGGGTATGAGACTACATTTCTAAGGAGCTGCTTGTCCTGGGTATCACTACTTCTTCTCTCCAGCATTATAAATTACAATGGGTATGTTTGTGTTGAGACAAGGACATGGATCTGAGGGACAAAGATATGATCCTTAAGTAAAGTAAGCCTCTGTACTTAATGAAGGGTAGAGTGAGTTGCACAGATACAGAAATATGTTATTAGATTATAAAAGAACTAGGTGGGTTAGAAATTGAGAAGATTTGGCTTAAAAATGCATTACTAAAAAGGGGGAGAAATATATTTAAAGTCTAAAATGAAGACATACAAAGTAGAAACAAACAGAACAAGAAGGTATTTACTAGTTCCTTCTTTTAGAGGTGATCTCTTATAGAGTTGATTAGTGATTATGTGTTCCCCATTTTTATGCCCCCCAACACATATATAATTAATTACATAGAAGAAATTACTTCACCTTTAAATCTGATCTCTGTCTTACAACTTCCTTCAGAACACCCATTAGTATATCTGTAGCCAATGTCCTTTCATGAGCCTCATCAAGAATTATTACACCATAACGCTCCAGGAGGGGATCATTCATAGCTTCACGAAGTAACATCCCATCAGTCATATACCTATTTTAACAAAGAACAAGTTAGTTAAGGTCCCTTTAGGTCATTTTAAAACCAAACTTCATGACAAAAATGAAATGCAAAGACATTAGGTAAATTAAAAATAAACTTTGGCCCCAAATAAACGTGCTGTTTCATGATCAATTGCAAAATTAAGTTTCAAGAAAATCATATAATCGAACAAGATATGCATCCTCAATTCCTGAAAAATATAACACTGAAATGTACTGGGAAAACATGGTATGACAGATTATGGAATATAACGATCATATGGTTTCACACAAATTCCAAGGCAAAATTCATCATTTTCAATTCCTTAAACCTTTTAAAAACATATTCGACATGCAAAACAAACCAATAAACCATTTTAAGTTGCTTCATGTCACACTACTAAAATGTTACCACATGCAAATATACATTTTTTTTTTAAAGCCTTAACAATTCCTTACTCAATAAGCTAACAACAGGCTCTTGGTTCGAAAGGGCTGATAGGGCATGAGTCTGCCCTCCTCCTCCCACCCCAAATAAATAATCTTAAAGTATAAATGGAATTCACGAATAAAAGCAGTGGGGCTGAGGAGCATTAAACACTACAGAAATGCTGATACATAAATCGAAGATAAAACACAAATGGTATCAGATTGATCAATGAACCAAAAATGGAAACCAGGCTTAGTTAGGGTTGGCTGAAGTGAAGTCAGCTAATATGGACTCCAGTTATCACAAGAGAGGTGCCAAGTAAGAATGAAGGCAGTGAGATCAAGGCTCAAGGTTGTATAACTTCGTAGGGGTCAGCCATCTCCTGTCCATCCCACTCAGGTTACTGCTGTCACTATGAAAAACAACTGTCTTCCTTTCGGCACCTGGACAAAACACAGTATGCCTTTAGACGCTTAAGTCAGAGCTCACTAGGTTAAATAAAAACCCATGATTTTATTTACAGATCTAAAAGTTGTATTAAAAAATCTGAGGCCATCATTTATGACTTCACCATTTTGACTCTTTTATTAGTCTAACCTAGTCTTTCATGGACCAACTGGATATTTTTAGCTCATGCCATCTGTTGGAGCATTAAGTTCAGCAAATTGATAGTGGACAACAAAAAGAAGTGAATCCTTCTCTTTATTTCACCTAAACTTAACTCTAAATTAAATAAACTTTTGGCAAACAAATCCATCTTAACTCATTTATATGCTTTATGCTTCTTGTCCTTGGTCATATTTTTAAAAATAAACTACCATATTTCAGGGAGAGACATCATTAGCTATAAGGTTATTTTATGTAAGACCAGGAAAGAAAAAACACTGCCAATTAAACTATGACTCAGTGCCTTAAAGACAGTCCAGCATAGCGCATGAATCAGCAACACTATAGCCTGTAGCTGCTTTGAAATTTATTTGATCTGAGGACATCTGGCAATTTTTCCTGTCTTCCAATGTATTACAGATACAAGATAAGCAATACTCTTATACATGATCTCAGTCAGTAGCAGAACATGACATACAGTTTCCTCTATTTGTGAGTTAACTCTCTTAGCCTCAATAGAGCTGTCTGTTCCTTTGCAGGCCAAAAAATAAAAAAGGATTGGTTATTTTTCCAACATTTACTCAAATACCAGCATATATACACCTTGTTGCTCCATTTCCCAGCCTCTTGATACTCAGTACTCATTTCAATATGGAATCATAGTGTAATGTTTAATATTTTTGAAGGCATTTTAATTAGCAAATACTCTCAGTATGTACAGACCCAATAGTTCACACTATTTCTGATGTGAGAATATGTACAGCTAGATCAAGTTCAATCATTCACAGGCAATAATAACCAAACTGCCACCAACTGTAAGACTTCAATAGATTGTAAGATACATTCTAACTTCAGACAACAAAAACTTGAGAAAAAGTCACAGAAATGATAAAATATGACTTTAAGTTGAAAACTTCTTAAAACTGGTTTCCAAAGTCACCTTGTTTAATTTGATCTTTTTTCCTCACATTCTTCAAGCTTTAATCAATCACAACAATATGGAGCAGAGCTAACCAACAGACACTCCTTTTTATTTTTCTAAGGGAAGAAATGTTACAGATGGCAGACTATGCATATTGCAAGTACTAAGTTAAATGGCCAAAACTTCTGTGATCAACAGACAATTCCTAATGGTTCAATACTGATCATCACCCACTGATCCCATTCCATGAGGTGCTGCACTTAATTACTTCTTGCATCAACAGTTAATATGGGATCTTTCTTGCTGTTTGTACAGTGAAGAACTTCAAGAAAAATGAAAATTTAAAAGTTGTAAGCTCTCAATAATACAGTCAAATTAGTCAAACACAAAGGGAAAGCCATGTGAAGATGAAGGCAGAGACTGGCTATAAAGCTACAAGCCAAGGAATGCCAAGAACTGTCAGCCACCACCAAAAGCTAGGAGAGAATCATGAAAGACTGCTGGCCCTCAGAGCCTTCAGATGGAACCAGCCTGCCAACATACCATTTTTGAACTTCTGGCCTTCAAAATTGTGAGAGGATAAATTTGTTGTTAATTTTAGGACATTAAAAAAACTAAAAAAAAAAAAAAAAAAAAAAATACGAATACCAAACGACTTGCTATACTGTTAAATATATGACACCCTTTCCTTAACAAACAAACAAACAAACAAACCAAAAAAAAAAAAAAAAAAAA
>NW_022436945.1:14183062-14234472 GCF_009761245.1 Sapajus apella
CCTCCTTGACACAGAATTCAGGAAGAACCTGGCACAGAGTCACATTTTACTACCTTTCTTGGTAGTAATGAAATATTTATCCAGGCTAAGGAATGAGTCTCAATAGTAAATTTTAAGTTTGAAGTTTCAATAATGAATTAATAAACAAAAATGCCACAGGATATACAAATTCTACATTTTACTGGGTGCCTTACTATCCACAGTGTTTTCCAACTGTGTCAGAGCAGAGATTCCCTTAAAAAGTTATTAGCATCACCTGGGAACTATTAAGAACTACAAAACTGGAGCCTCATCCCAGATCTACTTCAGCAGAAATTTTGAAGGTGAGGCATAGCAATTTGTGCTCTAGCAAATTTTCAAGTGATTCTGATGGTTGCTAAGGTTTGAGAAACACTGGTCTAAGTTGTTAAGTTAAACATGAGGCAGACTGCCTAAAGGAAATGCCTAAAGTAGCAAAAACATCCTTGGATTACGTAACAGTTCAGCTTTACAAGTGTGACTGCTTAATACACCAAAAACTCAATGTATTGAACAGTATCAACCTAGCTTAAGTATTTTTTTTTTTTTGCAAGAGGTACATGTAGATGCCATAGTAAAACTGCAAGCCAACTGCCAGCTATCATCTTGGCAAGATGACAACACCTAACACATCACTAATTCTGATTTGAAGAAAGCATGGTAAAATATTACATCCTCCAACTATATTACTCATTTATATTTTTGTACTTATATATATTTTATGAAACACTCTGGAAAATCACAAACTAAGGAAAAAAACCTCAGAAGGGCATCATTTTTCCAAAATGAAAACCAGAAATCCCTACCTCAAATCTTATGATCCCTCCCCACTAAAATTCCAGCTTGATTAAATATTTAAAACAAAAACAAAACAGTAAAATACATGGATTAAGTTATTTGAAACAATACTGGACATCATAAAAGTGGTTAATTCAATACATGTACAAAATTTAAGTCTCTGTTGCATGAAGTGTCATAAAGCAAAGA
Organism: Sapajus apella; assembly: GCF_009761245.1. Lineage (NCBI taxonomy): Eukaryota > Metazoa > Chordata > Mammalia > Primates > Cebidae > Sapajus > Sapajus apella. Next base: position 14,184,068 of record NW_022436945.1, read on the forward strand.
AATATGACAAACTGGGCAATAATTGCAACTTATACCCAAAGTACTAATTCTGTTATAAGCTCCTACAAATCAGTAAGAAAAAGGCCAACCCACTATAGAAAGATGGGCAAAGCATATGAAGAGACATCTAATTCTATCAATTTTATAATATCGCACATTTGGTCAAATTTAAATTCTCAGAAATTGAGATGCATTTTTGTTTTGTTTTGTTTTTTGGAGACGGAGTTTTACTCTTGTTGCCCAGGCTGGTGTGCAATGGTGCAATCTCAGCTCACCACAGCATCCACCTCCTGGGTTCAAGTGATTCTCCTGCCTCAGCCTCCCACGTAGCTGGGATTAGAGGCATGTAACAACCATGCCAGGTTAATTTTGTGGTTTTAGTAGAGATGCAGTTTCTCCATGTTAGTCAGGCTGGACTTGAACTCCCGACCTCAAGTGATCCACCCACCTAGGCCTCCCAAAGTGGTGGGATTACAGGTGTGAGCCACGGCGCCTGGCCCTGAGATGCACTTTAAAATAGCACCTTAAAAACATCTGTCAACTAGGTAGAAATCCTTCTGAAAAGATGAAAAAAGCACCAGTCTCAGATTCCAAAAAGAAATACAAATGGCTAATAAATGTAAAAATGTTCCATTTCACAGAAAATAAATGAAAATTAAAACCATAAAGAGATCTCATTTTTTACTTACAAGATTGACAAAGATAAAAAATTTTATAATGCTGAGTTGGCAAGAGTAAAGAAACAGATGCTCATTTGCTCATTCCTTACTGGTGAAAAGTATATAAAAATCTCTATGGAGGGCAATCTGGCAAGAGTTGATAAAATTCAAACATCCTCTATGACCTAAACAATTTCACTTGAAGGGAATTTATTTCACAGATGTGCTTGTGTGAAAAAATGTTTGTACAAGTTTGTAAGAGGATACTAAGGATAGCAAATGTTTCTAACAGCAAAAACTGCAAATTTGAGTTTCCATCAATAGAATGTGTCAAGTAAACCAGGGTACAATCATAATTACTATGCAGCCATTAAAAATAAAGCAACTCGGCGGGATGCGGTGGTTCACGCCTATAATCCCAGCACTTTGGGAGGCCAAGGTTGGCAGATCACCTGAGGTCGGGAGTTCTGAGACCAGCCTGACCAACAGGGAGAAACTCTGTCTCTACTGAAAATACAAAATTAGCCAGGGGCGGTGGCTCATGCTTGTAATCCCAGCACTTTGGGAGGTGGAGGCAGGCGGATCACAAGGCCAGGAGCTTGAGACCAGCTTGATCAACATGGCGAAATCCCATCTCTACTAAAAATACAAAAAAAAAAAAAAAAGTAGCCAGGCATGGTGGCATGCGCCTGTAATCCCAGCTATTCGGGAGGCTGAGACAGGAGAATCACTTGAACCTGGCAGGTGGAGGTTGTAGTGAGCCAAGATGGTGTCACTGCACTCCAGCCTGGGCAACAGAGTGAGACCCAGTCTCAAAAAAAAAAAAAAAAGAAAAAAAAGCACCTTAAAACCACAGAATGGCTATTAAGAAGTCAAAAAGTAACAAGGTTGTGGAGAAATGGGAACATTTATCCACCGCTGGTGGGAATGTATTAGTTCAGCCATTGTGGAAAGTAGTTTGGCAACTTCTCAAAGATTTAAAATAGAATTACCCGTTGACCCAGCAATCCTATTATTAGCTATATAGAATATAAACCCTTCTACCATAATGACACGTGCATGTGCATATTCATTGCAGCACTATTAACAATAGCAAATACATGGAATCAACTTAAATGTCCATCAAAAGTAGAATTCATTTTTAAAAGTAGCACATATACACAATGGAATACTATCCAGCCATAAAAAAGAATGAGGTCATGTTCTTGTAGCAACATAGATGAAGCTGAAGGCCATTACCCTTAGCAAACTAACAACAAGAACAGAAAACCAAATACCTCATGTTCTCACTTCTGAATGGGAACTGAACTTTGGATAAATATGGATACAAAGAAAGAACAAACACTGGGGGCTACTAGAAGGTGGAGAGTAGGAAGGGAAAGAGGATAGAAAAATTACCTATCGGGTAACTATGCCTATTACTCGAGTGACAAAGTAATCTGTATACCAGCCTGTAATCCCAGCACTTTGGGAGGACAAGGCGGGCGAGTCACTTGAGGTCGGAGTTCAAGACTGATCTGGTCAACATGGTGAAATCCCAACTCTACCGAAAGAATGAAAAAATCAGCCAGGTGTGGTGGAATGCATCTGTAGCCCCAGCTACTCGGGAGGCTGAGGCACAAGAATCGTTTAAACCCGGGGGGGCGCAGCTTGGGTGCCGTGAGCTGAGATGGTGTCACTGCACTCCAGCCTAAAACAGAGTGAGACAGTATCTCACAAAAAATAAAAATAAAAAATCTGTACACCAAGCTCCCACAACATAAAACTTACCTATATAGCAAACCTGCATATGCACCCTTGAACCTAAAAGTTTAAAAAGCATAAATAAAGCAACTTGAAAAAGGCATTTATTATAAGTGAATGGCACTGTTTAATCTGAGTAATTAGAACTACTGTTTTCCATATTACCTAGGAAAGCTTTACAATACACTTGGAGAATTACATGGAGCGATGAGGAATGATGATGAAAAAAATAAAACACACAGAGGTGGCTGGGCACAGTGGATCAAGCTTGTAATCCTAGCACTTTAAGAGACAGAGGCGGGCAGATCATGAGTCCAGGAGTTTGAAACCAGCCTGGCCAATACAGTGAAACCTCATCTCTACTAAAAAATACAAAAATTAGCCAGGCATAGTGGTACATGCCTTAAATTTCCAGCTACTCGGGAAGATGAGGCAGGAGAATCGCTTACACCCAGGAGGCAGAGGTTGCAGTGAGCGGAGATCTCACCATTGCACTGCAGCCTGGGCGACAGACCGAGACTGTCTCAAAAAAGCAACCAGAAGTTAGAATATATACTTGTTGCAAGACAAAACAGAGTTTAAGTCCCATTTTCTTATTATTATGTCATTTTGGACAATTTTCTTCTATAATGCTCCCTTTGTAAAAATGTAAACAGGGTAAAAATTGTTTTAAAATAAACAAAATAATGTACATATATAAAAGTCCTCAGTACACTAATTGCCTGGCACTTGGTAAACGTTCAATAAACAAAGTTCTATACACACTCTTTTCTCCATGTAACTCATAAATCCTTGGGATAAAAATATACTCTATGAAACATAATGTAATATACACATATTCCTATCTCCATTAGTTGGGTCAAGGGAATTACATTTGACATAAAATGATAAACACCAAGCATAGAAAAGAGAGTCATATTATATCTGAACACTGAGTCGTATATTTCAGAAGTTTAGAACAAGATGAATCACACACACACACACACACACACACACACTATCAAATCTGTGAGATAACTCTGAAAGACTTAAAAGGGTCTAGAAATCAAGCATTCCATAAGACTGAATTATCTTACATTCCAGAAAAACAACACTTACATATTTTCTAAATGTTTGAGTTTAAATTTCAGCTTTAGAATTAAATGGAATTCCAAACAAAGCACACATGCTCAACAAAATGGTGTTAATGTTACTAATAAATGAATCTTTAGGTTTTACATTTAAATGTCTAGGTATAATTTTTCTACTTACAATTCATCTTTTAGATTAACTCACTATAATCTAATCAAACCAAATGAGTGCCTCTATTAAAAAAAGCTTACCAGCATTAACATGCTTAAATAGGTTTATGTGTAATTTACATACATATAAAGAAATATCTAATATATATATGTTAGATATTGTCTTTTTGAAATAGGGATATATACACATATCCCTATTTTAAAAGACAAGGCCTTGCTATGTTGCCCAGGCTGGAATGCAGTGGCTACTCACAGGCACAATCCCAATACTGATCAGCTTTGACCTGCTCAGCTTCCAACCTGGGCCAGTTCACGGCTCTTGGGACAAGCTGGTGGTCCCCTACTCTCAAGGAGTTAGAGATGCCAGACTAGCACACTACATCCCAGAACTCTTGGACTACTTTACAACCTTAATGTCTATGCATATATCCACAGCCAAAAGATTAAACTACTTCTTTGGGTATAAACAGGTCACTCAAATGGTAAAGTTGTTGATTCCATCTGTTAAATGCATTAAATGATCACCAATGTATATGTTCCCATCTTAATGATTTAAAACATAATTTTTTACTATTTTCCATGTTCAACATGTAGGACATCCCAGGAACTACAAGATTAAGGTAGTTCAGACTTTCAAAAGTACCTAAATCCTTCTGATATCATATCTGTGAAGCTAGACTTTGGACAGTTGTTTTAAAAAGTACGAGGCACACATCTGTATAGAACAAGCAATAAGAGGTAGTGTTCAATCTGTTATCAAGGTTTGAGAAACTGCGTGATCAAATAGCACTAACACACTTAGTAAATAATGGTGGTTATTTAAGAATAAAATAATTTTTTTTCAATGTATGTGTACCATTTTTTAAAAAAAACATAAATACTTAGGTTATTAGGATCCAACTACGTAGTAAATGCAATCTGAAATATTTCTTCAGGCCTGGGGTACCATGAAGAAATTATTGAAACATTAAGTGTGCTGTCAATTAAGACCGTATGGGAAATTCAACCTTAATGGAAACCAGCTCATCTTCCTAGAGTATCAGGAAACGATTAACACTATTTGCTACCGGCTAGTCCATCTGCCTATCTAAGTCTCTCCATTCTCTCAACTCAGATTAAATACCTCCTCCTCTGTGAAATCTCTATACATTCAAATTATCTTCTTATTGGCCTGACAGCTTACCCCACCCCCAACCACGTCAGTGAAGAGCCAGTGATACTAGCAGAGTCCTTACACAATGTTTCTTTTATAGGTGAAGGAATAAACAAAGACAGCCTCTAGTTCAATCTGTTATGTTCTTAGCAACCATATTACACAATATGAGCAACACTAACTTACCGTAATCACAATAGCTACATATATCAAAATACTGTTTACAATGACAACAAACTACTAGATGTAAATGTTCACAAGGAAAGGCAACATATTTTGAATAACTTAGAATCTACACTGTTTCAACGTTCAATACATCAAACACTGCAAAAAAGAAACATCAAACCCTGGACTCCGAGAGCTGAAATGTTTAAAACCATAATCAAAACATACAGCTTGTTACCATAAATGGCTAAAATATATTTGATATGTGTTTCAGAGTTAGATACACAATCAAGAAGATATGCCTAAGAAGTTAACAATGGAAAACAGACAACCAAATAAATATATACTGCCCATTCCTCAAATTTTCCCAAGTTTTAAAGGCAATATTCTTTTATCCTCAACAGAATTCCCAGAAAGCTAGAATGAATGTGTGGGTGCTACTTAGTATTTTCTAAGATACTGGCACTGTATAAACAGAGAGCCTTCTATATATAATCCTCACAAATACTTAAGTACAAACAAACGTCAAATGTTACAAAACATGTAGAGCTTTAGCAAACCTAGTTAGTTTTCTAGGAATTAGCAAAAGCCAACAGAATTCTACTTCTAGGGTGACCACAGTAACTTTTTAGTCCTCTGGCAGGAACTGCCTATGTGTTAACCACATACATCCTTTATTCCCACCTCTTTTTAAGAATCCTACCCTTACCTAACTTAGGTACCACACGTGAATTAGAACCAAGATTGCCACATAACAGATGTTCAATAAATTAGTTTATAATTGTATAATTAACGATCCTTAAAGTAGCACATCTGTTTCACCTTTACCTCCATCCCTAAAAGAATACATGTACTGATTCATTCTAGTGACGAGTAAAGTCAAGGTTTAAGTTTACATCCCCAATTGTAATTCAATTATTGTGCTAAAAGGAACTTTATTAAATTGGTTTTATAAGTCCCTCTCTAACTGGGCTATCTGGTTAATAAGATCCAATAATTTCTCCAACTGGAAATCTACCATCATCACCAACAGGAGGAAGAATCAGCAATGCTGACTTAAGTATTCTTAAACAGAGTGCCACAAACAGAGTGCCATAAAAGACAAAGGATTATATGCAGACTACTGTATCTAATGTCAGAACAACCTTATGAAGTAGTTAATACCAGCTCTAGCAGCTCTATCTTCCGAAAAAAAAATAAGGACATTAGAGCTACTAGCTACTTAACACATAGTTAACGTCACAGCTAACAAGTGGGCAGAGCTAGGACAACTCAGACACTGACCATAGAGGCTATGCTCTAGGGTCTATTTTCTTTTGGTTCTCTTCACAATCCATCTATTTTTAATTTTATTTTTTTATTTTGAAAGCCTTGCTTTGTCACCCAGGCTGAAGTGCAGTGACACAATCCTAGCTCACTTCAGCCTTGAACTCTTGGATCCAAGTGATCCACTCATTTCATCCAAGTAGCTGGGACTACAGGTATGCAACACCACAGCCAGCTAATTTATATATATACATATTTTTTTGTAGAGCCAGGTCTCACTATGTTACCCGTCCTGGAAATCAAGTGACCCTCCTGTCTCAGCCTCTAAAGTGCTGGGACTACAGGCATGGGCCACTGCTCCTGACCTCAGGCTATTTTTAAATGAAGTTGTCTGGTTGGAAACCCACTCTGGAATCTGCATAACTAGTCTTTATACAGTTAGTGCTTCAGTCAGCTGTTTCCAGAGGCACCAAAGAATCTGCTACGGCAATGCTCTGTAATTCCCTGTATTAGAATCCCCGTTCTGGATAACCATTATTTTCAATTCAATCCTTGACTTGAATTCCAACTTCTTGGTCAGGTGCAATGGCTCGCATCTGAATCCCAGCACTCTGGAAGGCTGAGGTGGGCAGATCACTTGAGATCAGGAGTTTGAGACTAGCCTGGCCAATATGGTGAAACCCCATCTCTACTAAAAATACAAAGTAGCTGGGCATGGTGGCACACGCCTGTAATCCCAGCTATTCCAGAGGCTGAGGTACAGGAATCACTTGAACCCGGGAGACGGACATTGCAGTGAGACAAGATGGCACCACTGTAGTCCAGCCTGGGTGACAGACTCGACTCTGACTCAAAAAAAAAAAAAAAAAAATCCAACTTCTTCCCACCTAAACTTAATTCTCAAATCATTCTTTCATATAAACCCCCATATTCTGCTTCAGAAGGTTACTCATAATTTCAAACCTTTTATTTACATTTTTATTTGCTTTAACAAGGACAGGGACTAGATTCACTTTTCATTTTTATACCTAGCACTGCCCAGCAGATAGAAGGCACTTAATTAGCTGACTGAATGACTAATCATTACATGTGTAAATTATTAGATTCTTTCAACATAAAAATCTCTGTAATTTTACAGCTTAGGAAAAAATAAAAAGGAAGTGTATCACCTAAAATAACAGTAAAATTACCTGCCAAATTAACAACTTCTATTATGTTTTTCCATACATACAAAATTATCAAATTGTTTTCCTTCCTAAAAAATTATTAGCACCTTCAAAAACCTGAAGGTGATTTCCTCAACTAAAATGTTACAACCAGACCTCTTAAAATCCACTGTAAAAGGGCTATACCAGAAACCAACAACCTCTCCTTCCTTACATCAAAATGAATCTAAGTGTTTTACACTAGTCACAAATATGGCAATAACTAGTCACAAATATCGTTCTCTGACTGGTCTGCTCTTTGGGTATCTCATTGCGTTTTTTTCTTCTTAATTTCCATTCCATGACAACAAGAAAGTAACTTGTAAAAGGAATGCTTCAGAAGAAAAGGATGGGGACAGGTGAACACATAAAAAAGGAAATATAAAAACCATGTAGCAATGGCAGCTTTGTAAACTTATTTGTCCACTGGGACTAGGTAGCCATTTAAGGCTAGATTGACAGAATGTGCACTAACTTATACTAGATCCAATCTTCTGAAAAGAGCACAGTATCAGATCTAGAGCCTAAAATTTATGAATAGGTATCCCAAACACTGAAGAAACTATCTTATAGACCCTTATCTACATAAGGACAATTTAAAGATATGTTATTTAACTAAATGCTCCCAAACTATGATTAAATCTGTGCTCCTCAAGCAGAATCTGCCTAAGTTAGCCTCTTTGCCATCCTATAGTGAAAATTAAAGCTCCCCCTGGCTACACAATGGATATATAAGCATTTCGTATCTATATATGAAAAGAGCTATATTTAATGAAGCATTCTCATTAGTGAAGTCTTCTTCCTATTAAATGGGAACGAGTTAGATTTGAAATTTTTAAATTTTAAACTAACTTATGGTAATACACTCCCATACTTATATTACTTAAAGGCAACACCAGGTTATCTTCTAAAAGAAACCCCAATAAGCTTACCCTGTCTTAAGTAAGCTTTTAAAAGTAGCTTTAACCTCTAGAAACTGCCCAGTAAGAAAACATCACAATGCCAAAAGTACTTTGAACTATAAAAATCTGTGACTTGTCAAATCTTTAAGAAGTACACATATTTCAAAAGCCTGTCCTCCATCCACTTCCTACTACACATACACACAGCACCAGTATTGCATTAACTTTCTTGCATCCCAATTTCCAAATTCTGTTCTCAACTCAACTGTGGCTTACCAAGAAAAATTCAATGCAATGTGAATCAAGTCAGAATGATATTCCTCCTAAAGATGAGTAAAATCTCCCCCTTATTATCCTCAAGTCCTTGACATTATCTGCATTTTAAAGTAGTATAAAATAATGAGCTATGATTTTGATTATGTAATTATTGTCAATTATACTGTAATTACCAGTGATCAATAACATGGTATCATCAAACAACTAGAAGAATTTATTCAGTGAAGATTAAGGTTTAAGCCAAAAATATGCCTTATAAAGTCATAAGGATAAGCTTATTTAAGTATTTTAAAGTTGAACTGCTATTAAATATCACACTGAATAAAAAGTTCCAATAAAATGAGATATAAATCAAAGAACTAGAAAAAACTAACACAAATGTAGAAGAGTGACTGGATATTTTGATCAAATAAATGTTTTTAAGTTATGATAGCTCTATTTTAAGAAACTATCTCAGAGATACACACTGAAATATATATAATTATTTGGTATCTAGGACTGCTTCAAAATAACATGGGACAGGGAAAAGCTTGGGATATGAGTAAGACTGAAACAGTTAAAGGTGGGGTGATAAATACATGCAGTTCATTATTCTGTTCAATTTCTGGATACATTTGAAAATTCCTACAAAATAGTTCTTTTAAAGAAGTATTAGACTCAGGCCGGGTGCGGTGGCTCAACGCCTATAATCCCGGCACTTTGGGAAGCCGAGGTGAGTAGATGACAAGGTCAGGAGTTTGAGACCAGACTGGCCGGTATGGTGAAACCCCATCTCTCCTAAAAATACAAAAATTAGCCAGGTGTGGTGGTGGGCACCTGTAGTCCCAGCTACTCAGAAGGCTGAGGCAGGAGAATCGCTTGAACCCGGGAGGCAGAGGTTGCAGCGAGCTGAGATCATGCCACTGTACTCCAGCCTGAATGACAGAGGGAGACTCCATCTCAAAAAAAAAGAGACTCTTTTCTCATTTATCCCATTAACACTATATATCTCTCTGACAACAAACACTCCTATCACTGCCTGCACAATGTTCCAAAGTGGTTTTTAAAAACCTCAGGGAGATCACATAGAGATGATTTCTTTTTTTTTTTTAAAGAAATGCTGTCTTGCTGTCGCTTAGGTTGAAGTGCAGTACCTATTCACAGGCATGATCAGAGTGCACCGTAGCCTTCAACTCTTGGCCTCGAGCAATCCTTCTGCCTCAGCCTACTAAGTGGCTGGAATATACAGACACATGCCGCTGTGCCCCATTCAAATAAATCACATTTAAAAAGGACTTAAATGTCATATAAATACAGGATAAGCAGAAGCAACCACAGGGAAGTCCTGAGAAAGAATCATCATCAGGTAGCAAGCATGTATCACTACTTATGCAGAATGCAAGTTTAAGACAATAAAAAGTTGGTAGAGTTAAAAGATTAGAAAACTCTGTATGGCAGTAGATCATGTGCACCATTACTAAAGAGGAACGAGGACCTAGAAGTGACTCTAAGAGTGTATTACAGAACAAAAGATTCTTCTTTTTAGCTCATAACAGATGCATAATTAACATTAAAAGTCCCTTCTCCCCTAAATAAATCATTTCCCATCTACACATTCTTCTTTCTACAAATAGGTATCTTTTACTAAGTAAGATATATTACTTTCCTTTTCCATCGCAATTAAGTAATATACCATTATGTCTACTAAAACCACAGATTTTACAACATCAGTAACATTTCACCTAAAATGCAGAACCAAGTAACTAAAATCTGACCTTTGAATTTCAATTTATACCGAATAGCTATAATTAGAATAAGGTCATGTGCTAAGTCTGAGAAGGTCTACTTTGGACAATTCTATTCTAAATTTCAATGACTTGAGCCTGCACTAACAAAGTCCTCTCTATCTAATGGCAGAAAATGGCAAGCAGAGAAAGAAAAGCATCTTTAAAGCTGTAGTACTTACTTAAGAATGGTTTTTGCACTACTGCAGTCTTCAAATCGAATGGAGTAGCCAACTTCCTGGCCCAACATCACATCCATTTCATCAGCAACTCTCTGAGCCACACTCATTGCAGCCACTCTCCTGGGTTGGGTACAGGCAACTCCTCTCTTGGGTCCTGGTAATGATCGCATGTACTCCACACACCACTGTGGAATCTATCAAATAATTTCACATTTAAATTATTTCTACTCTGCCTGCATATCAAGTGTATATAACATAAAGCACTTAATCTCATTCCAATGACTTAAAAACAAATTCAATTAGGCAAATGACAAAAAGATTCGTGACTCAAAACTTGTAACAACACAAGCTCTCTAAGCCAAGGAACAGTTACCTGAGTTGGGTACATACACTCAGGAATACACTGAACAGTGTGAACTGTCCCATTATGAAGTATTTCTCTAGGCAATTTTTTAAAATCCCACTTACAACAAATTCTACATGATAACAAATGTTTCTAACAAAGTGTAACTTTTAAATTCTTATACAATTTGAGTTGCAAAATCAAGTAGAAATCACATCCCCTTATAGCTCTGACTCTGAAGCTGTGCTTTTATTTAATTCAATTCAAATTTATTTTATAAGCCAGCAGAATCTAACACTTAGCACCCAACTCTGGTAATCCTATCCTTTTCCCCTCAGGAGCAATACGCACAATGGCAGAACCTCAGGTACCATCTAAAAACTTAATTTTAAGAACTGCCAGCATAGGGCGGCCAAAGAGATGGGGGGGACCCCCAAGCACAAGCTGGTTGCCATGACGACAGTACAACATTTTTCCCTCAGTTCCATTATCAATATAAGCTAATGGATTCCCCAGTTTTACGGTGCTCTGGTCACTTAACTGAAAAAGAATCATGGGAAGAATATAAGTTCTCACCACATTAAATGAAAATCCACTGCTAGAAGAGCATAACTGATTTACATCAAAGCTTCCAAAAGCCTATCAGACTCCAAAGCTACAGGAAACATGCAGTTTTCTGCACAGTATTAGTACAGCAAAACTGATGAAGAATAATATTGGTGGCTGCACTATTATTACTTCTTTTGTTTTTGAGATGGAGTCTGGCTCTGTTGCCAGGCTGGAGTGGAGTGGTGTTATCTCGGCTCACTTCAACCTCTGCATCCCGGGTTCAAGTGATTCTCCTGCTGTAGCCTCCCAAGCAGCTGGGACTACAGGCATGTGCCAAGCCCAGCTAATTTTTTTTGTATTTTTAGTAGATATGAGGTTTCGCTATATTGCCCAGGATGGTCTTAATCTCTTGACCCCATAATCTACCTGCCTCAGTCTCCCAAAGTGCTGGGATTACAGGTCTGAGCTGCTGTGTCCACCCTATTACTACATTTCAGTTAGCCTGGTTCTGCAATTTGGGGTAACTGGTCATTGACAACTATCTGAAAGGGAGGGTGACTATGCTGATTCTCTAAAACGTCATATCTCTCTCTAAAACACTTTAAATGAACAAAAATAACTAAAGTAGTAGTATCTAGTGGGTTCTGTCAATCCAGACCCAGATTTAAGTGGTTTTCCAGTAAGGCTATATAAAGCCTTACTTACTTATATATCTTCAATTCGGCAACCCTTTTACAAAGGCAAATGTACCTTCAAAGATCTAGCAAAATGAAATTCAAAAACCACTCACTGGTGAATCAAGGTATTTAAAACTAATTCAAAATTCTCAAGGCAAGAATGTTCAGACCTTTTTTGTTTTTGTTGTCGTTGCTTTTTGAGATGAAGTCTCACTCTGTTTGCCCAGGATGGAGTGCAGTGGCATGATCTTGGCTCACTGCAACCTCCGTCTCCCGGGTTGAAGCAATTCTCCTGCCTCAGTCTCCCAAGTAGCTGGGATTACAGGCGCATGCCACTATGTCTGGCTAATTTTTTTTTTTTTTTTTTTTGAGACGGAGTTTCGCTCTTGTTACCCAGGCTGGAGTGCAATGGCGCGATCTCGGCTCACCGCAACCTCCGCCTCCTGGGTTCAGGCAATTCTCCTGCCTCAGCCTCCTGAGTAGCTGGGATTACAGGCACGCGCCACCATGCCCAGCTGAATTTTTGTATTTTTAGTAGAGACTGGGTTTCACCATGTTGGCCAAGCTGGTCTCGAACCCCTGACTTCAGGTGATCCACCTGACTTGGCCTCCCAAAGAGCCAGGAATACAGGCATGGGCCACTGCACTTGGCCAGGGTTAAGTTCTTCTAAAGCCATTCCTCGTTTTCAGCTTCTTTGCTTCCTTCACTTGAAGTCATCTTAAAACCTGATCCTCAGTGTTCTAGTTGTCTTGTTTTATACAACATCCTAAGTCTTATATGTTCTAACTTGCAGTACTACCTACAATACATCAATGCCAATCCTAACTCTAGCTTCCATCTTAGACTTAATGGTCATTTCCACCTAATTGGTATCTCAAATTCACACATTCAAAAGCAAAACCATTTCTCATCTTCCTCCAAAATACTTGTAATTCCTAATATCCTGACTCCAATTCATTCTTTATTCTCCATTCCCCTGGCCCTTCAGAGAATCAAAACTTGTGATCTTTTACATGGTCTATCATCAATATGTTCACTAAATAGGACATTTTTATTAAAAAAACTTCTCATCATTCTTCTCCTGTTCAAGAGCTCTGATGGCTTCCAATCTATACAAGATATACTAAGGCTGCTCAACTTACAGTTCCAGTCTCAACTGCCCCACCTCCACCTTCCCACACATTGTACTCTAGCTACAGTATACCTGCATTTTCTTAGCTAAACACTGTCCTTGCTCACACTGTCCCTCTGGCTGCCCTAACTTCAATTTCTTACACATGTGCAGAGTTATGTGTCTCCTTAGCAGAAATGTGAAATGTCTTTATTGCAGGTATGTCAAAAGTTAAAAGTCATGGCTGGGTGCAGTGGCTCAGGCATGTAATCTCAGCGCTTTGAGAGGCCAAAGCAGGTGATCACTTGACGTCAGGATTTAGAGACCAGCCTGGCCAACATGGTGAAAATCTGTCTCTATTAAAAACACACACAAAAAAAATAGCCAGGCATGGTGGCTAGCTTGTAGTCCCAGCTGCTCAGGAGGCTGAGGCAGGAGAATCACTTGAACCCGGAAGCAGGTTGTTGCAGTGAGCCACGATCATGCCACTCGCTGCACTCCAGCCTAGATGACAGAGCGAGACTTCATCTCAAAAAAAAAAGTCAGTCATTACTTCAGATTTTGTTTAGAGAATTTCTTTTTCTGACAAGAACAAATGACCAAAAAATAAAAAGAAAAAAAAAAAAAAATCTGACTTTAATGGTTTGAGTCAAAGTTTAATACAAGCATGCCAGAAAGCATTTAGATGAAACTCACTTTTTAAACTGCTTGGTTTCCCTTCAAATCCCCCAGACATGCTGCAACCTAAGTACTCAAGTATCTTCATTACCACCCCCCAAAAGTCAAATATTAATCCAAATAATCACAAACCTCATCTTGAGTTGATCTGACCCTCTTCTACATTAACTGTTAATATTCATCTCTGAAATAGGGCTAACCATATCACATCACAGAATAGCAGTATGAAATACAACTTTAGATATAAAGACAAGGAGATTTTGGTTGAGCCCACCAAAATCCATTAATTCATGTAACCCAGGGCAAAACCTAAGTTTCTCATAAATCTAAACCTCATTTTGCTCATCTTTAAAGTAGCGACATAACTCTTCACTGCAGGGTTACAGAAAAAATTAAATAAGCTAATACACGTAGAGTATACAGTATCTGGCTTTACCCAAGTGTCAATTAAATAGTAAGTTCAGACTTACAGTCTTTCATGTGTTTTGTAAATTTTCAAAATTTTCGTAAGGTGATTTGTGAATACCCTAACATCAATACTAAGTTTTCCTTCATTAAAAAAGAAAAATTGGGAAGGCTAAGGCAGGAAAACTGCTTGAGCTCAGGAGTTCAAAACCTCAACTCTACAAAAATGTTATTTAAAAATGTGCCAAGTGCTGGTGGCATGTGCCTGTGATCCCATCTACGTGGGAGGCCGAGGCAGGAGGATTGCTTCAGCCCAGGAGGTTAAGGCTGTATTCACAGAACTGCACTCCCAGCATAGGTGAAAAAGAGAGATTCCGTCTCAACAATGACAACAAAGATTTAGAAAAAAAAAAAAAAAAAAAAGAAGAAAAAGAAAGATAGTACTAAGGTTCAGTGTGTAATAAAAGCTTCCTATTTTGGTTGCTACAGTAGCCTTCAAAATGTCTCTATGCACATGTAACTATAGAAAAAGACAAACTTGTATTCAATATGTGCAATCTCTGCATGGTAAGACAGGTAGTTATTAAATCCACTTCAACGCTTTCCTGAATTTTTCAAATTTTCTACAACGACCAGGGACCACTACTTTTGAAACCAAAAGAAATTTTTAATTGATGGTTCAAGCTTAGGTGTATAAAGACAGTTACTTCTCACCCACAGTAAGAAAATGCAAATTTAAAAATACACTAGAATGCTATTTTTCACCTATTGGATTTATAAAAATTCAAGTTCAATTCCCACGTGTTCTCATATTTGCTCACAGAAATATTGATATACTTCCTCTGGAAGGCTATCCAACTTTTTGTATCACAATTACAAATAATCTTCTAACCTAACAATTTCTGCTTCCTACAGAAATACTTGACCATGCAAAATAACCATGGGAAACAGCCTAAATGTCTATCAACAGGGGTCTAAGTTAATAATGGACCATCCATGTTTTTAAAAATCCTAGATTACTACAAATAAGACACTAGTAACAGTGTTTAGTCCTATGGGAGGGGCATGACTAGATGGACAAAAGTCACGGGTATAGACTTCACATTGTTTTAGAACTTCGTTTTTTGGAAAAATAGATATTCGCATGGTTCAAAATACTGTATTAAATATAAACAACAAAAATCCACCCCAGTGGCTTTTTCCACTCAAGCACGAGAAAACTGTGTGCCCCTAAATCTGTACTGTCCTAGAGTCAAAATGGGTGGAAGAGCATCACTCTGCCATACTTAAGGTAACAAAATTGGAGAAGCCAACACTATTTTCCCCTAGACTCAGGGGAAAGAGGTACTCCCTACAGGATTTCTACTCTGAAATTCAGAGTGCCAATTAAACGTCAAAGCAGTTATTCTTCAGTATGTTCTATAGGACAGACAAGGGAAATGACCACCAAAATCAAATATGTAACATTTGGTGAACTTAAACATAAAGGAAATATGTACCATGGTATACAATAACTCACCTGTGTTGTTTTACCAGACCCAGTCTCACCAACAAGTACAAAGGACTGATGTCTAACCAGAATGTCTGTAAACCTATCCTTGTATTCCCAAACAGGGAGCTGAAGCCGTTTCTTTAGAATATCATAGTATCGAGGAGTATGGGGTAAGTTGGTGAACGGATTAATGCACTGTGGAAGTGATGTGTGACCTGCATGTCCGGCGTGCGTTGAATGAGCAGAATGCGTCGAATGTGTTGAATGTGCTGAGTGGGCTGAGTGAGCTGAATGGGAAGCTTTTAAAGGTGGTAATCCAGCACTGATAAGCATAGCGTTAGTCGAGGCTCGCAACTCCTTCTCCTTTTCTTTCTCCCTCTCCCGCTCTCTATCTCCTCTATCACGTTCTCGGTCTCGATCTTTAGACCGATCTTCACGATCCCGGTCTCGATCTCGATCCTTCCTAAAAATAAAAATTTGGAATTCAGATTTTGAATTTTATGCAGAATGTTCATGGTAACATTATAATCACAAACAGTATAAAATGTCCAACACTCAAACTAACACAAAAATCCAATGGATTACGTTAACTATCAGAAATAAAAAATACCCTACAATCAAGGATTTCTTATTCTCGCACCACATTTTTCCCTTCCTTGATGCCTCACCTTCCTTAACTTTTAACGTAAGGTGAGGTAACATAAGACCCCTCCTACTTAAGACAACAGCAATCAGACACTGAGGGTAGGGTGAAGAATAGATAGGTCCCAATCCAGCAATAGAAGATGGCATCACAATCTTTCTCAAACTCTCTTTCAATTACGAAGAGGTATCTTTTGCACTAAAAGTGTATTCAAAATGTAGCACAAACACTGTTACTGGACATAAAGCCAACTCCACCTCACATTATCACAGCAGATGGTGGGTTTTGCTCAATACTTTTATAATCCACTTCCAAATTACTTTAATATTCCTTTCTTTGCCATAGGACAGTGTTTTGTTGTAATGCAAAGTGAAAAGAGCATAGTACAATGTTGTACTTATCAGTATCTCAACTAATACAAACAGGAATTACAGGACTGTAGCAGAATTTGTTTTCTTAGTTATATTTTCCAGCATTTTCCCAATTTTGCTCAGTAAATGTATATTGTTTTAAAAGAAAAACTGAAATTAAAACATGTTTATTCCTTCTTCATCGTCTACCCTTGCATTTTAACCTTAACAGCAACAGTAAAACATTGAAAGCACTCTATAACTCTCCATACCTTAGACAACCATAAAATGAAACATAGCCAAATTAAAAGTAAGCTTCACTGAATACTACTAAGTTGTTTAATATGTTAAAATTATGCAGGTAGCCACTCATTTAAACTTGGGTCAATTTTAAGTAATCAATTCTGGTGTCTACTTCCAGTTATTAGAGATCGTCCTTAATAACAGTAATTTTAAAATTATCTATGCTAAGAACTTCACAAGCTGAATGGCTGCAGGCTGCTCATATGTGTTGCGGCTGAAAGTAGCCTCTAGGGGACTGGTGGTGGGAATAAAATAAAATAATCTATGCTATCCCAGCACTTCAGGAGGCCGAGGCAGGCAGACCATGAGGTCAACAGATCAAGACCATCTCGGCCAACATGGTGAAACCCCATTTCTACTAAAAATATAAAAACATTAGCCAGGCATGGTAGCTTGTGCCTGTAGGCCCAGATACTTGGGAGGCCGAGGCAGGAGAATCACTTGAACCCAGGAGATGGAGGTTGCAGTGAGCTGAGACTGCGCCACTGCACTCCAGCCTGACTCCGTCTCAAAAAAATAAATAAATACCTATGCTTGTTCATTTTACTAACCCAGTTTACTTCAGACCCAGTCCTTCAGCAGAGAAACTTGTCTCAAGATGTTTAGACTTGAAATAATGAGGCAACAGAGAGCTATTAACACAGGCCCCTAACCATGTTTCTTACCCGCCACACACAAAAGTACAAATTCCCTGTGCTCCAAGTATATTTATGTGCCATGTACAAATTTACTCAAAGAGGGGAAAAGCCATACATAAACATGAAAAGTGATTTTCCTCTCTCCCATCCCAACGTTCAGCGTCTACAAAAATCAAAGCGCATACAAGCCAGAACTCAATGAAGTCTCTCATCCCACCTGGCATAAACAGAAAATCAAAAGGAAAGAAAAGTCAAAGGATAACTTAATAAACATAAAATGAAGTCTCACAATTCAAAACTTGAGACTCTGGGCCTATCTTTTGAAATATGCCATCAACCATCTCTGTTTCTCCTGCTTCCACTCTAAGGTGTGTGTTAATTAAGTAAGTGTTTACATTGCCCAAAATGCAAACGAAAAACAGTTCATAATAAGAGTACACAGAAATGTACCCAGCAAAGTGAGATACATGATACTCACAAATGGTTCGAATAACAGCCATCTTAAAGATCATGGAACATACAGCTAGAAAAGAACCCTTAAAGAACACCTGGTCTAAACAAAAAGGATTCATGTTTCTAGTATTCACTCAATCAAGGGGAAGGGGGAGATGACACAAAATAATTGAAACAACTTTTTTTCTTTTGAGACAGAATCTTGTTCTGTCACCCAGGTTGGAGTGCAGTGGCTCACTGGATCATGGCTCACTGCAATCTCAAACTCCGGGGTAGGGGTTGAAGTGGTCCTCTCACCTCAGCCTTCCAAGTAGCTGGAACTAAATACAGGTACGTACCACCATGCCTGGCTAATTTTTTACTTTTGCAGAGGTGGGGTCTCACCATGTTGCCCAGGATGGTTTTGAACTCCTGGGATCAAGCAACCTCTTTACAGAGGTGAGCTACCATGCCCAGCCTAGTTTAATGATTTCTATACTTCTAGTACAGTACCAGGCAATTAAGACATGGACCTAACCTTCCAAGAGTTACAAAATTTGGGGGAAGAGGGGTGATAGACAAAGTAAATCATGTATTACATATTGCCTTGCTTTGTTAAACTAACAAAGATTTTTTCAGGGGCCCACTTCATCAAAAGCTTCATTGCTAAATAAAACATAGGATGTATAGAATACATTCTAAAGATAAAAAGATTAGTTGCTGATCAAGAAATAGGGAAAGCTGTGGTGTTAATAAGAATAAAAGAAATGTTGGAATCACGGTTTCAAGTCACAGGCAAGGTACAACCTCCATTTACTAATCTGCAAAATGAAAAGCATTTTCAAATACCTTCAGTCTCAGATTAAAATAAAACAACAGGGAGGATGCAGGAGGCAAATTCAGCCACCTAGCAATGTTGCTTACAGCTCAAACTATCTACCTTGAATGAGAGAGGGAGGATACGAATGAAAGGTCTGTAAAGAGGAGAAATAAATTTTTCTACTCCATAAATATTTACTGACTATTGTGCATATGAATGTTTTCTTTTTTCAACAGATACTTTTTATTACAAAGGATTTTTTTTCTTAAAAGTTTACTGGTTGAGGTATAAGGGTTTTTAAAAACTGTTATCAAGTCAGCACTTTACAGACACAGCCACAACACTAGCAGGGACGGAAATGATATGACACAGTTGTTGAACATACTGTTCTACACTGTGTCTCGGTTCAATCCTGGCTTAAGACTTAAGCCAACTATATGACCACAGTTATTTCTTTCCTCACCTATAAGATGTGGCTGTCAGTAAGTTTTGTGGAGTATCAAAAGGATAAATGAGTTAATATATGTGATGTGCTTAAAGTGTTGTCTGGCACACTGCAAATGCCCAATATCAGTTATTACTAAGATCTTTTTAAAGTTCTAAAACCATGTTAAAATTCTACATGGAGAGCAAGACCTGGTGGCTTACATATGTAATCCCAGTGCTGTGGGAGGCCAAAGTAGGAGGGTTACTGGAGGCCAGCAGTTTGAGACCAGCCCATGCAATATAGTGAGACTCCATTTTTACAAAAAAACTTAAAAATTAGTCAGGTATGGTGGCACATCTGTAGTCTCAGCTACCTGGGAGGCTGAGGCAGGCGATCACTTGAGCCCAGGAGTTTGAAACTGCAGTGAGCCATGATCATACCAGTGCGCTCCAGCCTGGGCAACAGAGGAAGACCCTGCTTATAAAAAATTAAATAAAAACAAAAAATAACAAGCACTGAAGTACTGCTAATGAAGATGTAGCTGGTCATCAAAATCAGAGTATACTAAATCATCTTTTTGTGGCCGGGCGCGGTGGCTCAAGCCTGTAATCCCAGCACTTTGGGAGGCCGAGGCGGGTGGATCACGAGGTCAAGAGATCAAAACCATCCTGGTCAACATGGTGAAACCCCGTCTCTACTAAAAATACAAAAAATTAGCTGGGCATGGTGGTGTGTGCCTGTAGTCCCAGCTGCTCAGGAGGCTGAGGCAGGAGAATTGCCTGAGCCCAGGAGGCGGAGGTTGCAGTGAGCCGAGATCACACCATTGCACTCCAGCCTGGGTAACAAGAGCGAAACTCCGTCTCAAAAAAAAAAAAAAAAATCATCTTTTTGTTTTCTTTCTTTCTTTCTTTTTTTTTAAAGACGGAGTCTCCGGCTGTTACCCAGGCTGGAGTGTAGTGGCGCTATCTCGACTCACTGCAATCTCCGCCTCCGTTCAAGCAATTCTCCTGCCTCAGCCTCCCGAGTAGCTGGGACAACAGGCGCCTGTCACCACATCCAGTTAATTTTTTGTATTTTTAGTAGAGACAAAAATAGGTTTCACCATGTTGGCCAGGCTGGTCTTGAACTCCTGATCCACTTGCCTCAGTCCCCCAAAGTGCTGGGATTACTGGCATGAGCCACCATACCTGGCAATAAGCATTGCTCTTTATCTGTCAATTTTATTTCCAGGAACTTCTCATAAGGATGTGTGCAAATATGTATGTGTAAGAATGTTCATCATACTGCCCATTTATAAAATAGCAACAGCTAGAGAACTACCTAACCATCAATGAATAGGATATTGGTTAAATAACTGATGAGATACTTTTACAACTGGAGTACTACAGTAGCAAATTTAAAAGCATAATGTATACCTACAGTTAATGACATTTCTGAATGGAAAAAAAAAAAATCAAACTACAAAATGACACGCATTGACTCCACTGATATTAAATATTATAGTTCATATTTGTGAGTCAATATGCAGAGATCTTAAAAAATGTTCACCAAAAATATATTATCCAAAGATGGAGATGAAGATTTTAATGAAAGCCTTTTTTTTAAACCTTTGTGTATAAACATTTCTTATGTTCCGTGGCAAGTTACTTTAACCTCAACTACCATATAGGATTGTAATGAAAATATGTGTGCTCTACAACTGTTATCACAGTATTAACGTATTAGCTTTACTTTGCCATAATTAACAGGAAAAACTCTTATCAGGTGCTAATATCGTGAAAAACGTCCCTAACATGAAAAACTTGTTTCCATACTTCAACAGTAAGCTGTCTTTTGCTAATAATTTTATACTGAAGATTCTGTGGGTTAACCAAAAAAAAAAAAAAAAAGGAAAAGAAATGAGGCCAGAATACGCAACAGAAACCTATAACAACTTCACCCAATTTCAAAGTTGTTTGGGAGTATTAATACAACTGATATCTCCCACTGAATTACCTTCCCTTTTCAGTATTGGAAAAATGGGACAATCCTGTCTGGCAGTGGAGTTTGTAAGACCTATAAGCTTATGCTCTCAGGTAAAACCACCTGCTATCAGGGTTAAAAAAAAAAAAATCTGCAGGATTTCATTGCAGTCAACAAGTGACTTAAAATTATGGAGTATGGAAAAAAAATCCTGATGCTGATAAACATTGTAAGTCCACGGTTACATAAAACCAGTTCTATGAGAAATGGCACTCAAATGACATAATTACTATAAAAACTTTCCTCTAGAATTTCTCATAACTTGGGCATTATTCCAAAGATGAACTCTCCTTTATCCACAGGCGAATTCCAAATAATATGCAAGGAAATCATAAAGTTACCATCAGACCCCCAAAGTCCACATTTTTATCTGTTCTTGCAAGAAAACGGAAACAATCACATATACATATCGTGGGACCACTAATCCCAAGGAAAGCATTTTAAATGGTGCACATATGCAGAAATACAAATGAAATCATTCATTCCGTCCCAGAATATTTTGTTCCAATCTGACCTCCTGTGAGAGACATCAGTTCCAGATGACAGCAATTTATTTTTGCTTCAGAGAAATCAAGAACTAAGTGTTCCCCACTTTACCAACCTATTATAAATGTCATTAAAATAGGCTGTAATGACTCTTAACTACAGTACTGAACTGTATGCTGCCGAATGAAAATGATAAAGGCAGGGTTCTAGATCCTGCTGTAAACTTGCACAAGGCACCATAACTCTGTTCTCCATTTCTCATTCCTTGAGTAGAGATGATTATAGTCTTTTTTAAGTTGCTTCCAGCTCTAAGAATCTGTGACATACAGCTCAGAGGCACTAACGTTTTGCGGGGGTAATGGTGGGGGAGGGGGAATACCTAAGGAGAGTTTCGCTTACTATGTCATTGTCTTTTTACAATGTCTAATATCGTAAACTACAGAACTCACAAAATTAAAATGTGACATGCTTCTGCTTTCTACTGAATAATTCAACATATGGGAAGTCCTCAAAAAGTACATCCTTTTCTGGCTTATACTCTGCAATGACACTAAACAGATCCCTGGAAATCAATTTCAATGAAGAACTTCAGGTGAAAAATACACACAACCTATACAAATGACTTGACACAGTAATTCTGTATCACAAGCACACAACAAAATGATAAAATTATGCAAGGTATTTGGGTATTCGGCCTTTTGTGGGTTTTGCCTCAATTATCCAAACAGGTCTTTGTACTTCAGCAACGAAAGCATACACAGAACAAAAAATGACTTTCATGAAATTGCTTAACTGCTAAATTCCTCTTTAAGGAAAGGAATCTGAAACACCATAAGCTTGTGTATTTCAACTCTCAACTTCCACATGGGCGGTGTTTCGCCAAAAATACAAAAAACACGTTTTGAACATGATCCCTTATTTCAAAAGCTACTTTTGAAGACAAGTGGGACAGGCGTAGAAAATAAACGATGAAAAAAAGGGAATGCCTTCTAATCCTTCCCCATGGGATATTCAGTAACCACTGTTTTAACTAAAGCAGGAAATAAAGGAGATGGCGGGAGCGTTGGCAGTGGGCGGAAGTTTGCCTAGTACCTACTTTGAAGTGTATGAATGGACCGAGGCACGCTCTCTCCCGCCAAACTATAAACTCAGTCGCCCCAAAACACCAGCCTTCCAGCCCATCAGGTATATTACTTCACGTTTTCCTTTCTCCTGGCAGGCCCTCTACTCCCACTTCCCCGAGAATTCCCCCATTTGCTGGTTTTTCTCAACTCCCGCCACCCCCATCCCAGCCTACATTAGGATCCACACGCTGCTCTCACTTTCCGCCCTCCGCCTTTCCCGTCTGGAGCTCCCGGCTGCGCCCCCACCCAGACCCTCCCCGCGGCCACTCATCCTGGGAAGTACCTGGTGCCCTTGGAATCAAATACTCCCGCGGCACCCTCCCCCACTCTCTCCCCCAGCACCAGGCCTTCCTCGGAACCGAGGCCACGAGGTCCGCGGTTCACTCCCGCCCGACGCCCTCGAAAGTGACTCCCGCTCGATTCGGCCTGGGGGAGGAGGCGCCCTCGTGGCCACCGCAGGCCTCTCCACCCTCTGGACTGGGCCGGGCAGCCGCCCCGCTGCACACAACCCCCCCGCGCCCTTGCCGGGCCGAACGGGCGCGGCGATTCTCCGACCCAGCGTTGCTGAACCCAGCCCAAAGGGAAACAAAGGCTCGAGCTCCAGGACCCACTCGGTCAGGCCAGCCCCGGCCCGCTCCCTGCCGGGACCCCAACAAAGCCCCCGCTCCCTGCCTCGCGCCCCCGGCCTGGCTTACCCATCGGTCCCCGCACGCTTCTTGCCAGAGGGGTAATCCTCCCCTAGGTCCAACCGGTGCCGCTTAGACATCCTCGCACTCTTCGAATGGGCGGCTATTAAAGAAGAAAGCTGGCTGCTGTATGGGCACAGTCGAGGACAGCCACTTAACTCTGGAGGACCCCCACCCCTCCCGCTACCACAGCCCACACGGTGCGGCCGGAACCAGGAGCTAAAATGGCGGCGGCGACGAGGGCTGGGCCTGCGCGCGCGCGCTTCCGCAGCGTGCGTGCGTGCGTGCGTGTGAGTACGCGTGTGAGCGTGGTGCGCGCGCACGCCGCCCAAAGGCGGGAACTCCTGTCCCGCCCGCCGCCTCATTGGTCCGACCCGTCTCGGGTCTCCTCCCTTTTCCCGGAGCTTTTCCCTCCCAGGAGCGGCTGTTAGGCTGAGCCTGAAGTCCTTCACTTTCCGTTTCAGTCTATCTTTGCCCCTGAGTCAAGAAATTAAGAAAGTCTAGTCCTAGTTAGGAAGTCCTATTCATCTGTATTAACCTGGCTTTAAGGGAATCTCAGACCCAGAGAGGTTGAGAAACGAATTAAGATCGTACAGCTATTAAGTGGCAGAGCAGGGATTGGAACCTAGATATTTAGTAACTCCAGATCTAGAACTTGCAGCCATTGCGCTACTCTCAATTGCAGTGAGGGGCCGGGCGCGGTGGCTCACGCCTGTAATCCCAGCACTTTGGGAAGGAAGCCTAGGCGGGCGGATCACAAGGTCAGGATTTCGAGACCAGCCTGGCCAACATAGTGAAACCCCGTCTCTACTAAAAATACCAAAATTAGCTGGGCGTGGTGGTGGGCACTTGCTATCCCCAGCTACGAGGGAGGCTGAGGCAGGAGAATCGCTTGAACCCCCAAGGTGGAGGTTGCAGTGAGACGAGATCATGCCACTACACTCCAGCCTGGGCGACAGAACAAGACGACTCGGGGAAAAAAAAAATTTGCCAGGCTGATCTCGAACTCTGGACCTCAAGTGATCCACCACTTTGGCCTCCCAAAGTGTTGGGATTACAGGCGTGAGCCACCGCGCCCGGCCTCAGTACAACTTCCTGTCCTAAATGTATAGTAGTCCCCACTTTGTCCCTGGTTTTGCTTTCACAGTACAGTAAGATATTCTGAGAGAGAGACCAACTTCACATAGCTTTTATTACAGTATAGATGCTCCTTGACTTATGATGGGGGGATGTCCCATTGTAAATTGAAAACCTTGTAAGTTGAACACGTAGTTAATATCCCGATAAATCCATCATAAAGTCAAGATATCTTGTCAAATTGTAAGTCAGGATGTTGTTATAAATGATTTATTTTATTATTAGTTGTTAATATCTTACTATGCCTAATTGTATGTTGTTGCAAATGTTTTATTATTAGTTGTTAATATCTTACTATGCCTAATTTATAAGTTATACTTTATCATAGGTACATATGTATAGGAAAAAACTGAAATTAAGGTGATGAGTTGGCCCTCTGTTATCTGTGGGTTCCTTATCCCTGGATTTGATCAACTGCAAATCAAAAATATATTTTTCTTTAAAAATGGATAGTTGCATCTGTACTGAACATGTATAGACTTGTTCTTATTTCTTAAACAATACAGGATAACAGCTATTTCCATAGCAATTACATTGTATTAGGTATCATAAGTGATCTAGAGATGATTAAGTATACAGAAGAATGTGCAGTCAGTCGCTGTGGCTCATGCCTATAATTCCAGCACTTTGGGAGGCCGAGGCGGGAGGATCACCTGAAGTTGGGAGTTCAAGACCAGCCTGATCAACGTGGAGAAACCCTGTCTCTACTAAAAATACAAAATTACCTGGACATGGTGATGTATGCCTGTAATCCCGGCTGCTTGGGAGACTGAGGCAGGAGAATCACTTGAACCCAGGGGGTGGAGGTTGCAGTGAGCCAAGATCACACTATTGCACCTCAGCCTGGACAACAAGAGCAAAACTCTGTCTCAAAAAAACAAAAAACAAAACAGAAGAATTTGCATAGGTTATATGCAAATACTGTGCCATTTTATATCAGACACTTGAACATCCATGGACTTTAGTATCTGCAGTTTCTCGTGGAACCAATCCCCAATGGATACTGGGGGACAATTGTATTGGGTTTTTTCAGATCATGATGTATAATCACTGGATTGTAAACCTGTAAGAATTTCCATCTGATTTTCCCTTTTTGCTTCATTTTACAAATGAGGGAACTTGAACCCCTAGATCTTACCAAAGTTCACATAATTAGTTAGTATAGAAGTCAGAATAAAATCCAGATTTCACTTCAAGTATTAGAATCCCAGTCTTCAGGTTTCCAGTTTGATGACTACTGTAAAGTGCTCTAAAATAATCAGGTACTACCTGCAGAAGTGCCCACTCTAAGAGATATAAATGGTGAAAGGAGGAACTGAAATCAAGGTGATGAGACTTTTCCTTTGGGCCTAGGGTATAGCTAAAGAAAACCATAACCTCATCAATTGTGTTGTGAACTGAATGATTAAAGAAAGGCCCTACGTATCAAAGGATAGTGGCCTTTCTAGAATCATGAATGAGGGGAACAAGTGGCCAGAAGCTGCAAGAATGTGCACTCTCTTTGGGAAGAGGGGCAGAGTTCTAGGTCTAAATGATCCACCCTGGATTTTCAGACATCATTATCTCTGGAGTAGAGAAGAGGCACCCACCAGGCCCTCCACAGCTTGCTGGAAATATTTCCAGAGAATCTCCTATTTCCCTTACTCTTACTGTTTCTCTACTTGACAGCCATCTGGTCCATGGCATGGACTTTCTCACCTAGAGGAAATGTCTTATGCAGCTAATCAGCTCCAGGTCTTAAGCCAACCTAAATTAATAAGTAATAATTGATCATAGCAAACACATACAAAGCACTATGAGCCAGATGCTGTTCCTGACGCATTTGAGCCTATTTGAGACTCACGGCGACTCTGTGTTTGGTCCAATGAGTTACTCTCATTTACAGCTGAGGAAAATGATACTCAAAGAGGTAAATATTGTGGCCAAGATGACAGTTCTGAGATTCAGCCCAGACAGTGTGTGTGCTTAATTGCTATGTTGTGTTGCAGCTGATAGATATTTTCATTCCACTTTATTTGTCTAAGGTGTGGTTATTGAGGATAAGTTCTCCCGGTCTGACAAGATGAACATGAACTGATAAAAGTCCTGCATTGTTCATGTAGAGACCTAGTTTACAGAACTCTCAGTGGACAAGTGGGGATTTGGATGATTTGAATCCAGTCCAACTCCAGAGCCATACTATTGGCCATTGTACAGTATCACTATTACCATTTATTTATTTGCTCCACAAATATGTATTAAGCTCCCGTGTCAGGCATTGAGTTAAGTGCTGGGGAAAGAGGAAAGAAGAAAATAGCCGTAGTTCTTGCCTTCATAAAACTTGGCAGAGGCAGAGAGACAGCCATCGAACAGCTAAACACATAAATAACTATGTGGTTATCGCTGCTATGATAAGTGCTGAAAGGTCAGCTACAGAGGACAGGCATTGTAAGAGCATAACGCAAGTGGCCTTGATCTAGATTGAGGGTTAGGAAGTGCCTCCCTGAGAAAGAAACATTTAGACAAAAACCTTAAAATGAATGCAGATTTAAAAAAAAAATGAATGCAAACTGTCCAGTCAGAAAGGACAGAAAGCATTCCAAGCAAAAATATATTTTTATGTGCAAAGGCCCTGAAACTTTAAAAAGCCGGGCACAACCCACAGGCAGAGAAAACAACACGGATGTGTTGAGCTGAAGTTGTCCTCTGTGATTCAACAGATGCAGGAACAGGGCACATAATGCCTGGTCTGAGGAGTCCTGCTGAGGACGTAAGACTTTAGCCTTCCTAAAACAAGAGGAAAACAGCAATGAGATTTAAGTGGGAAAACAATATGATCACCCATGAGGCTTTGCCAAGACCAATCCGCCAGTTTCCCTCTTTGAATTCTCCTTAGTGACAAAATGCTTACAAATTTGAAAGAATTTTCAGTACTATTTTTAATCACCTATCTTCTCTCTACTGTGTAAGAGACAGAAATAGTTACAAACTATAGTGGCGCTATGGCTTGCCATCAAAATCTCACTTCCGGAATGAGACATCCCTTAGCTCTGAGAGTGCTTGCCACCTGCACACAATCCTCAGCTGTCGGCCCTCCTCAGGAACTTCCATAGCTAAAGAAACCTGCCATGCCCAGGGGCAGCTTGAATACATTCTACAGGTATAAAGGCATGGCCTGTCTACCCAACTCAGGACAACTGTGAGCTTCAGGGCATCTGAACCCCCTGTGGGATCAGCTGAAGCCTTTGTTATAATGGCATCTAATCTACCCCAATGTAATTTGGCCAGTAACAACCCAGAGTTACCTCCAATCCCACAAGTTAAGGACATAGTCCCAAACAAGACTGTAAATGTCCTCACTCCAGACACCATCCATAAGTTCAGGGGTCTGCAGGCCACCTACCCTTCTGCCCAACTGGCTACAAATTCAGAGTTTCTCACAACTCCATCATATTTGATAATTTAACACAATAACTTACAAGACTCAGGAAAGCACTATACTTATGGTTACTGTTTTATTATAAAGGACACAGATCAGAGCTTCTGTGTCCTCTCCCCATGGAAGTAGAACATGTGACCCTCCCTCACATCCATGTCCTCAGAAACCAGGATGTTCCACTGAGCTTCAGTGTCTGCAGTTTTTATTGGGGCTTCATTATGCAGTTATGATTGACTGCATCATTGGCCCTATGATTCAACTCAATTTCCAGCCTCCTTTCCCTGCTTAAAGATCAAGAGATTGGGCTGGTAACATATGGCTCAATGCTTCAACCCTTTAATCACATGGTTGGTCTTTCTGGGGTGACCACTCCTCATCCTGAATTATCTCCTTAGCACAAATTCAGATGTGGCCCAAGGGCCCAGCATAAAAAGATTTGCTCTCTTTATTCCCTACAGAGAGTAACAAAGATACTCTTATGACTTGGGAGACCCCAAGGATTTAAAATGAACCAATCCCATGAACCAGGGATAAAGGCCAGTCGAATTCATTGTTATGCAACAGCATCACAGTCGACTTTTCCTTATCTGATTCTACTTTTATCTTTTCTTTCCACTGATACAGATCCTAAGTGTATTTCCTAATAAACTTTCTAAATGCTAATCTTTGCCTCAGAGTCTACTTTTCGTGGAAGCCAACCTAAAAGATTTGGTGCCAGAAGTGGTATCAGAAAGAAAACCGATGTTATAATTGGATTTTGGAGTTGGTCGCCCATTGCTGGCTGCCCATGAATCTGTGGTGGAGGTAGGACACAAAGAAGCGGGGCACTTGTTAAAACTTTCACCTATAGTTTACTGGGAAAAAATCATATGGTGTACAGCAAAAGGCATGTGGTTCTCATATATGGGGGAACTAATAACTGCAAGCTCCCTAGAATTTGATGGCTAATGCTAAGTAGAATTAATATTTTGGGGAGAGATAATGAAAGGCTGGAAGTGATTTATTGCAATTCAAAGCTAAGCACGAAAACCATAATTCCTACTAGGGAGCATTAAAGGGTTTCATTTCTTGCAGTGGTAAGACAGAGAAAACTGAAAACTAGTTCCAGGACTTAAATATAATAGTAGAAGAAAATTAAGTGGAAACTTCCAAAGAAGATTAAACTCTCCACTTAGGCAAATGTGATATGCCAAGGTTAAGACCCTGGACAGGAAAGAGTGGGACACTGACACATGGGTGGGGACATTTGGGTTGATGTACTTGAAAAATTTTGAATCCCTAGATTCCCCTCAACCCACTGAGTCTCACAAAGTACCCTACTTTTCCACATTAAAAGCTCATGGTCCTCTCTTATAAAATGATGCAGAAGTCTCCTCTCTGCAGAATAACCACCCTCTTTAGGATACATAAACCAGGAAACATTCCTGCATATGATATTCCAGGGACATCACTACATCTGATACAAGTGTATCATAAGCATCCATCTATGGCTTAATTTGGTTTTTCAGATGAGGACTTCCTCTGATGGTTGCCCATTTATTTTCCTCCAGATGCCTTATGTAGTTTATCGTCTCCAAAACCTCTGTGGGTAAAGCTCCTTCGACTGCCATTTCTTACAGCGGGAAGGCAGAGAAAAGTATAAGTATATAATATAACTACCACGTGATAAAAGGTCATATCACTACATATGATATTCCAAGGACATCTGATATCTTTGGCTGTGTCCTAACCCAAATCTCATCTTGAATTGATGCTCCCATAATTCCCATGTGTTGTGGGAGGGACCTGGTGGAAAGTAATTGAATCATGGGGGTCTTTCCCATTCTGCTCTCGTGATAGTGAATAAGTCTCAGGAGAGCTGATGGTTTTATAGAGGGATATTCCCCTGCACATGCTCTCTTGCCTGCTGCCATGTAAGATGTACCTTTGCTCCTCCTTTGCCTTCTGCCATGATTGTGAGGCCTTCTAGCAATGTGGAACTGTGAGTTCATTAAACCTCTTTCCTTTAGAAATTACCCAGTCTTGGGTATGTCTTTATTAGCAATGTGAGAACAGACTAATATAACATCACAGGACTAATAATATTGGCATGCAACCCTACTCAAAAAAGCTGTAGGACCCAGCCAATAGGTACCAGCAGGAGTCAGGAGAGTATGCACAGGACCAAATTCTGAAGGTTATGAATGGCAAGGTGGGGAGATGGAGCATACAGTTAGATAAGGGAGAATTTATAAAGTTGGGAATACTATCCTAGCATACAGGATTTAACACTCATGCAAGGATCCTGGGTGATAGTGTGAACACACTTAGGATATCATCTAGAAGCATAAAGAAATCAATGGCCCACAGTATACCAGGTTACATAGAGATGCCCAAACTGCTGTGGTTTACATTGTAAGAAGGGACTAAATGGCTCAAAGAAGTGAGCATGCTAGAGTGAACATATTTATGTAAAAATGGAAAACCCAAAAGATGAATACATTTCACAAGAAAGTTCAGAGAATACACCACTTACCAAATCAATAAGGAATTCTCTGGTTAGAAAGGAATCGGGATCACTCTAAGCCTCAGGAGTGGTTCCCTCTATAGTCCAGCATGGAGGCAGAAGACACCATTTTAGAACTGGGTTCACTGAGAGCCAGTAGAGATAATAGAGCCTTGTAACATCAAGGTGACATGATGGCATTCAAAAGCCAAATGGATGCTGCAAGGTAAGAGTGACAGTACGGGGGCTTTACCCACCGATGTTTTGGAAATGGCAAATAAGGCATCTGGAGCAAAATAAATGGGCAACCATCAAAGGAAGCCTTCAATCTGAACAACCGAATTAAACCAAGAATGGATGATCAAGAAGTTAAAGGCTGATGCTGTAATACAAAGTCATGAGGACTGCCCAGTTCCTGGATTTGAATCAGTTTTTGGACCTAGAATATATTTGGTTGGAGGGAAGAATATATTTGTCCCTAGAAGAAAGAACTCTGCAATGCCAGAACAAGGGTACACAGTAACAATTCCCCAAGTCCTTCCCTCAGGTGATCTATAGCCATTTACTTGGGTAGCCATACACTGGGGAAAGGGAATACCTAAACATTTCATGAACATAATGGACACTGTGTATAAAATGACATTGATAACAAGAGACTCAGAATTCAGCTGGGTACGGTGGCTCACGCCTGTAATCCCAGCACTTTGGGAGGCTGAGACAGGTGGACCATTAAGTCGGGAGTTTGAGACCAGCATGACCAATATGGTGAAACCCTGTCTCTAACAAAAATACAAAAATTAGCCAGATGTGGTAGTGAGCACCTGTAGTCCCAGCTACTCAGGAAGCTGAAGCAGAAGAATCGCTTGAAACCCAGGAGGTAGAGATTGCAGTGAGCTGAGATCACACCACGGCAATCCAGTCTGGGTGACAGAGCAAGACTCCCTCTCAAAAAAAAAAAAAAAAAAAAGACTCAGAGTTTCATTATTGGTCCTTGCTTAGCATGGAGATATATGGAAGTCTAGACTGGATGTCTGGCCCAGGTCTAGCTCATGGGTAAGTCTACAGGGTTATCAAACTGCTTGCCATGCCCCCAGTATACAAACATACACATAGAATAAGCATCCTTCGTTGTTTGTGCAACCCCCATATTAAATTCTGGATCTGTAAGGGCTAAGAGCTATCATTCTGGGGAATGCCAAGTGGAAGTTTATGAAATTGCACATACTTCCCATTCCCTGAAAACTCAGCCAAGATACTAAATAAAAAAAACAGCCCAGGATGGAATTACTAGTTTCAGCTCTGGCATGTAAAGAGCTTGGAAGTTACTGCTCCCATTCTTCCAAGAAGAAAAGCCAAACAAACTGAAAACCAATGACTTTTCTCAGAGCCATTAGAGAACTCGGTTGCAGGGTAGTAAACTGCCATGCTGACATCTGAAGAGACATGCAAGTTCAAAGAGTCACATCACAGATCTGCTTACTTTGAGCAGAAGCAACCAGAACCATAAGCTGGTAGAAACACTTAAATGGCTACATGACGGATTTCTAGAGGTTGAGTATAAACTGCCTAGATGATGAGAAACTTGTGGGTACTTATTAGGGAGACCCCCAGACTTTAATGGAGTTTCCTCCAGAAACCCACTTCGTTTGCACAATGAAAAGCCTAGAAAGATGCCCCCGCAGCTCAGGCAGAGAAAGAGGAAGAGCAGCCATTGTGAAATGTGCCCAGGCAGGACATTGTCCACATAGAAGGCCTACTTTCCAGGGAAAAGACTTTAGGGGAGCCTTATCCCAACTTGGATGGGGCATTTCAGCTACACCTACCCCACTAGCCTTTTTGTCTAACCTAAGGAAATTTTAAAAAGCTAACAAACATTTGTGAAAGTCATAGCTCAGGAACATAAGTCTATTAAAAAACTAAGATTTTGTACAGGATTATAAAACAGGCCAGGCACAGTGGCTCACATCTGTAATTCAAGCACCTTGGGAAGCTAAGGTGGGCAGATTGCTTGAGCCCAGGAGTTTGAGAGCAGCATGGGCAACATGGTGAAACCCCATCTCTACAAAAAATACAAATCTTAGCCAGCATAGTGGTGGGAGCCTGTAGTTCCAGCTATTCTGCAGAGAAGTGGGAGTGGGTATGAGCAACGAGTCAGTAGAACTGCTTAAGCCCAGAAGGCAGAGGATGCCGTCAGCCAAGATCGAACCGTGGCACTCCAACCTGGGTGACAGTGAGACCTTGTCTCAGAAAAAAAAAAATTACAAAACACTTTCCCTTCCCACTCCCTTCTACCACACCAACATAACTCTAGTGTGATAGTAGTGGATTACAGCTGGAAAAGCTCCAAGACACAGACTCTAACTGAAGAAGATTCTTAGAGAATCCCAAAGTCAACAGGGGAGACCAGAGAACGCTAAAGGAATTTGAAACCTCTAGCCCCTCTAGCTATAGCAAACATTAAACACAGTCCAGCTTCTAGCCAGATTACCATAAAACCTCAAAGTACATGCCTATTTACTTCGGTTTCTATTACCCAATGTATCACACTAGATTTCAACAAAAAATTACAAGGCATACTAAAAGACAAGAGAAAATATAGTCTGAAGAGACAAAGCAAGCATTACATTCAGGCTGAGCTATGACACAGATTTTGGAGTTAGCAGACGAGAAATTTAAAATAACTATGATTAATGTGTTAAGGACTCTGATGAAAAAAGTAGACAATATGCAAGAGCAAATGGGTGACATAAGATAGATGAAAGAATAAAAAAGAAATGCCAGAAATAAAAAATATAACATAGGCGGGGTGCGGTGGCTCATGCTTATAATCCCACCACTTTGGGAGGCTGAGGCAGGCAGATCACAAGGTCAAGAGTTCGAGACCAGCCTGGCCAATATGGTGAAACCCCCATCTCTACTAAAAATACAAAAATGAGCTAGGTGTAGTGGTGGGCACCTGTAGTCCCAGCTACTCGGGAGGCTGAGGCAGGAGACTCACTTGTACCCAGGAGGCGGAGGTTACAGTGAGCCGAGATCACCCCACTGCACACCAGCCTGGGTGACAGTGCGAGACTCCATCTCAAAAAAGAAAAAAATTATAACATAAATGAAGATTGCTTTCGATGGGCTCATCAATAGATTAGATACGACCAAGGAAAGAATCCACGAGCTTCAAGATAGTCCAACAGAAACTTCCCAAACTGATATGCAAAGAGAAAAAAAATTAAAACCAGAACAGAACATACAATAACTTTGGGACATTTCAAAAGTGTAACTATGTATAACTGGGACCAGAAGAAGAAGAAAGACAAAAACGAGCAGAAGAAATATTTGAAATAATAATGGTAAAAAATTTTTCTAAATCAATGACAGACATACAGCCACAATCCAGGAAGCTGAGGGTAAGTCAAGCAGGATAAATATCAAAATCATACAACTAGGCATATCATACTCAAACTGCAACAAAGCAAAGACAAAGAGAAAATATTTGAAGAAGTGAGAGAAAAAATTTTTTTACCTGTATAGGAACAAGGATAATAATCACAGTGGACTTCTCATCAGAAACCTGCCAGGCATAATGACTCATGCCTATAACTCCAGCACTTTGGGAGGCAGAGGGTAGGAGACCACTTGAACTCTCCACGGTAGTTCAAGAGCAGCTTGGGCAACAAGCAAGACCCCATCTCTATTTAAAAAAAGAAAGAAAGAAAGAAAGAAACCAACCAAGCAAGAAAAGATTGGAGTAAAGTATATAAAGTGCATCAAGCTATAATTTTAGGCACAGAAAAATTATCCTTTAAAAGTGAAAGAGAAATAAATAAATTTTTAGTCAACAAAAAATGAGATAATTCATTGCAAGCAGAACTACATGCAAAAAATGTTCAAAGAAGACCTTTAAAGAAAAATAAATGACATAGGTCAGAAAGTTAGACCTACATAAAGGGTGAAGATAAAAGGAAATCTTTTATTTTTTCAGTCTTAATTGATCTGACAGACAGTTTGTTTAAAGTAAGAGTAACATCTTGGAAGACTAGAGCATAGAGACAAGTGAAAAGAATGGCACCAATTTAATTGGCATAGGAGGAAGTGGAGTTATTCTGTTTTAAGTTACCTACACTACACCGGAAGCGGTATACATGTAATGTTATTTGAGGATGGACATAGATTAGGTTAAAATGTGTATTGAAAAATCTCGGGGAGTCAGGTTGGGAAAGACCGTGGAGCAGGAAGCACCAGTAATCTGTCTCTCCATGCAGGCAACAATTGCACTGGCAGAATCTGTCTTATGTAACTACTTTTGGAGTCTATTGAAGGCTTGCAACTTCTAGAGGAAGGTTTGGAATGTAAGTTGTGGTTAATTTCAGTCAATTTCTGCACTTAGCACAGTAGCAACTATCCACCCCTCATCGCACATCTACAAGGCAGGCAGCAGTGCATAGGTTCCTGAAGCAGCTTACAAAAAAAAAACTTGGGGAAACCAAGGTGAACAAAAAGGACCCTTTCCTTCAAATATCAGTACTCTGTGCTCTGATTGCTGAATATCACTGCGTTTGTTTGTTTGTTTTTGTCAGAGTCTTTCTCTGTCACCCAGGCTGGAGTGCACTGGTGTGCTCTCGGCTCACTGTAACCTCTGCTGCCCGGGTTCTAGTGATTCTCCTGCCTCAGCCTCCCGAGTAGCTGGGATTACAGGCGCCTGCCACCACACCTGCCTAATTTTTGTATTTTTAGTAGAGACAGGGTTTCAGCATGTTGGTCCTGGCTGGTCTTGAACTCCTGACCTCAAGTGATCTGTCTAGAAAGTGTCAGGATTACAGGTGTGAACCACCACATCCGGCTGTGAATGTTACTTCTGAAAACAAAAGTTGAGAGAGGTACAAAGAGGTAAGCGGCCGTTACTGTTGCACCTACCCCCATTTGTTGCAAACTCCTCCAGCACAAGTGACTTTGGGGAATTTAAAAAGTCAGGAACTTTTCCTCCCTGCTTCATTTTTTTCTTTTTCTCTTTTCTGGAGCCAGAGATAAAATACAATGACATTAAAAACCACACATAAGAAAAATTAGAAAGTGACTAAACATGCCCAGGTTAAGGCCCAGAAAAGACCCAAGAAGCCTTTAAGTTTACACCTCAGGCTGACTCTTGGCCCAGACATAAACTACAACAATTAAAAATAAACAGGCCAAGTGTGGTGTCTTACACCTGTAATCCCAGCACTTTGGGAAGCGGAGACAGGCAGATCTCGAGATCAGGAGATCAAGACCATCCTGGCTAACATGGTGAAACCCCGACTGCACTAAAAACACAAAAATTTAGGCAGGCGTAGTGGCACATGCCTGTAGTCCCAGCTACTCAGGAAACTGAGGCAGGAGAATCGCTTTAACCTGGGAAGCAGGGGTTGCAGTGAGCCAAGATCATGCCACTGCACTTCAGCCTGGGCAACAGAGTGAGACTCCGTCTCAAAAAATAAACAAAATAAACCAAAACAATATCAAAAAAGGGCAAACCCTGAGAAGAAGGAGAATGTAATTTCCAGAGTTATCACATTGTTATGTTCAAATGTCCAGTTTTCGATGACAAAAAAAATCATAAAGCATATAAGGAAACAGGAAAATATGGCCTAGTCAAAGGAAAAAAATTAAACAGAAACTGTCCCTGCAACAGACTTGATGGCAAATCTAAACTGTCTTAAAGATGACAAGAGTATGCTTAAAGATGCTAAAAGAAAATGTGAAAAAAGCCAAGAAAGTAGTGTATGACCAAAATGGAAATATCAATACAAAGGTAGAAGAGCTAAAAAGAAACCTAAAAGAAATTCTGGAGCTGAAAAACCCAGTAACTAAAATGAAAATTTCACTAGAAGTATTTGAAGGGAGACTTGAGCAAGTAGAAGAATGAATTAGCAAATTCGAAGATAAAAAAATGGAAATTATTGAGTCTGAGAAATGAAAAGAAAAACAATTTGAGAGAAGTAAACAGCTCCTAAGAGATTTATGGGACACCATTGTGGAAGGCCAGGTTTGCATTACAACCAGAACAATCAGTTTCCACTAACCATTTACTATAATCATGATGAAATCATAAGTTAAACATTAAGGAACTGGAGAAACTGGTGCCTGAGTATGAGGGCTGGAATGAGAAAACAAACCCTATTAAGACCCCACCTGGCTTTTCTCAGACCCCATGTCCGACTGAATAATAAAAGCATTCTTACACATACATCTCTTACCAGGGCCCACTTAAGATTAAGAAACTTTCATCTGGGTACTGTGGCTCATGCCTGTAGTCCCAGCACTTTGAGAGGCCAAGATGGGCGGATCAGCTGAGGTCAGGAGTTCAAGACCAGCCTGGACAACATGGTGAAAAATACAGGTCTCTACTAAAAATACAAAATACAAAATTAGCTGAGTGTGGTAGCACATGTCTTGTAATCCCAGCTACTTAGGAGCCTGAGGCAGGAGAATCACTTGAACTCAGGGGGCAGAGTCATACCATTACACTCTAGCGCAAGTGCATAACTCCGTCTCAAAATAAAGATTAAGGAACTTTCCAAGACTCCAGAGAAAGCTTTCCAGACCCTAGATCCTAGTTAAAGATTAGATATAGAGTGACTGAAACACTCCTGTTTGTAGATGCAATTCCACATGTAGCATGGAGTTTAAAATGTATATCAGCAGTAGAAAAAAACTTGTTACTTGGAGGGTTGGTCTCGTGAGTTACTCTGACTTTCTCCCTGTAACTGGTTGCAGGACTAAACTCCCTTCTTTCCCAGTCTGCCTGCATCTTGTTAATGGATCACAGGAACGAGCAGACAGACCTTGTTCCATCCAGGAACAAATCTGGAGACTCTGCAGGGATGGATCAGTGCTCAGTGGCCAGTGGCCTCTAACTCGGCAGGCAGTCATCGCGAGACTCCCAACAGCTGCCAGATATAGTTTGTCCCCGGGAGTCTCCCAAGGACCTTCCTGGTTGCAAAGACCCCTGTCTTTCTATTGCTGGGGAACAACAGAGGTTGGGAGTGGACCTGCTGAAAGAGTTAAGTAAAACCTGATCAAAAGCGGGGAATCTATTGTTTTCTCTATTTGAGCTCATGTAGCCATTTTTTTCCATACTATTGAGGAAACAATAGAACTCCTTTGTATACCCACTGTTATAGTTAATACTGAGTGTCAACTTCATTGGATTGAAGGATACAAAGTATTGATCCTGAGTGTGTCTATGAGGGTGTTACCAAAGGAAATGAACATTTGAGTCAGTGGGCTGGGAAAGGCAGACCCACCCTTAATCTGGGTGAGCACAATCTAATCAGCTGCCAGTGTGGCCAGAATATAAACAGGCAGAAAAATGTGAAAAGAGAGACTGGCATAGCTTTTCAGTCTGCATCTTTCTCCTATGCTGGATGCTTCCTGCCCTCGAACATTATTGGACTCCAAGTTCTTCAGTTTTGGAACTGGGACTGGCTCTCCTTGGTCCTCAGCCTGCAGACAGCCTATTGTGGGACCTTGTGATGATGTGAGTTAATACTTAATAAACTCCCCTTTGTTTATATAAATACATATATCTATTCCATGAGTTCTGTCCCTCTAGAGAACTCTAATTAATACACCCACTTTACAAAGTTAGAGGATCCATTTGCATTCGTTTGTGAAAATTCATTTGTTCTGTTTGTCTGATATTAAGTATAGAGAACTCAGCATGGGCAACACTGCATCTACCCCTACAAACAGACCTCCGGGAGAATTTTCTCATATTGGAAGCATGTTGGCTATCCACCAATGACAAAATAATAATAACAATAATCTATTGTAACACATCTTGGGCAATATATGTTTTGGGGTCTGAGAAATGGTAGTCAGTTTTTGGATCTTTAACTGTTCATGGCATTTATCAATTAGCATTGTTCTGCCAGAGGTCAGGCAAGTGTGGTGAAATACCTTATGCCCAGGCACTGATGTTGCTAAAGAAAAGGGAAATAAGCTAATGGTGCAATGCACTGCTAAGTCTGTCCTGACTCACAAGGGGAGGAAGAGAAAACCTCTGAAATCCAATTGAATGAATAGTTAATGAACACCCTAAACCCCATAGTGGCTATTGCTGCAGCTCAGGAAAGAAAGGGAATGTCACCTCCAGACTGCAGGAAGGCAGCAGGGCTATTGTCTCCTTCTAGGACTAGGTGAGGTACTAATTTTGGCCAGGGAGTCACCGAGTCTGGAGCAGGGCAGTTCTCACTACAACAATATTCAGTAGAAGTCACTCAGCAAGGAGCTCCAGCCAACATTACTGGGCCCATAATACCACTTTATTTGCTACACAGTGCCCACCTGGGCAGATGTGCAGACTCTCCTAAACATTATGCTCACTGCAAATGAGCAGCGGCTGGTTTTAAACAAAGTGAAGGAAGAGGCACAACAATGTCATGATGAAAAGTCAGACAACACAGATTCTGATGGGGCAGTTCCTCACAGGGACCAAAATTGGGAGATTGTAGAGGACATACATCCCACTGTAGCTAACTCATATACTATGTTCATTTCTCCTCCTGGAGATCATAAATGGTTTACAGTATTGGATTTAAAAGATGCTTTGTTTTGCATACCCGTAGACACAGAAAGTCAACTGTTGTTTGCCTTTGAATAGACAGATCTTGAAGCCACAATGTGGTTTCAGTATCGTTGGACTGTACTCCCAGTAGGCTTTAAAAACTCTCCAAATATATTTAGGGAAGCCTTGGCTTGAAGTTTTAAGAGTTTAAAACTGGAAAATGGGGTATTAGTACAATATGTGGATGATGTACTGATACCCAGCCTCTCCAAATGGGAATGTTGGAATAATACCGTTAAAAGTCTGAACCACCTAGCAACCCGTGGGTATAAGGTTTCAAGTAAAAAGGCTCAAATATGCCAACAAACTTTGGAATACTTAGGTTTTGCCTTACAGAAGGGAACCAGAGCTCTAACAGTGGAAAGACAAAATGCAATTGCTTCCATTGCAGCACCCACTACCAGAAGGTAGCTGAGAGGATTTCTAGGCATGGCAAGATTTTGTTAAATCTGGATTTCTAACTATGAACTGCCGATGAAGCCACTATATAGTGTGTTAAGGGAGCTAACAACGACGGCTTTGACTAGGAGCAAAACACCAGCACCCATTTGAACAACTGAAATGTAAGTTAACCTCCACCCTGTTCCTGGGGCTCCCAAATCCTCATTATCCCTTTCTATTGTACATGCATGGGAGACTGGGCCTCTCATGTGTAAGGACCCCTGGTATAAGCTCTGGAGTCCTTACACAGAAATTAGGAGAAATACTGCAGCCAACAGGCTTACTTTCCTCAACAACTGGACAATGTGGCCAAAGGCTTGCCCCTTGTTCAAGGGGGTCACTGCCACCTGCCTGCTATTAAAGGAAGCTGAAAATTGACTTTGGGACAGCCCATCACTGTCTACATAACTCACCAAGTGCCAGTGTTACTAGAACAAAAGGGAGGCTACTGGCTGACAGCGGGCAGGTGGGCCAGATACTGGGCCGCACTCCTAGATGACCCCACAGTAAAACTGCAGACTACCAGAGCCTTGAACCCAGCTATTTCACTTCCCTCTACCGAAGAGCCAAAAGAACATATGCATAATGTTTACCAATTACTAAGGTGTTTTCCAGTCACCCTAATTTAAAGGACACAGCCCCGCCACATGCAGACTGGACATTGTTCATGGAACAGAGCAGCCTGGTAACCCCCAGAAAAAGAAACGTTATATATGTCATGTAACCTTTTCAGAGGTCACAGAAGCAAGGACTTTACCAATAGGAACCTCTGCACAGAAGACAGAACTGATCGCCCTTACCAGAGCCCAGCAGTTGTTCCAAGTAAACAAGGCACTTGGAATAAATTGGAAACTACACCAAGCATGGAGACCACAGTCTTCTGGACAGACTGAAAGGAAAATCAAACACTAAAAACAGTTGTTGCCAAACTGTGCCAGGAAACTCAACCAAAATGAATTCAGGTATTTGGCACCGCATTGCTCTGGTTAAGAATGAGCCCGCCCCTACCACACCACCAAGGTGTGGGATTAGGTTATGTCCCTATTAAATGATAAACGAAAGACCCCTTACTGCTAATCCGTCTTAGGTTACTAGCGTGCCCCTTAATAAAAAGTCAACTATTAAACACTATGTTACTCACTTGGGACAAATTCTTAACGTTTAGCATAAGCCTGCTTCCAACATGAGCATTGTGAACTCAGCAGAGCCACGCCACTCATTCCAGTCCTGTGATCAAGTACTGCTAAAGAGTAGATGGGAACAGGCCCAGCTCAGCAGCTACAGGAGAAATGGAAAGGGCCCTACTGCTGCTGCTAACCACCAGTTCAGCACTGAAACTGGCAGGCATCAAGCCACGGATCCACTACACATGGGTAAAGAAGTTCCTGCCAAAAGAAACGTTCACAACAGAGGATGCCAAGATAGCAAAATGGAGGCAGAACTTCTCAAAGCCCTAATGTTTCTGTTCAAAAAGTAATTGGATTTTTCTTTATAATATTTTTTCTTATTGCACCTTTTGTTTCTTTCTATACTCCTAACCTTTTCCTACAATGGTGTATTAGTTCGTACTCACGCTACTATAAAGATACTGAGACCTGAGATTAGGTAATTTATAAAGGAAAGACATTTAATTGACTAACAGTTCTGCATGGCTGGGAAGCCTTGGGAAACTTACAATCATGGCAGAAGATGGCTGGGCGTGGTGGCTCATGCCTGTATTCCCAGCACTTTGGGAGGCCAAGACGGGTAGATCACGAGGTCAAGAGTTCAAGAGCAGCCTGGTCAAGATGATGAAACCCCATCTCTACTAAAACTACAAAAATTAGCCAGATGGTGGCAAGTGCCTGTAATCCCCACTACTCGGGAGGCTGAGGCAGGAGAATCACTTGAACCTGGGCAGCAGAGGTTGCAGTGA
Organism: Sapajus apella; assembly: GCF_009761245.1. Lineage (NCBI taxonomy): Eukaryota > Metazoa > Chordata > Mammalia > Primates > Cebidae > Sapajus > Sapajus apella. The sequence goes on from NW_022436945.1 coordinate 14,225,802, forward strand.
ACTAAGACTGCGCCACTGCACTCCAGCCTGGGCAAAACAGAAAGTCTCTTCATCCAAAGACAGTATCAATATCAACAGAGTAAAAAGGCAGCCTACAGAGTGGGAGCAAATATTCACAAATCATAGTTCTGATAGGGGATTAATATCCAGAATATATAGGGAACCCCTACAATTCAGCAACAAAATAGCAAAAAACCTGATTAGGAAATGGACAAAGGACTTGAACAAACATTTCTGCAGAGAAGAAATTCAAATGGCCCACAAATACATAAAAAGATCTTCAACACCACTAATCAGTAGGGAAATGCAAATCCAAACCACAATGAGAAACCACTTCGCACTTATTAAGATGCCTATTATTCTTTTAACAAAGAAATTAACAGCTGTCTTAAAGGATGTAGAGAAATTGGAAAACTGTGCATTACTGGGGACAATGTAAATTGCCCTGGCCACTGTGGAAATTATATAGAGAGTATAGAGATTCCTCAAATATTAAAAATAGAATTACCTATGTCTTAGTCCATTTGCTGCTGCTAGAACAGAATATCACAGACTAGGTAATTTACAAAAACAGAAGTTTATTTGACTTACAGTTTTGGAAGGCTGGAAAGCTGAAGAACACGGCATCATCATGTTAGCAGGGGAGTAAAATGTCAACTGGATTGCCTGGTTCCCACATCGGGAGTTGAGCCCGAGCCTGGATCACTGGATGAAAACCAGGAATCCTAACCCCTAGACCCAGCTTGTAGGCTCTTGGCCTCTCTTACCCCAAAGAATGGGGAAAGGGGCCCTGGAGGTACGTGAATAAGTATTGTGGACCCAAAAAGTTTTGAGGAATAGCAATTTATTAGGCAGAGAGACAGAAAAGGTAGCTCCCACTCTGCCGTGGGAGAGGAACCCAGAGAGAGAAAACTATTCAAGAAGTATCGCTGCAGTTTTAACCCTTGAGTTATTCCCTCCCCATTCAGGTTGTTGTCCAATGAGAGGGAGTTCTTTCAAACTTCCTCAGGATTGATTGATCTTTGACTCTGATACCGGATTGGTTACTTGTTTTACAACCCTGAGTTACAGAGCCCCCTCCTCCATGAGCTCTGGAGGGAACTGGGGCACAAAAGCCCTACCTGGGAAGATAGACAAAGAACTTTACCTGGCCCGCATGCAAAGAGCCCTAGCTGCCTGAGGCGGGGAGCCTGGAAATTCCTGCCCTTGAAACCACGCCCCACACGGATCCAGAAAGAGAAGTTTCTTTAACACAGTCCCACAATCATCTGGCAAGGATCATCCCATGTTGGAAGACTAAAAGCAGAAGCAAGGGCATGAGACAGAGAGCAAAAGGGGCTGAACTCCCACAATAACTCACTTTGGCCATAACAGCGTTTGTTTGTTCAGGAGAGTAATGCCCTTATGACCTAACCACCTCTTAAAGTCCCCACCTCCAAATAATGTTACAATGGCAATTACATTTCAACATGAGTTTTGGAGGGGGCATTCAAACAATAGCACCATGTGATCCAGAAATTCTATGTGTGGGTGTATATGCAAGATAATTGAAAGCAAGGATTCAAAAAATATATTTGTACAAGAATGTTTATAACAGCATTATTTACAGTAGCCAATAGGTGGAAACAATAAAAATGTCCATTGGCAGATGAATGAATAAACACAATGTCATATATGCATAAATGGAATATTATTTAGCCTGCTACAACAGGGGTGTCTGATCTTTTGGCTTCCTTGGGCCACATTGGAAGAATTGCCTTGGGCCATGTATAAAATACACTGACACTAATGATAGCTGATGAGCTGAAGAAAAAAAAAGTTTCATGCACAAATCTCATAATGTTTTAAGAAAGTTTATGAATTTGTATTGACCCACATTCAAAGCTGTCCTGGGCCCATGGGCTGCAGGTTGATCAAGCTTGTGCTACAACATGCATGTATCCTTGTGGGTGGAAAGTCTCATAAACGCCGAAGCAGGAGACTGACGCCTCGGCCAGTTTCTGTTTAATAAATAGAATATAGAAAGAAGAATATAGTTAGGAATAAGTAGCATGAGTGAGTAGATGTTAATCTTATTGAACATTAAACCTTGATTAAAGCCTCCTTGTACTTTATGCATGATTACCTAGGAACTTCGGGTTGCTATTGTCAGGGACTGATAAGGAACACTATGGACTGTGGTCACGAAGCAAGAGCATTCATACCTGTCGAACATTGACTGGTGGCAATCAGTGGGGACAACCTGTTGAATGCCTAAACCAAGGCTTCTTTCACACCCGCATAAGGGTTGCTGGAGGGCATCTAAAATCTCTGCGGTAGTGCCAGTGCTTGGGGAAGCACCCGATACTCAGCAAACCATGGAGGGGAACATTCCCTGTCCTTAGGCAAGTCGGAGAACACTCCACTCCCCTACAGTCTGTGGAAGGACTGATATCAGTCAGCCCAACCTGCAGCTACAGGGGGCTGGGACTTAATTGTCTCTATGTGGTGCTGTGCTATGTTGGTTACAATCTGTGTCTGCTTTCACTCCCTACTTCTGCACCTGTTTCTTCTTTTGTAGATAGTAAGAAGTAGCATACTTCTTGAAGCCTTTTTTTATTACTTGACCGGCATAACATAAAGTGCTGACTTTTCATTTCCCCTGCTTCAGCTACTTGAAAGCCCCGAGTCCCCTGTTCCTTAGACACGTGATTTGCTTGACCCTATCAATAACTGTGGAGGACTCACCCTACTTACTGCACACCCCCCCCCCGTTTTGTACCCAATAGAAGTCAGAGTATACAGGCACTTGGGGCCACAACTGATCTCCGCCTACTGGTGGCAGTGGTCCCCTAGGCTCAACTCGTTTTCTCTTGATTTCGGTGTATCGTGTCTTTATCTCTACTGTCTCTTATCTCCACACCCACAGAGAATACCCTCTAGACCCAGCAGGGCTGGACCCTGCAAATCCTGAAAACATTACACTAAGTGAAATAAACTAGATGCAAAAGAACAAATATTGTATGAGTTCACTTCAGTGAACTACCTAAAGTAGTTGAATTCATATGCAGAAAGTAGAGTGGTGGCTGCCAGAGGCTCAGGAGAAAGGTGGAATGGGGCATTATTGTTTAATGGGCACAGATTTTCAGTCTGGGAAAATGAAAAAGTTCTGGAGATGGATGGTGGTGATAGTCACACAACAATGTGAATGTACTTGATGCCACTGAACTATACATTTAAAAATAGTTAAAATGGTAATTTTATTATGTATGTATATTTTACCATGATAAAGCATCTTGGGAAAAAAAGATTAAAATGGTTGCCTCCTTAAAGACCTGAAAGACAAATAGGCTGTGATTCCCATTGTATCTTCATTAAATTAACCATCTGGCCTCTGCAAAATACAGACAGATCATGGAGAATGGCATTACCACAGACCTGTGGATTATCACAGACCTGGCCTATTATTTTAACAGTATCTCCAAGTACAGTTTCTGTTCCAGACCTCTCTTTGTTAGAAGAGATAAATATGGACTCAGGTACAGGATATGCAACCAATGATCTGGCAAATCCATTCTTTCTCTATTCCTATAAAAAATAGAATCAGAAATGATTTGTGTTCCTTTGGAATACAAAACAATGTTCATTGACAGCTTTGTCCCTGAGCTACGTTAACTCTGCTGTCCTCTGTCATAATGTAATCTGAAGAGACGTGGACCAGCTGGAGGTGCTGCAGAATAGCACACTGGTCCCAGAAATTGATGACATCATGTTAGTTGGACCAAATAAACAAGAAGTGACTAGGAGGTGGAGGGCCTTGGTAATTCACATGCACTCTTGCAGGAAATCTTAAAGATTGAGGAGCCCACTGCATACGCAAAGTTTTAAAAGTCTGGAGGTCTGGAGTATGCTAGGACATCCCCTACAAAGTAAAGGAGAAATTACTGCATCTTGTAGTTCCCATCACGAGAACGGAAGCACATTGCCTGCTAGGTAGATCTTTATTGTTATTATTATTATTTCTTATCTTTTTTTTCTTTTTCTTTTCTTTCTTTTTTTTTCTTTTTCTTTTTCTTTTTAGGTAGATCTTTTTAGGTTCAGTAGGCAATGTATACCCAGAAGTACCCTTCCAGCTCACATACTAGATGACACAATGGTTGCTATTTTCCAATGGGGCCCATGGCAGGGAAGGATTCCGCATCAAGTCCAAGCTTCAGGGCAAGCAGCTGGCCTCTTGGACCACATAATCCAGCAGATCCTATGGTATTAGGAATATTAGTGTTGTGAAAAGATGACATGTGGATTTTATGACAAGCCCTAATGGAAGAACCACAACATAGATCCTGCATAAAAGCCCTATCATGGCAACAGAGAATTATACACCTTCCAAAAAATAACTCTTGGAGTATGACTAGGCCCTAAGAGAGACAAGTGCCTCACCATGGAGATACCAAAACTACCTCTCATGAGCTAGGTTCTGTCAGACCCACCAAGCGATAAATTAGGATGGGCCTAGATGGAAACGAAGTCATAAATTAGGGTGGGTCGAGATGGAAGCGGAACATCTAGGATTGAACATCAATAAAACCAGAGGACACAAGCAAGCTGAATGAGCAGGTGGCATGCAGCTAGCTCATGTCATCCACCACTGTTATATAGCACATCTTCCCCAGCTCTGGGATATGCTGAAGCAAGTTTGTACCAGCTCATAAGAGTTTCTTGCTAAATTTTCAGAAATTTTGCAAGCCTGTTGATGCCACGTTGGTAGGTTGAAACTCACCATTAATACTCACAGCATGGAAATTAGTTAATACTACAAATTGAGTCTTTCTTTCTCCTTTTCAGAAAGCTGGTCGTTAAATATTTACCACCACTCCACTGCTCAGCTCACATCCATGACTGCATGGGAGATCTTTAATGACTAGTTGATGTAAGAGGAAAAAGCCTGAGTTTGATCCACAAATGGCTCAACTTGGTATGTTGGTGCATGCTAGATATCGATGATGGCTGTACAGCAGCCCCACTCAGGATGGTCTTAAAAGGTAGTGGTAAGGGGAAATCCTTCCAGTGAGTAGTATTTCCAGAAGTCCACCTGGTCAGCCATATTGTGTGGAAAGAGAAGTGGCCTGAAGTTAGATAGATACACAGGGACTCATGGGCAATGCAATTACAGCTTGGCCAGGGTCTTAGAAGGAGAATACTTGGAAGACTGGCAGTGAACACTTGGAAGATGGGCAGACAGCAAATGCTATGAACACGTAAAAGTAAAAGAACTTATAGAAGTGAACACAAAGTAGAAAGATCTCTGTTCAGATGTTAATGCCCATCAGAGCATTCATGACATAAAAGGCACCAAAAAAACAAAAACAAAATCAAACCAAAAAAACAACATTCATTCAACCGGTAGTAGCCAATCTCCATCATCAATATGAGATCCCACATACTACTGTGTCAAACAAAGGGATTCATTATATATATGTGTATATATATATATATATATATATATATTTTTTTTGAGGCAGAGTCTCACTCTGTCACCCAGGCCAGAGTGCAACGGCGTGGCCTCAGCTCACCACAACCTCCACCTCCAGGGTTCAAGCGATTCTCCTGTCTCAGCCTCCCAAGTAGCTGGGACGATAGGCGCATGCCACCAGACTGGCTAAGTTTTGTATTTTTAGTGGAGATGGGGTTTCACTATGTTGGCCAGGCTGGACTCGAACTCCTGACCTCATGATCCACCTGCCTTAGCCTCCCAAAGTGCTGGAATTAAAAGTGTAAGCCACCGTGCCCAGGCTCATTTAATATTAAAGGAGGCACAGGCACAGGCACATACATGATCACGAGGTTCAATGTTCATATCACATAGCAAGAAGCTGGTCCTGCTGGAAGCACCAGATCAGAGACAGTGCCTTATGAGGATGGCTCACCATCCCTCAGAATGCAGTGCACTTTCTAAAGGAATGACCTTTACATGGTGCTGTTTCCTCTGTAGGTAGAATACGTAGGTCTAGGAATCAAGGAGTAAAAGTGAGAGTACACCTATTTTCCTTCACTCCCAAAGATTCATTTTTCTAACTTGTGCTTTCCATTTTTGAAAGTGAGTTTTTAACACTTTAAGAGTCCTAGTTCCTCAGAAGGAATACCTCCACAAAGGTTACGACCTGAGTTCTTGAAACTTCTCATACCAAGAGACCAGGACAAGAAGAAGAATTACTATTCTGGTAGATGTAATTGACCCCTATCACCAGGAGGAGATAAGGCTGCTGTTACACAATAAAGGCAAAAAGGAAAAATATGATTTCCACCAGGTGCTCCATTTGAGTATCTTGGTATCCTGTTGAGCAATGTTGATAGTAAGTTGGCAAGTGTGGCAGCAACACCCTGACAAAGGCATAGTGACCAGGGACTCAGATCCTCAGGAGTTGGTGGTCTGGGTCATACTCACACATAAGCCACCAGATCCAGCAGAGGTGCTAGCCAGGTTTAAGGGTCAAAAAGACGGCTAGTAGTACAGGGAGACCATGAGTAAAACTGCAGCACTGAAAAATGCTATAGCGGTGCTATCCGTGGTTGATCCCACTCACCTTCATCCTCTTAGCTTTCCCCAGGGAGAAGGTGCTCCAGAATTCAGGAGAAGCTGTTCCTAAAACTTATACAAAGAAATACTTCTAGGCCAGGTGCAGTGGCTCACGCCTGTAATCTCAACACTTTGGGAGGCTGAGGCAGGTGGATCACCTGAGGTCAGGAGTTCCAGACCAGCCTGACCAAAATAGTGAAACCCCATCTCTACTAAAAATACAAAATTAGCTGTGCGTGGTGGCGCATACCTGTAATCCCAGCTAGTCAGGAGGCTGAGACAGGAGAATTGCTTGAACCTGAGAGGCAGAGGTTGCAGTGAGGTAAGATCGCGCTATTGTACTCCAGCCTGGGCAACAAAAGTGAACTCCATTTCAAAAAAAAAAAGTGTCTCTGGCTCTAGGCAGTGCAAAGATTGGACTGTAATAGATCCTGGAATGTGACACCCAGACACCACTTCAAAAATGAAGGCCTGAGTTCCTCAACATTTGCAAGGAGTGCTGTCAGCAGACAGCCCCCAGTTGTCAGCCTCTCCAAGAACTTCCTCAGCTGGAGAGAGCTACTTCACTCTAAGACACATCCTGTCCCCAGGATAGCCTGTGTCTGATGTCTGATCATTATGTGAATATATGCCCTGGACCCTCCCTTCATAATCTGGGCCAAATGGGGAGGTCTGTCCCAGCTTCAGAGTTCCCTTTGGGATCAGCTTAGGCTTTTTAAAAATAACTGCATTACACCCAAACTTTATCCTCTGCCCAATATTGCTTTTTTCTCTTCTCCACTGGTGTGACTCCCAGGAGTCTTCCACGATCAACTTTTTCATGCTAATCTCAGTTTCCAAGACTGCTTTCCAAGAAGCCCAACTTAAAATACTAGAGTTGATTTCTTCGTTTTCAATTTGAATAACCTCCTAACAAATTGTGGATGAATCGTCAGAGAGTTTGAAAGGTTTATGTTTTTGGCTGGGCATGGTGGTTCACACCTGTAATCCCAGCAATTTGGGAGACAGAGGCAGGTGGATCACTTGAGGTCAGGAGTGTGAGACCAGCCAGGCCAACATGGCAAAACCGTTTCTACTGAAAATGCAAAATTTAGCCGAGCATGGTGGAGCACGCCTCTAATCCCAGCTTCTCGGCAGGCTGAGGTGGGAGAATCACTTGAACCTGGGAGGCAGAGGTTGCAGTGAGCCAAAATTGCACCCCTGCACTCCAACCTGGGTGACAGAGTGAGACTCTGTCTCAAAAATAAAAAATGTTAAGAAAAAAAAAAGACAAGTTTTCACTCATTCATTCAAGAAATTCTTTGTACCTATTATAAGACTACTTTGGTCATACTAAATTTGAGACGTTTATTACACATCCAAAAGTAGATATCAGGGACTCAGCTGTGTTTGATCTTAGGGTTAGAGATGTAAATTTGGGAGTCATCAGCATAAAGATGTATTTTAAAAATGGAAGTAAGTGAGATCACTTTATCCACATAGAGTACAGTAAGAACCAAGCCCTGGTGTTCTTTTATCCTTTCATTTGCCAGTAGAGAGAGCTGGGAAGTATTAACCACCAAAACCAGCCAAAAGGACAGGAGAATCAACCATGCAAACCAAGTCCTTTAAGTCAAGAAAAATTAACATCTCAAGAAAAAATCTTAAATGTTTCTAAGAAGCCAGGTGGGTTGGGCAAGATTTTGGCCCATGGTCTTCATCCTCTGGTGTTTTACCTGTAATGTTATATTAGAATTGCAGATGAAATTGATGTCGCAGGGCCGGGCACGGTGGCTCATGCCTGTAATCCCAACACTTTGGGAGGCTGAAGCAGGGGGATCACTTGAGTCCAGGAGTTCGAGACCAGCCTGGGCAACATGGCAAAACCTTGTCTCTACAAAAATAAATACATAAATACATAAATAAATAACAAAAATTAGCTGGGCATGGTGGTGCATGCTTGTAGTCTCAGCTACTCAGGAGGCTGAGGTGGAATGATCACTTAAGCCTCGGAGGCAGAGGTTGCAGTGAGCTAAGATTGTGCCACCACACTCTAGCCTGGGCAACAGAGTGAGACCTCATCAAAAAAGAAAGAAAGAAAGGAAAGAAAGGAAAGAAAGGAAAGAAAGGAAAGAA
>NW_022436945.1:14234572-14317700 GCF_009761245.1 Sapajus apella
GGAAGGAAAGAAAGAAAGAAAGAAAGAAAGAAAGAAAGAAAGAAAGAAAGAAAGAAATTGATGTCACATGTCACAGACTCTAAGATAGAGGGGTTTTCCCAGATTATGCTGGTGGCCAAATGTAATCACATGGACCTATAAAATGGAAGAAAGCAGAAGAATCAGTCAGAGAGATGCGATTGATGAGGAGGTTGGAGAAATACAGAGCAAGAGAGGGACTCAACCCACCTTTGCTGGCTTTGAAGTTCCAGGAAGGAGCCATGAGCAAAGAAATGAGTACGGCCTCTAGAAACCGGGAATGACCTTTTGCTGATAGCCAACAAGGAAACAGTCCTATAACCACAAGAAACCAAATTTTGTCAACAAACTGAATGAGCAAGAAAACAGATCCTTCCCTGGAGTCTCCAGGAAGCAACATAGCACTGCAGACACCTCGGTTTTAGCCTGGTGCGTCCCCTGTCAGATTTCGCCTCACAGAACTGTGAGATATTAAATTCTTATTGTTTTAAGCTGCTCACATGTAGCAATATGTTACAGCAACAGTACAAAACTCATACAGAAATAAGATGGGACAGACCATAGATGTGGAATCATGGAGGCCGTGGGTGATCTTTTTATGAGCTGTTTCAGAAGAGTGATGGCAATGAAAAGTCAAATGAAGTGGGTTGAGTCAGTTAGAAACAAAAATAGTTATGAGCCACTTAACAATAGGGATACTTTCTAAGAAATGTATTGTTGGGTGATTTCCTTGTGTGACCATATTCACTGTACTTACACAAACCTAGATGGCATAGCCTACTGCACACCTAGGCTATATGGTAGGGCTTATTGCTCCTAGGTTGCAAACCTATACAGCTTGTTGCTGTACTGAATAATGTAGGCAACTGTAACACAATGGTAAGGATTTGTATATAGAAACAAATCTAAACATAGAAAAGGTACATTCAAATTATGGTAGTATAGCCTTACAGGACCTCCATTGTATATGCCATCCATTGTTTAGCAAAATGTTATGAAGTGCACAACTGTACAAATGACAATTATTTCAAGGGGGGCAGAGACAAAACACAGAGCAACAGGTTAAACCATGGGTTCTGATACACAGTCCAGGCCCTAGAGAAAGTGTTCACGTTGGTAAAAAATAAGATTGGGTTCCCTAAGCAAGAAGAAATATGCATTAATATGCAACACTCTTGGGCCACCTGTGGATTGCCACACAGGTCTACTGCTAATATTTGAGGAATCTGGGGAAAGGATATGAATGAATGCTCACGGCCTCTGTGCATACTTCCCTGTATGGACACCCCAGCACAACTGTAATGGTTGTGGTCCAGGATCCTACAGGCAGAGAAGCCAAGTGACCACGTTTCCTTCACCCTAAAGACACCTTGCCATGTGAGTGAGTAGAGGTCCAGGCCTGAAATCCTACAGCCCAGATCGCATGACAGGAGCCCTGGTTTCCTCGGTCTAAGGGAGGTCCTGCTCCAGGCTCTGGTAATTTGTGCCAGTGTCTTCCCCTCTGATGATATGTGTATAGTGCAGTAGAAAATTTAGGGAAGCATCTTGTTACCAGTGCCATACAGGTGCTATGGTAATTGGGAGACAAGTAAGGAGAATGGAAATCTACAAAGAAAACAGAAAGGAACAGAAAATGAGGAAGGCAAGCCCATTAGACTTTGAGAGACAGAAGAGGGACCGTATGATATCCATGTTTGAGTTCTCAGCACAATGCTTTCTTAAGTGGATGGGACAGCTTCTCTTTCCATTCCCAGCTTTATGCACTTTGCAAACACGCCTTCCTCTTAGGGGAAGTACCAGGAAGGAAGATATCACCATTTCTGCAAACTCAGTGGGAGCCTGACATTCATTGGTCCATGTTTCTCAACTGGATGGGATTGGATGGGATTAATGAGTCTCTCTGTGCCCTGGTGTTTTGGTTCTTGTTCTGTTGGATCTACACGTCCGCAAATGGAGTCCATTGTCCTTTTCCTACTTCTCAGGGTAAGCTTGCCAAAGTAGAGCATCTATCCTATTCCCTCTTCCTGTTTCCACAAGAGAAGAGAGTCCTATAGTTTTTTAGCTGTGCAGGTTCTATTCAAAGAGGGAAGAAATATTAGCCCCACTATCAGTCTCAGGTCCAAGCTATAGGTCTCACTCTGTCACCCAGGCTGGAGTGCAGTGGCATGATCTTGGTTCACTGCAAACTCCACCCTCCCTTTTCAAGTGATTCTCCTGCCTGAGCCTCCTGGGTAACTGGATTACAGGTGTGTGCCACTATCCCTGGCTAATTTTTTGTATTTTTAGTAGAGACCGCATTTTGCCATGTTGGCCAGTGTGGTCTCGAACTCCTGACCTCAAGTGATCCGCTTATCTCTGCCTCCCAAACTGCTGGGATTACAGGTGTGAGCCACTGTGCCCCGCCCAACTTATAGTTCTTGATGAATTCTCTAAAAGCCAATTTTTTAAAAAACCAATTCACCAAAGGCTGATGCACTGAATGGCCCAGTCTCCAAAACTCAAGCCCTTAGAAGTCTGATTTGAGTCTTTTCTACAGCTTTTATGTCTCTCTTTAACGTGTTCATGCTTTCTTCTCAGCTTCCTGGACATATTTGTAATTACTATAATACTTTAATATCATTGCCTACTAATTTAATCATCTGTGTCATTTCCAGGTCCATTTAGTGGTTGATTATTTAAATCCTCATTATGAGTTCTATTTTTCTGCTTCTTTGCATGCCTGGCAATTTTGTTTTCCAGTTTTATGGAGGTATGATACATAAATAAAAATTGTATGTATTTAAAGTGCACAACATGATGTTTTGATATATGTATATAGGTGCAAAGATTACCACAGCCAAGCTAATTAACATATAAATCACTTCAGATAGTTTTGTGTGTGGTAGAAGACTTCAGATGCACTCTCTCAGCAAATTTCAGGTATACAATACATATTATTAACCACAGTCACCATACTGTACATTAGGCCTCCAGAATTTATTCATCTTATAACTTAAGATTGTACCCCTTGACCAACATCTCCTCATTTCCCCCACCTACAGCTCCTGGCAGCCAGCATTCTACAGTCTGCTTCTATGAGTTTGGCTTTTTTAGATTCCATATATAAGTAAGATTCTGCAGTGTTTGTTTTTCTGTGCTTGGCTTATCTCAGTTAGCATAATGTCCCTCAGTATCATCCATTTTGCTACAAGTGACAGTTATTTTTCCTCTTTTAAGGTTGAATAATGTTCCATTGCATATATATGCACCACATTTTTTTAAATCCATTCAACTGTTGATGGACACTTGGGTTGATTTTGTAGCTTGGCTATTATAAATAATGCTGCAGCTAACACTGGAGTATTCTATTTCCTTGCATATATGCCCAGAAAAGAGACGGCTAGACATATGGTAGTTCTATTTTTAATTGTTTGAGAAAACACCACATTGTTTTCCATAATGGCTCTACTAATTTGCATTTCCACCGTCAGCAGGCAAAGATTCCCTTTGTCCCTATCCTCCCCAACACTTGTTATCTTTTGTCTTTTTGGTAATACCCATACTAACAGGTGTGACGTAATATCTTGTGTTTTTGTATTTGGGTTTTCCTGATTATTAGTGATGTTGAACACTTTTCGTATACCTGTTGGCCATTTATATATCTTCTTTGGAGAAATGTCTATTAGGATCTTTTAATCGTTTTAAAATTGAATTATTTGTGTTTGGTTTTGGTTTTGGCTATTGAGTTGTATGAATTCCTTATATTTTTGGGGTAGTAACCCCTCATTATATATATCAGCAGTCACCACCCTTTTTGGCACCAGGCACCAGTCTTGTGGAAAACAATTTTTTCAGGATGAAACTGTTCCACCTCAGATCATTAGGCCTTAGAGTCTCATAAAGAGCATGAAACCTAGATCCCTTGCATGTACAGTTCACAATAGGGATAGCACTCCTATGAGAATCTAATGCCACCACTGACCTCACAGGAGGTGGAGCTCAGGCCGTAAAGCTCACTCACCTCCTGCTGTGTGGCCTGGTGCTGAACAAGTCATAGACCTGTACTGGGGGGCTGGAGACTCCTGATATATATGGTTTGCAAATATTTTCTCTCATTTTGGTTGAGGTTGTCTTTTTCATTTTTTAAATTATTTCATTTGCAGAAATTTGTACAGAAACTTTTTAGTTTGATGTAGTTTCACTTACTTATTTCTGTTTCTGCTTTTGTTACTGTGCTTTTAGTATCCTGATATTCAACAAAAATTGCCAAGATAAATGTCATGGAACTTTTTCCAGCGTTTTCTTCCAGGAGTTTTATGGCTTCAGGTACTAGGTTTAAGTCTTTAATCTATTTTTACTTCATTTTTGTGTTAGATAAAGGGCCAATTTCATTCTTCTGCATGTAGATATCCAGTTTCTCCACACTGTTTATTGAAGAGACTGTCCTTTCTCCATTGCATATTCTCAGCATTTTTGTCAAAAGTTGACTGTATATGTGTGGGTTTATTTCTGAGCTCTCTATTCTGTTCTATATATCTGCTTTATGCCAGTATCATATTGTTTTGATTAAGATAGCTTTGTAACAGAATTTGAAATCAAGAAGTGTGATGCCTCCAGCTCCATTCTTCCTCAAGATTGCTTGACCTACTCAGGATCTATTGCCATTCCATATTAATTTTAGGATCATTTTTTCTGTTTCTTTGAAAAGTACCTGTGGAATTTTGATAGGAATTGTACTAAATCTGTGGATTGCTGATATGATTTGTCCCCACCCAAATCTCATCTCGAATTGTATTCCCATGTGTTAGGGAGGGACCTGGTGGTAGGTGATTGGATCATGGAGGCAGTTTCCTCCATGGGGTTCTCATGATAGTGAGTTCTCACAGATCCAATGGTTTAAAAGTGTGGCACTTCTCCCCTCATTCGGTCTCTCTCCTGCCATCATGTAAGATGTGCCTTGCTTCCCCTTTGCCTTCCACCATGATTGCAAGCTTCCTGAGGCCTCCCTAGCCATGCAGAACTGAGTCAATTAAACCTCTTTTCTTTATAAATTACCCAGTCTGAGGTAGTTCTTTATAGCAGTGAGAAAATGACTACTATAATACCTTTGGGTAGCATTGGTATTTTAATAATAATAATTCTTCCAATTCATTGATATGGGATATATTTTCATTTCTTTTTCTTCAATTTCTTTCAATTATGTTTTAGAATTTCCATAAATCGTTCAATAGTATAAGTAGTTCACTTCCTAGGTTAAATTTATACTGAATTATTTTTTCCTTTTTGTTACTATGACAAATGGTATTGTTTTGTTTTTTTTTTTTTTTTAAAGACGGAGTGTCACCACATTGGTCAGGCTGGTCTTGAACTCCCGACCTCAGGTGATCCACCCGCCTTGGCCTCCAAAGTGCTTGGATTACAGGTGTGAGCCATCGCGCCTGACGGTATTGTTTTCTTAATATCTCTTTTTCTAATAGGACGTTTTAAGGACTTTATCTCTTTTTTGATCCATTATTGTCAGTGTATGAATATGCTACTGATTTTTGTATGTTGATTTTGTATCCTACAACTTTAATGAGTTATATATCAGTTTTTGACTAAAAGTCTATTTTGTCTAATACAAGTATAGTATTATCCTTGCTCTCTTTTGGTTGCCATTTGCATGGAATTGTTTTTACCTTCCTTCACAGTTTCAACATATGTATGCCCTTAAAGCTATGATGAGGCTCTTGTAAGCAACATATGGTTGAGTGTTATATTTTTATCTATTCAGCCATTCTATGTTTTTTTAATTGAGAAATATGATTTATTACATTTCAAGTATTTATTGATAGGTAAAGACTTACTATTACCATTTAGTTAATTATTTTCTGGCTGTTTTGCAGTTTCTTTGTACCTTTCTTCCTCTCTTGCTATCTTCCTTTGTGATTTGATAATTTGCTGTAGTGATATGCATTGATTCCTTTCTGTTTATCTTTTGTGTATCTGCTATAGATTTCTGCTTTGTGGTTACCATAAAATTGACATAATACATCTTATAGTTATAACAGTATATTTTAAGCTGATAGAAACAACTGTCATAACATATAAAAACTCTACAATTTTGATTCCCCTTCCACTTTGTTTTTAATGTCACAACTTATTTGTTTTTATATTGTTCACATATTAAAAAGTTATTAAAGTTATACTCATTTTTAATATTGTGGTCTTTTAACTTTTATACTAGAGTTACAAGTGATTTACACACTGCCATAATAATATTAGAATATTCCAATTTCACTATATACTTACCTTTATTAGTGAGTTTTACAGATGTTTTTGAGTTACTAATCAGCATCCTTTCAATTCAACTTGAACAACTCCCTTTAGCATTTCTTGTAAGGCATGTCTGGTGATGATAAACTCCCTCAGTTTTTATTTGTCTAAGAAAGTTTTTATCTCCCCATCATTCCTGAGGGAAATCTTTGGTGTACAAAGCATTTTCCTTTGACAATATTTTTTCTTCTTTTTTCTTTTTCTTTTTGTGTGTGGAGAATGGGGTCTTGCTTTATTGCCCAGATAGGTCTCGAACTGCTGAGCTCAAGCTATTCTCCCGCCTCTGCCTCCATAAGAACTGGGATTACAGGCGTGAACCACAGCACCCAGCATCAGTTTTTTTTTTTTCTTTCAGTATCTTGAATATATTATTTCACTGTCTCTTGGCCTGCAAGATTTCTCCTGAGAAATTATCTCTCAGTTTTATGGGGTCAGTTTCTTTGTAAGTGTGGAGTCTCTTTTCTCTTACTGTGTTTAGAATTCTCTTTGTCTTTACTTTTTGTCAGTTTGATTTCACTGTGTTTCTTTGTGCTTCATTTACCTGGATGTTCAAATCTCTCTCCAGATCACATCTTTGTGAAGTGTTCTGCTGTTATTTCTTTAAGTAATCTTTCTGCTCCTTTCTTCTTCTAGAACTCTCATAATGCATATGTTAGTTTTCTTGATTGTGTCCTATAAATCCTTTCTTCATTCCTTTTCATTCGTTTTTAATTCTTTTCCTATAATTGGAAAATTTCAAGTAATCTGTCTTTGAGTCCACAGTTTATTTCTTTTGCTTAGGACTGCAATTGACATCATTTATTGTATTTGGCACTTTATTCGTTACATTCTCCTGCTCCAGAATTTCTGTTTGGTACTCTTTCGATTTCCATCTCTTTGTTGAACTTCCTGTTTTGTTCATGTATTGTTTTCCAGATTTTGTTGAGTTGTGTATGTTTTCTTTGTAGCTAGCTAAATTAAATTTCCTTCAAACAGTTATTTTGAATTCTTTATCAGGCAATTCATAGATCTCTATTTCTTTGACTTAGTTACTGGAAAATTGTTGTATTCCTTTAGTAGTATCATATTTCCTTGATTTTTCAATTACATTGAGATCTTGCATTGTTGGGTTTTTTGTGTGTTGTTTTGTTTTGGTTTGGTTTTTTTCATTTGAAGAAGCAGTCACCCTCTCCAGTCTCTGCTGACTAACTTTGGGAGAGAAATACCTGCACTATTTGGCCTGACTAGGGATTCTGAAGTTTTCTCAGTCTTTTCCCATTAATGTGTCTGATTTATACTTTCTGTTATCACCTGTGGAGGGGGAGATTCTTAAGATTGTATGCCTTCTCTGCATCTTTGTTCTTTAAGGCTGTTTTCTGAACTGATCAAGTTTATATGCCTTGTCCCAATCTCACAGAGTTAGAGTGGCTTTCTGAACATGCTCATGAACCATCTGCAGAGGCTTCTACTTGCATTTGTGGTAACATGGAGTGGATAAGAGTGAGACACGCAAAGCATTAAGGGTGCCTCTGAGAAAACTGAGGGATTCTGTTAACAAAGCATTTCCAGTAACTCATGGGAGGGCTTCTTGATGGAATCTGCAAAACAAAGCAGTTAGTAAGATCCATGGCCCTTTATTGAGTTCTGAGCCCTGGTTAAATTGAATCCCCAGCTCTCTTCCTTGCTCCCAACTTTTCTAACCTTTTGGCTTTGCCAATCACCTAAGTATTCTGTGTGAGGTAAGAAAGAGGTGGATGCCTTGAGTAGCACTCTTCATGACTGGATAAGCCAAGTACCTGCTTGCTATACATCCACTTTTCCCTATAGGAGAAATTGCAGGCTGAAGGGGTCTCTCTTGGCACTGAACTGTGCTGCCTTGGGGAAAAGGTGACACAGTTAAAGTGAAATCGTTCTTCTTACCCTCTTCAATATATCAATTCTCAGACTTTTTGCTCCAATTGTACTAGAACTTCTCTGCTGAACTCTCAGACTCCCACAACGGTACTGTCATTTCGGGGTGGTTTTCAAAATCAATGCTTCTGTGTGAAGATGATGGCAGAAAACACTTACTCCGCCATCTTACTGATGTCACCACTATCCCTACTAAACTTTTATTGGATGCCAAAACTTTGAATTTTGTCTTGTTCAGTACTGGATATTGTTTATTTTTAAAAATATGTTGCGGCTTTATCTTGGACACTTGTTAAGTTACTTGGAATGAATTCAATCCTTTCAAAGCTTGTCTTTATGCTTTGTTAGTTGGATCCAGAACCATATTAACCTAGGGCTAATTCTGGCTATTGTTCTAGCTGACCCATTCTGGGAGTCTTCCCCACACTTCATGTAATTTTCCCATACATATTGCTATGGACTGAATGCTTGTGTCCCCTTCAAAATCCATATAGTGAAACTCTAAACCTTACTGTAATGGTATTCATTGATAAGGCCTTTGGGAGGTAATTAGGGTTCAATTACATCATGAGAGTGGGGCCCTCATGATGAAATGAATGCCCTTATAAAAAGAGGAGGAATTGTTAACAGCTATATCTTTTGTCTCTCTACATGCAAGTAACAAGGAAAGCCATGTGAGGACATAACCAGGAAGAGGGCCTTCATCAAGATCCTGACCATGCCAGCACCCTGTTCTCAAACTTCCAGCCTTCGGAATTGTGAGAAATAAATGTTTATTGTTTAAGCCTTCCAGTGTATGTTATAGCAGCCCAAGCTGACAAAGGCATACATATACTGATACTAAGCTAAACTCTCAAGGGGAGCCCTCTGCAAATCTTCAGGGTCCTCCCAGTGTGGCTTGTTACTCTCTGGCCCTGCCCCACGATTTCTAGCTCCTTTGACCTTTTCAGATTCTGTATTATGTGTCTTCAAATCAGAGACACTCTGGGTGCTCCTTCCATGAGCTGCAGCTGAGAAATTCTATCCTGGCAGTAAGCTAGCAACATTAGGATTCTCATTTTTTATTTTCCTTCTCTATGTTGCCTGTTGTCCAATGCCTGAAAGTTGTTATTCCATATATTTTGTCTAGTAATATGGTTGTTTAAGGAGGAGGCTGAAACTGGGCTCTGTTACTTCCTCATCGCCAGGAGCAGAAGTCTTATAACATCTTAGTAACTTTGTCTACACTATAAACTCTCAGGATATGCTTCAATATCTGGTAGGGAAAGTCTTCCTTCATTTGTTTTATTATTTCAAAATTTTCTTGGCCATCTGAGTCCATTTCTCTTTCCTGTGAATTGTCTAGCCAGTTTACTAAATTTCCTTAAAAAGTCCTGTTAGGATTTGGATTGAGATTGAATTAAATTATATACTAACATGAGACATGACCGATAGTCTTACATTTTCATATATCTTGTCCTTGGATGGAAAAAGTATATTAAAAAAAAAACCTCCCCAAATGGGGTGTTAAAAAAGATAAATAAATAAATAAATCCAAGGCCGAGATGGGCGGATTGCCTGAGGTCAGGAGTTCAAGACCAGCCTGGCCAACATGATAAAACTCAATTTCTACTAATAATACCAGGCATGGTGGTAGGCACCCATAATCCCAGCTACTCAGGAGACTGAGGCAAGAGAATCACTTGAACTTGGGAGGTGGGCAGAGATTGCAGTGAGCAGAGAGGGCGCCATTGCACTCCAGCTTAGGCAAAAAAGTAAGATACTATCTCAAGAAATAAAACAATAAAATAAAATAAAACTGAAGATCCAACTCAGGACATGTTGGCTAGTTGAAGACTGATAAGAAGCTGAATGAGATGACAACTCCACCGGATGAAAACATTAAATTCATAAGAGCAAGGAGGGAGAGTAGTCTCTGGGATAGTTTGTTAAATGAAAATACAAGATGGAGAAAAGTATATACAGTTTTCTACCATTTAATTAAGAAGGAAGAGATAAACATATACATACTATGTATGTATATACACGTGTTTAAATCTGTATGTACTTATATTTCAAAATGGAAAGTAAATAACTATAGAAGTAGCCTTAAATGACTTTTTATTGGGAAGTAACAGGGACAGAAGCTGGACTTTCCTGGATATATCTTGCTTATAGATTTCCCTTTAAAGCCATATATATTACAAAATTATACAACAAAGCTACTATTATTATTTTTTTTGTAGAGACAAGGTCTCGCAATGTTGCCCAGGCTAGTCTCAAACTCCTGAGCTCAAGTGATCCTTCTGCCTCAGCCTCCCAAAGTGCTAGGATTACAAAGCCACCATGCTTGGCCAGCAAAGTTAAATTTTAAAAAGCAATCCCTTAAAATGGAAAGTAAAAGAAAGCAAATGAACTCAACTCAACTGGAATTAGGTTGGTGGCATAGTGACACAGAGGGAGCCTATTTAGAGCAGCTTGAAAGCACAGCAATTTGATAGCCCATCCCTAATGGGCTATTCCCCAAGGGTGAAAAGAATTGCAAAAACTATCTTCAGCAGCTCAGAAATCTTATGTTTCAGAAGTAGTGTGAAAACCATTATTTTGAGACTGTAGGGTATACAGAAAGGCCTAAAGTAAACACATCATTCTGTTGGGATTGTCAACAACTGGGCTTTTTCAGTGTGGGAGAAAAGAGATCAATGAGTTAGACAAAAATCCTGTAGTTGAACTGCAACTATTAGTAGAAAGTCATGACATATGTAATCTTATGAACAAATACCATTTTCTACTCTGTCTACTGAAAATGCTCAGAAACAATAACTAAGCCTGTAACACCAGATGCATAAAAGCTGTCCCTAAATACCATTTTCCCTGGAAGACAGAAGGGTCTCTTGCATTACAGCCTTGACTGGTCTAGGTCAGGAAACACACAGCTTATCGTAAGTACCTGAGGTTTCTTTTCTCTGGCTTGACCGCAAAGATCCCAGGGATGTGTCCAAAGATTCCAAGAGCCAATCTGAAGAAGTTCTCTCCCACAGACCAATGAAATATAAAAATATTAACTACCATAGACAAAAGACAAATATGGTATGTTTATATCCACTAGTTTATAATGAAAGAAACCAACAATATAAAATATAATAGTAACGCTTATAGGATTCTGGGAAACCAGCTCATCTGAAATCAGTTCCTTATCTTATTTCCCTGCATAACCTGCACCTCTAGGTACCAGATGGTTGAAGAGGACACTGCACCATTGTGGAAGAAACTTCTAAAGCTGCTTCAGTTAACAATGAGAAGGAATGATGGAGTCAAAATATCACCACTGTGCAAGTCTTAACAAATCAGTGGATTTAGGTGTGCTAAACAACAAAGAGAGACAATCAGACTTTCTATGTCACTTTCTATGACAAACATTTGCCCGAAATTGAACCTGAGTCTGATCAAACCTCTAGTTCTAACCACCAACACACAGGAACTATAGGAGACAGAAGAATGACACCACAGAGGTACAATTATGAAAATTCAGGTTAGGAAAACGCTACTGGACAACCTGCTTTTTCAGTAAATTGCAAGGAAACATATGACAAAGGAGGAGTCAACAGATTAAAAAAGATCTATCACAACTATCACTACCGGCTGCAATTTATGGCCTGTTTAGATCCTAGGTCTAACAAATAAGTTAGATAATCCTGAGACAATTGGGGAAATGTAGGCGGTGACTAGATATTCAATCATATTAAGAAATTATTGCTAACTTTTAAGATATAATAAATATTTCTTTTTTAAAAAAATAAATACAAAAAATTTCACCGATGAAAAACCAACAATATTCCCCTAAATAAATATAGTAAAATTCTATGTATTATCCTAATGGTTCTCTTTTTTGGGGGTAGAGTGAATTGGATAAAATTATTTTAAAAGCCACATGAAAATATAAGCACCTGAATAACAAAGAGAGTATGCAGAAGATAAATAATGAGAAACTTGTCCTCAATTGAAAGCCACTGTAATAAAAATCACTGCAATACAATCAACATGGTATTGGCATAAGAGTAGACAAATCAGTGGAACAGAAGAGTGGATCCAAAAATAGATCTCGGTATATATCATAATTTAAAATGTGACAAAGGTAGTATTTCAATTCTGTGGGAAAGAACGGCTTACTTAATAAGTATTGCCGGCATAACTACCTATTCATCTGGAACAAAATGAACTTGTATCTCAATTTCACAACAAATCCAAAGATAAATTCCAAGTGGATTAAACACATAAATATAAACAATAAATCTTAAAAAAATATTTAGGTGACTGCATGAAAATCTAGGGGACAGAGAACATTTTTTAAACTAAAACCAGAAACCTGGAAAGTATAAAAGATAGAGATATTTGATTACATAAAAATTTCAAATCTTTATATGGTGAATGGTACCAAACAAAGAGTCAAAATGCATTTAAAAATATGTGCCATGTAGGTAATAGATATAGGATTAATATTTCTTATGTATAACAAGTTCTTACAAATTGATAAGAAAAAGATAAACCATTCCAATTTTTTAAAATGGCAGTAAGTATGAAAAAGGAAATAAACCGAATAGCAAATCCAAATAGCTGGTAAACATATGAAAAGGTACCCAACTCAGTGGCAGCCAGGGAATTGCAAATTAAAATAATAATGAGATATTACTCTACACACAACAGATTGGCAGAAGTTAAAATGAATGATATTATCTATTGCAATCTCATGCATTACTTGTGAAAATATGAATTGCCACATTTTGAGAAAAACAAAGCCCCAGCAGCATCCATTAAAATAAAGAATCCTCATACACTTTAACCCATTGATTGCACTCCTGGGATTGTAGTCAGTAAAAATAAAAGAACCAATATGGAAAGCTGTATGTAAAGTTGTTTATTGGTGAACGATAGTAACAACAAACTAAAAACAAAGTGAATATACATCCATAAGGGGATGGCTGAATAAATGTGTGTTTATTTGCATCATAAAGTATTTACAGTTTGTCAGATGTGGGGGCTCATGCCTGTAAATCTAGCTCTTTGGGAGGCTGAGGCGGTTGGATCATTTGACCCCAGGAGTTCAAAACCAGCCTGGGTGACACAGCAAGACCTTGTCTCTACCAAAAATTCAAAAATTAGCTACACACAGTGGTGCACGCCTGCAGTTCCAGCTGCTAGGGAGGCTGAGATGGGAGGATTACTTGAGCCCAGGAGGTTGGGGCTACAGAGCGCCATGAGCATATCACTGCACTCCAGCCTGGGCGACAGAGTGAGACCATGTCCCAAAAAACAAAAACAAAACAACACAACGAAAACCATGCAGCTACTAAGAAGAAATTAGAGCTACCGCATGTGAATTAGAAGGATTGCTACAAGATGTCAAGAGAGAAAGGCAAGATGCCAAGAATTGTATATATTATGGTTCCCAGTAATACATAATTAGCCATGCATCACTTAAGGATGGGGATGCTTTCTCAAAATGCATCGTTAAGCAATTTTATTGTCATGTGAATACCATAGAATGTACTTACATAAACTTAGGTGGCAGAGGCTGCTACTGCACACCTAGGCTTTATGGTATGGTCTGTTGCTCCTAGGCTACAAACTTGTATAACATGTTATCGTACTGAAAACTGTAGACAATTGTAACACAATTAGCAGTATTTATGTACCTCAACTTACAAAAGGTACAGCAAAAATATGGTGTTATAATTCTTTGTTTCTTTGGGGCCACTGTGGTATATGTGGTTCATCATTGACTGAAATGTGGCTATGCAGCACAAGACTGTGTATGGATAAGCGTGTGTGTGTGTGTGTGTGTGTGTGTGTGTGGGTGTGGGTGTGTGGGTGTGTAAGTGAACACATATATTTGGTTTTTCTGTTTTTTTTTTTTGGTTTTGTTTTTGAGATAGAGTGTGGCTCTGTTGCCCAGGCTGGAATGCAGTGGTGTGATTTCGGCTTACTGCCACCTCCACTTCCCCAGGTTCAAGCGTTTCTCCAACTGCAACCTCTCAAGAAGCTGGGATTACAGGCATGTGCCACCATGCCGGGCTAATTTTTGTATTTTTAGTAGAGATGGAATTTCACCATATTGGCCAGGCTGGTCTCAAACTCCTGGCCTCAAGGGATTTGCCCACCTTGGCCTCCCAAAGTGCTGAGATTACATGCATGAGCCACCGCACCTGGCCAGCATATATGTTTATGTACAAACTCCTATTTGTTTATAATAACATGAGTTTGGGGAAAAAGTTTGGAATGCTCTACACTGGGTTGTTAACAGAGATTTTGTCAAGTTGGGGTGGGGGTATGAGATTTGGGTAGAATGTGAAAGGAGAAGAGTAGAAGAAAAAGTGGATCTATAATGATATCCTATTAATATGTATGCATAATAAAAAGTATATGAATACATTATGTGCACATATACCTAAAATATAATACACATGTATAATGTGTGTGTATATATGATATATATGATAGGAGAAAAAACTAGAATTGAATCCGTATCTACATATTTGTAGAGATGCAAATGTTATGGTGTTAAATTTCAAAAAGCTAGTCATGTGTAACTATGATTCTATTTTGTCAAAGCAAACACATACAAACTTCTATAGTTGTGGTCTCCATCAGTGCTTGTCATTTTGAATTAACTATGAGAAAAGGTGTGAAGGAATAAACGCCACGGTGTTAACACGTGTTACTGCAAAGGGGATTGAGGTGAGGATGAAATGACGATGAACTTTTTCTTTGCACATCATTGTACCATTTTACTTCTTTAATAAGCCTGTATTGCTTTGAAATTTGAGAAAAAAAAGAATAAAAATACACATATTCCATCTAAGGATGTGATATCTTTCAATATGTATTCAGGTCTTCTTTCTTTTTCCTAAAAGCTTCTTTATCTTTCTAGCCTGCTAAGAATTTTTGTTGTTGTTTCTTAATCAATAACCAGTGTTTGAGGTTTATCACATGATTTTGGCATCTGTTGAAATAATTGTCTGATTTTTCTCTTTTAATCTATTAAAGTGATTTTTCTCTTTCTTATATATATTCTCTCGTGATAATCTCACCTCGTCTCACAGCTTTGAACGTGTTACATACACCAACAACTTCCAAACTTGTATCTTCAGCCCAGACCTCTCTTTCTAACTGTAGACTCTGAGTAATTGTCTACTGCCATCTCTGCTTGAATGTCTAATTGACATCTCAGACTCGATATGTCCAAAATGGAACTTTTGACCACACCTCCCCCTCCCAAATCCCACCAAACCTTGGGGAAAAACCTCAAGCAGGAACCTGCAGCTGCCCTATCTTAATTGAGGGCATTTCATCAAACTAGTTGCTCAGGCCAGAAAACATGGATCACCTGTGACTTTCCTCTTTCTCCCACACCCTAAAGGAGGAGGAAATCGTGTTCCTTCTACCCTCAAAATACGTTCAGAATGGACAACTTTAATCATCTTGACTGCTTTCGTCATGGTCACCATCTGTCCTCTTTTGAGCAGATCACTGATCTCCTTGGGTCCATTCTCGCCTCTCCTAAAGTCGATTCTCAACAAGGCACCCAGAATCAAGCCATTTCTAGACACATTAGATTATATCCCTCCTTTGCCCAAAGCCCTGCATTTCCCCGCTTCTCTCTACACACCTCTCCTGCCACTGCCCCCATTTTCTTTAGAGTAAAAACCAAGGTCCTGTGACTTCTCCACCTCATCTCCTTCCACTCTCTCCTAACTTACTCTCCCACAACCATTCTGGCGTCTCCAAAGTCCCTGGAAAACATGCAGGGCTTACTCTCTCCCACCCTGGTGCCTTCACACTCACTGCTCTTTCTGCTTAGAATACCCTTTCCCTGATATCTGTTTGGCTAACTCTCTCCTTCTCATCAGGGCCTACCCTGACTGACTACCTTATTAAATATCCTCCCTCCTACCCTGATGCAACAAATCTTGTCCTGACCCACTTTATCATTTTCCATCTCACTCACATCCTTTTCTGGCATACAGAGGTGTCTATTATATTGTTTATCTTCTATTTTCTGTCTCGTCTCACTAGGACATCAGCTCCAAGAGGGCAAGAATCTTGTTTTGTTCACTGATGTTACCTGAATTCCTAGAACAATGTCTGGCATATAAAATATGCCAATATTTTGGCACATAAAAAAACCAATATTTGTCGAATAAAGAATGAATTTGTGCATTGCATTGGCTCTGAGTGTGTTGCTTCCACAAACCAGCTCCCTGACTCCCCTACAATTCCTCTCTTATATTTGTTTTAAGCTATGATGTTCCTCAGAATCGTTTTTTTCTCTTAAATATGATCCCTGTTGCCTTCTCTCTTTAGGAATAATCCCAAGTTTCTGGTTCATTAATGGAGCTTTTTATTATTTCCTCACACTGCTATAGATTTATTCTTTTTAAATTTGTTATAAGGTACAACATTACAGCTAAATAAGAGGAACAAGTTCTAGTGTTATGTAATACTATGGATGACTATAGTTAACAATATGTTATATAGTTTCAAAGAGCTAGAAAGAGAATATTGAACATTCTCAACACACAGAAATGACAAATGTTTGAGGTGATGGCTATGCTAATTAGCCTGATCTGATCACCATATATTATATATATATAGAAACATTAGTATGTACTCCATGAATATATACAATTACTATTTATCAATTAATAGAATAAAATAAATAATAATAATAAATGACTATACCTCTTCACCAAAAAAAAAAAAAATCATAGGATTGGGTAAGGAAGGAAAGGCAGATGTGCATCTCACTCAACTATTATCATGCAATCTTGACCTCAGAGAACTGAATTCGTTTGTGTGAGTCAGTCTCTCTGGAGTGTGAGTAAATCTGATGAACTTTAAGTCTTATGAATCCTGGCTTGGCCACCAGCTGCATTTCTCTAATATCTCCAGCTTCAGCCCCTTGAGGATCACACTGCCTACATTAACTATGATATTATAAATATCAGAGAGGAAACGAATTGCATAAATGCTAGATAATAAAAATGAAGTTCTAATGCCTGACACGACATTTCCTTCCTACTAATCGACTCAATCTTAAAATCAAAGGTATCCACCCACATCCTTAGGGAACTCATTGAAAATCTTATGCAGCTGAAAAAATTTCTAATCTTTTTACCATGGCTATAGTAGTCAATTAAAGACTTTTCAAAATGTAAAATATGCATTTTATGTCTGTTTTCAAAGTCACTAAAGACCAGATTTTGACCATTGATGTATATGCTGAATATGCCTGCCCTACGAAAAGAAATTTGGTTAATTTGGGAGTGTGCTGAACTATTTTTATCTACATTTCCTACTTGCATAGCATTTCTTTTTCTTTTTCTTTTTTCTTGAGACAGAATCTCACTCTGTTGCCCAGGCTGGAGTGCCATGGCGTGATCTCAACTCACTGCAACCTTTGCCTTCTGGGCTCAAGTGATTCTTGTGCCTCAGCCTCCCAGGTAGCTGGGATTACGTGTGTGCACCATCCTGGCCCAGCTAATTTTTGTATTTTTAATAGAGACAGGGTTTTGCCATGTTGGCTAGGCTGGTCTCGAACTCATGGCCTCAAGTGATCAGCCCGCCTTGGGCTCCTAAAATGCTGTGATTACAGGCGGGATCCACTGCTCCCAGCCCCAGCATAGCATTTCTAAGCCACAGAAAAACATGCTGTCTTATCCTTTCCTTTAAAAAAAATTATATGCTTAAAGAAGCAATACTTTCGGTTCTTTACTATAAAGTAATTTTGTGCCTATGTTGAATTGGAAGGAAAAGTGTTCATTATGAGCCTGTTTTCCACAGCCAAACATGAACTGATACAGAGCTGTGACTAATATTATTATCTCTAAGAATGTGGCTTGCACATTGACTACTTTCAGGCAACGTTGAGAAGAAACTTCATCTGAGTTATCACCTGAGTTGGCACTCACCTGTCAACAGAGGACAGGATAAACCAGTGTTTCCAGATCTAAGGTTTCACCAATAGACCCTAGACCTAGTTTGCTGCTAACAGTCCTCTCTGTTTCTCTCACCTTCCACAAGTTACTCCAAATAAGAACTCTAGTTTGTAAACTATTGGTGTAAACCATTAAGGAGATATGGTTTCTATTATCTTTGGAAAACCTATGGGGCAGGAGAGTCTTCTGTTATTTTGGAGTTTATCTCATTGTTCTAGCATGCTGATAGTAAATAAATGTTTCCTTATGTTCCTCCAAACTCTTCAACTTTGCTGTAAACACATTTTCTTTTAATCAAAATTATTGACCATGGAAAATCATTGCTCATTATCCTCTGTATTATTCTTGGGGATAATATGTAAGTTCTGTCTTTGGCCTGTTCTATTTTAACTTTTACTTGTGAAAAAATGGAAACTTACTTTTCATTTCTCATCATTTTTGGATCCTATTCAGATGTTCCATGTGACTACTGGAATGTGGTGGCCAAAATGGGACCCCATTTACTAGATCTTTGTAGAGATGGTGGCATTTGAAAGATTGAAACAATAAGAGAAATTAAACGGGAAGTGACAGATTTAACTGTCTAACATTTTGGAACTTTTGTACTGTGGAAATCAATAAAGTTGGCTAAGAAAGTATTTGCATCATATATAACAGTTAAAAATTCACATCTGGTTGGGCGTGGTGGCTCACACCTGTGATCCCAACACTTTGGGAGGCCGAGGCGGGCAGACCACGAGGTCAGGAGATTGAGACCATCCTGACTAACACGGTGGAATCTTGTCTCTACTAAAAATACAAAAAATTAGGCGTGCCTGGTGGCACGTGCCTGTAGTCCCAGATGCTGGGGTGGCTGAGGCAGGAGAATTGCTTGAACCCTGGGAGGTGGAGGTTGCAGTGAACTGAGACTGTACCACTGCACTCCAGCTGGGGCAACAGAGCTAGACTCTGCCTCAAAAAAAAAAAAATTCATATCTATACTATCTAAAAATTCATGCATATATATATGAAAAGTTGCCTGTGTATAATATTCAATTAATAATGAGTACTTTTGCAGTAAGATGTTATTTATTTTTTTAGAGGGGTCTTGCTCTGTGGCCCAGGCTGGAGTGTAGTGGCTAGTGGCATGATCATAGCTCACTGGAGACTAGAATCTCTGGGATCAAGTGATCCTTCCACCTCAGCCGCCCCAGTAGCTGGGACTATAGGCATGAGCCATTGTGCCAGCTCATAAGATGTTATTTTCTATTAAAACAATTTTTTTAAAACAATTTTTTAAGTAACATGAGGACTCCAGTATATACGTGAATGAACAATACTCTTATTGACCAATGTCCACTTTTCCTCAAAATCTAGTGGACGTATCATGCCTTGAAAGCACTGGACAAACCCTTAGGAAAATAAGCTCCTCTTCGAGCTCTATCATTCTGTATTCCATAATTCTACATGGAATTCCAATCTGTGGGATTCTACAATCCCACACTTTACTGCCCATGTTGTAGCAGTCACTACATTATATTGAAATTTTTTATGACTGTCTTCCCTACTAGAAATGATCATCTTTATCAGGAGGTGGCAGATCAGAGACCATGTAGTTGCTTCATTCTTTTTTTTCATGGTCTAACATGATGCCTATTACATGTAGTAGATGCTCCAACACTGCTCAAAGACTGAATGAGTTTATGTTAAAACGAATGTAAATAGCAATTACAGAATACAGAAAAGATCTCCCTCCTTAAACTTCCAAAGATACATCACGTAATGCAATATTATTTTGCTCAAGAAGACTTTAATGCCATCAACAAACATGTGTTCCTTTTTTCTTGAATTAAAAACATATAAGTATTATTTTAAAGATATTAGCAATATAAATTCTCCTGAAATTAATTTACAAATTAAGTATAAGGCCCATTAGAATACAGGGCTTTTTAAAACTTGAAATTGTTCTAAAGTTCATATAGAAAAGCAAACATGGAGGTTGGATGCGGTGGCTCACACCTGTAATCCCAGCACTTTGGGAGGCCAAGGTGGGCAGATTACCTGAGGTCAGGAGTTCGAGACCAGCCTGACCAACATGGCGAAACCTCGTCTCTACTAAAAAAAAAAAAAAAATACAAAAATTAGCCGGATGTGGTGGTGGGTGCTTGTAATCCCAATTACTTGGGGGCTTGGGACAGGAGAATCACTTGAACCTGGGAAGTAGAGATTGCAGTGAGCTGAGATCATACCACTGCACTCCAGCCTGGGTGACAGAGTGAGACTCCATCTCAAAAAAAAAAAAAAGAAAAGCAAACATGGAAGAAGAGCCAGAAAAAAAAATCTTCAGATAAAAACCAACCAGGAAGGGAAATAGAAATATTTCTTTGTAATAAAATGTTTAAATGTATCATTTTATTACAGTAATTAACATGCTATAGACCAATATGGAGACAAAGATTCTATTAAATAAACTGAATGGAAAATTCAGAAATAAACAAAGTACGTATGAACATTATTTTAAGATAAAGCTGGCTTCTCAAATGGCGGTAAAAGATGGCCTTTTTCACCCTTTTTCATGCTTCATCAATAAAGTATGTTGTGAAAATAGAAAGCCATTTGACAAAGGTCACCTGGATCTCTACCTCACTTCTTTCGACCAAAGGAAATTCAATGGTTTGACCTCTCAAAGAAATACCATAACAGCAACAACAATCCTAGAAGGAAACATGGATTTTTAAAAAGTTTGAATGGGGATGGGCATATTAAATAATAACATCAAATCGAGAAATTACTAATGATAAGCCTGATTATTTAAACTTTTAAAAATCCCTGAAACTGTGGCTGAGCATGGTGTCTCACACCTGTAATCCCAGCACTTTGGGAGGCCGAGGTGGGCGGATAACCACGTCAGGAGTTCAACACCAGCCTGGCCAACATAGTAAAACCTCATCTCTACTAAAAAATACAAAAATTAGCCAGGCTTCGTGGTGCATGCCTATAATCCCAGTTATTCAGGAGGCTGAGGCAGAAGAATCACTTCAACCTGGGTGGCAGAGGTTGCAGTGAGCCGAGATAGTGCCATTGCACTCCAGCCTGGGCAACAGAGTGAGACTCTGCCTCAAAAAAAAAAAAAAAAAAAAAGACTAATCTCTTTAATATGAAAAGAGTTCATACCAAGCAGTATGGAAAAGATCAGTGGCCTAATAGAAATATGAATAACAGATATGAACACAAAATTCATAGCAGAGCAGTGAGTCGCTAATGAATCTATACAAAGGTAATCTAAAAAATCAAAATCAAACAATAAAATTACCTATCAGATTAGCACTTAAAAAAATTTAATGACATACAGCCTTCGCCATGGAAAGGGGAAATAGATATTTACTGAAGTGTTGATGGAGGGTGAAAAAAATACATAAAATATTTAGAAAAGCAGTTTTGCAATATTAATCAAAAATTTAAATGAGAATAAACGCAAAAATATAACTGGGAATTTTTGTTGTTGTAACATTGTTTGAATCAACCACCTGGATGTCTATACAATAGGGAATGAATTAGATTATGACACGGATGTATGCTATGGTCTGAATGTTGATGTCCCCCCAAAATTTGTATATTGAAACTGAAACCCCCAAGGCAATGGTATTAGGAAGTGGGGCCTTGTGGGAAATGAGTAAGACCTGAGGAAAGAATTCTTAGAAGTGGGATGATATGTCCTAATGAAAGAGGAAGGGAGCTAATTAGATCCTTCCATGATGTGAAGGCACAGCTAGAAAGAGTCATCTATGAACTAGGAGGTGGCCCTTTATCAGACGCCAAAATTGCCAGCGCCTGGATCTTGGAGTTCCCAGCCTCCAAAACTGTAAGAAATATAAATCTGTTGTTTGCCAGTTTATGTTATTACAGCAGCCTGAATGAACTAAGACACAGAACAATGGATTTCTATGCAGCAGATCAGACAGAACAAGCTAGAACGGAAGGATATGGAAAAGTATCTATTATGTCCTTTAATGGAAAAAAAAAAAAACCCATCAGGTTCAGAACAGTGGTATAAAGTCATCCCATTTGTTTTTTGAAGGGTATCTAGAACATGCATACTTTGTATGTATTTATGTAAAAAATTATCTGGATAGATACATAATTTATTAACAGAATAAATACACAATTTATTCTGGAAATGGGATTGAGAGAACCACAATATAAGAGACTTACTTTTTACTTTATGCTATTTTCCGCTTTTTAAATTTTTTTTTGAGATGGAGTCTCACTCTGTCACTCAGGCTCGGGTCCAGTGGTGCAATCTCTGCTTACTACAACCTCCGTATCCCGGGTTCAAATGATTCTCCTGCCTCAGCCTCCTGAGTTGCTGGGATTACAACCGCCTGCCACCATGCCTGGCCCACTTTTGTATTTTCAGCAGAGATGGGGTTTCGCCATATTGGCCAGGCTGGTCTCAAACTCCTGACCTCAAGTAATCTGTCTATGTCAGCCTCCCAAAATGCTGAGATTACAGGTGTGAACCACCGCATCCCATGTGCTGTTTTCTGCTTTTTATTTTTTATGATTATGCAGTATTTTTGTAATTAAATTTAAAAACGTTGTAAAATAATGCTTGTATTTACATAAAAGTCACTAGAAGCAAAACCCTTTGATGATTTGGCAACATGTGATAAGCCACAGTGCTGGGACTGGCGTGCAGTTGCTGAGGCATTGGCCTTGGTTACAAAATTTAAGGGGTTATCATAAACCTCAGTAATAAAGATAAACTATATATACTTTAAGACCTTAATTTGTTACAGCAGTTTTATTTTCACAGCAAAATTGAGAGGAAGATGCAGAGACACCCCATATACCTTTTGCCCTCATACATGCATAGCCTCCCCTATTATCAGCATCCCTCATCAGTCGTATACATCTGGGGTACCCGCCTCCCTGGCCGTGGACCTGTACTTGGCTGTGGACTGTTAGGAACTGGGCTGCACAACAGGAGGTGAGTGGCGAGTGAGCATACTGCCTGAGCTCTCCTGTCAGATGGGCAGCAGCGTTAGATTCTCAAAGGAGCACGAACCCTATGGTGAACGGCGCATTCGAGGGATCTAGGTTGTGCTCTCCTTATGAGAATCTTATGCCCAAGGGTCTGAAACCATTGCCCATCCCCATTTGCAGAAACATTGTCTTCTATGAAATCTTGTCCATGGTCAAAAAGGTTGGGGACCGTTGGTGTACATGTTACAACTGATAAATCTACATTGACACATCTTTATCATCAATAGTTTACATTAGGGTTCACTCATGGTGTTCTACATTTTATGGGTTTGAAAAAACCTATAATGACACATTTCCACCATTATAAGATCACACAGACCGGGCACGGTTGCTCATGCCTGTAATCTCAGCCCTTTGGGAGGCCGAGGCAGGTGGATCACTTGTGGTCGGGAGTTCGAGACCAGCCTGACCAACATGGTGAAACCCTGTCTCTTCTAAAAATACAAAATTAGCCGGGTGTGGTGGTGCACGCTTGTAATCGCAGCTACTTGAGAGGCTGAAGCAGGAGAACTGCTTGAACCCGAGAGGCGGAGATTGCAGCGAGCCGAGATCATGCCATTGCCCTCCAGCCTGGGCAACAAGAGCTAACCTCTGTCTCAAAAAAACAAAAACAAACAAACAAAACAAAACAAAAGATCATACAGAGTAGTGAAAGACATATTGCTAGAAGTTAAATGGCTGCTCTTTAAGGGGCAGGAAGCTTTGGACAGAGAGACTTCTAGAGCCTGAGTGATAACCCCTCATGGTGGGGTTACACCTGTCTCTCCCTGGTTTGAAAGCTCTATTAGCTATTCCTGAGATACCTCCTTTATTTACGTTGCCTATTGAAGAGAGGCGTTTTTTTCTGTGTGCACAATATGTTTTTGTTTTAATGTTTCATCATAACATAATCTTCTGGAAGACATTTTAAGCAACAAACTAGAGAGCCACAGTTTAGTTACAACACTGTCACCAATGCAAATAATTCGCAGAGGTGAGAAAAGGGGGCTATAAGATGTATTTCTGTGCAGCTGTATTTTTATGCAGCTGTGTGAGACTAAGATTTGACATTGCAAAGACAAGCTCCAATCCCAGAAATATCAAGACTTAACGAATGTTTGCATTTACAATCACAAAATTAACATACTTGCTATGTGTTTGTTTCCTTTGCAAGATTATCAGCTCCTCAGTTCTGCTATTGTTTCTCCCTCACGTCCGTGGCTCTAGAATCCAGTATGGTACTTGGTATATTTACATGTTCAGTAAATAAAATGGCATGAATGAGTAAAGGCAAGCAGTTAGACAGGTAACTGACAATACATGTTCGTGTAATTCAGTTGGAATGACAGGTTTGAAGGAATAGTTCTCAATTTATTCTTCCTTGTTCTGTGACTTGTGATGGAGGTGTTTTGCTGCTCAGTTGGAAGAATGTTTTTCTCAAATGCAAGGGGGAACACTTATACATAAATGAATAAAATCTTCTCATTTAAATTGTCTATGAATCTTGGAAACCTGCTTCTACTTCTGTGATAGGGAGTAGTTCATAAACAAGTGAATGAACAAGTAGCAAACATGTATTAACAGGACATCTTAGAAACAGCTGATGGTCCTTAGATCCAGAGACCAATATTTCAAGAAAATATGTGTTGAAGGTTGTGATTCTTTATTGCACACTTGTGGTATATAGGCTAGTAAAATTGTTCTTGGTTCATATGATGGGATTAAATAAACCAATATTTCATTGTGCTGATCAAAGGACTTTAGCAGTTCTGGGGTTAGGATTAGATCCACAGTCAGCCCACAGGCTTTTCAAAAGAGCAGCCTGTGAAAGGGATGCTGTGTTATCCATTGCTTTGTAACAGATTACCCCCCAGATTTACTGACTTTAATCAGCAATCATTTTATTATATCTCAGGACTTTGTAAGGCTTTTAGGCAGGCATCAGTGGAAGAGCTCCATGTAGCGTCAACTAGTCATTTGCTATGTTCAGATGGAGGCTGGGCTGTCTAGGAGGGTCCAAGATTGTTTTATTCATATGTGATATCTTAACAAGTTGAATGAAATGCTCAGATCAGCTGGAACTATCCCCCAGAGAGCCAACATGTGGCTTTTTATAAATGGCCATTTATGACCCAATCTCAGAATTGCATAGTGGCACCTCTAGAAGGAAGGAGTGTCAAGGAATTTGCAGCTTTGTTTAAAATCTGCCATGAGTGTGAGAGTGGGGAGAATGCAAAGGAAAGCCAAATTTATAGACGAAGGACTGTGTACCCTTCAGGCTCGATGATGAGGCTGCAGGTAGGAGAATGAGAAATAAGGTCAGAAGTTACAGCAAGCATCAAAAACTATGTGACAAGAAAAAGTGCTGGGGCATCAGGCACTTAGAAGGAAGATCTATTAGCAGGTGATGTTGGAGGCTTCCCTCGGAGGCTAGTGCGGGGCCAAGCTAGCGAGGAGGATGGGGGTGCTATTTACTATCAGAGGGGCTCAGATGGCTAGATGGTTGCTTCTTTACGCTTGGACATCGAGTAAGTTTGACAATGTGGTCACCAGAAATCCCCATTTCCTCTTCTCAGTGATTCAGTCTGTTTCCTGTTCCACAGATCGCTTTTCTAACCTGTGACCAGTGATTATTGGGTTATTGGCCTTCCCGTAAACAGAGGCTTCTGTTCCCTCCCCAGACCCTCCCACAGTCTTAAACCTCAGGGGCCATGAGACACAGGGGGTGAAGAACTCCCAGTGGAGCCTCCATTTTCACCAGCAGGTCCCAAATCTGTCACCTGAATTCTGTCTTCCTCCGTTATCCCTCCATATCCTTCAGCTCCCTTCCCTCTTTCAGCCATTCTGCTGTACCTGTTACCAGTGGAGGGTGTCCAGGTTCTTGGTATCCTAAACAAAGAACTGCACAAAATGCACAAACAAAGCAAAAAAGAAATGAAGGGTTTTATTGAAAAAGAAAGTGCACTCCACAGTGTGGGAGCAGCTCAAGCATAGGAGCTCAAAGGCCCCATTACAAAATTTTGGGGCGTTTAAATATCCCTTGGAGGATTCCATAGGTTACTTCAGGTATGCCTTATGTAAATGGAGAGTATGAAGTAAATTCACAAAGTCATTTATGGCTTACTCCCTGTGGAGAGGATATTTCCTGTTAAAACTGAAGTGTGAATCAGCCTTATGTTCCCTGCCTCCAAATCCTATTTTCCTGCCTTATCTCCCTACTCAGAGATGTGATCTCCATAAATCTTTACGGGAGGCAGAGGGACAGATGGTCTTTTTTTTTTTTTTTTCCCTGTAATTGCTTCATGCTGGCTTGGGTTGTAGTCCCTATTTCTTGAGGGTCACGGAACTCTCGCCCTGTTCTGTCTAACAGAGGCAGAATAGCTGCTTGATGGCCAGGGGTGGTGTCTTCACCTGGAACTGGCTGGAACCTTTGTTGCAAGATCATCTGAAGCTTAAAGGTCTCTAGGTGAGAGGAAATGAATTTGGTTAAAAGATTTCATGGCAGCTTCAGGGGGTGGATACCTATGCTGTCAGAATGTTTGTTGTAGAGAGTTGCAGGGGAAAAAACAAAACCTGGTCTGTTCTAGAATCTGTTTCCTCAAAATCTTAACACAAGCAGCTCCATTTTGGTTTGGTTTGGTTTGTTGGGGCCTAGTGCATGGGCTCAGTCCAAAACAGTGGCCTCCCATAATTTTGTTTAAAAATTTTCCCCCTTTTTGATTAGGCTCTCACTTAGGTGAGAGTGTAACCAAAACTTAGGGCCTCAGCGCTGCTCTCCGTTACCATCTTTCTGGGTTTCCGGTCTCAGCACATCATGTATAGGTTATGGTGTCCTCATGGTTGCACATGTCTTTCAGCTCCCGTTATTCCAGTTGAAGAGAGACCACATGACATTCTAGAGATGGCTGCATGCAAGCATTTAAGACCTTTGAGCGAATACAGAGCACCAGGGAGACTATTATTATGATTATCGGGAGGATAATAGCAAGAGACTGGAGTATACTCCTTACCCAACGTCCCTAAAAGCCAAACCGCCTAAAGTCAAATAGATCAAAGAATGAGCTAGATAAGGAGTTTACTCACGTGACTAAGAAATGTCGTCAATCCCCGACTACTGAATTTCTATCATCTTCATTTGATGTATTTCCCCATAGGCCACAAGTGCCAGCGGCAGCACAGGTATTCCTCTGTTTAGCCAAGTCTATTATTTAGCATAACTTTTACAAGAGAATTTAAAGTCTCTTGCATAACTGTAGCCTTGATACTAGAATTTGCTCTAGAACCTATCGTGAGGGATACATTTCTAATCATTGCTTCTTTTACTTTAAACCATGGGAAAAGAACCTAACAAATTATGACCTTTTAGAAGAGTGAAGACCTCCTGCGATGTTCTTTTCAACCCGTGATATGGGTTAAGATGAGTGAACCAATGTTTTGTTTTTGACTGATGATGAGGCAACACACGTACCATGAAAGTTTCTTACCTACATCGGACCTTCATCTTTTATCTATCAAAGTAGAAGTTTATCTATGTATAAGGCTGGCTGCAAACTCCTTCACAAATAAAAATACCCTCCATTAGTGCACATAACAGACCCCTTTACCACTTCTATTGTTCATAGAGGCATAAGCAAGAAAAAATATTCAAAGATAAGAGTTTTGTGATAGTAGAAGTCTCAATCTGTGAACTTGGGAAATGCTGTTCACACCAAGGATGTCATCCTCTTCTTGGGAAAAATTTCCCTGGTTGGTTTTACCTTAAAGATTCCAATGGGTGCACAGCTCCAAGAGTGTGGAGGGACTCTTCTCAGTTGTAAGATTATGAACCCAAATTTCAAGGTCCCAAATTTTCATTGTAGTGTGAATGGCCAGCCTTTTACTTTACCCAGGACTCTCATAAGGCTTTCTTTGAATTGTATTTTTCACCCAAAACTTCCCTACAAATAACTCTCAGGAAAGCCAATTGTTAAATTGTCAGGAAGTTTGCAAGATTGTTGACTTTATGAGGATAGCTTGAACTTGGTCATACTAGACGATTTACGGTATAAATTAGCAACCCTATGCTGAAGCTGGATGTTAAGCACTTACCTGTCTTTACGATTTTATTTTCTCTCCTCTTGCCTCCCCCACCCTCTGTCTAAATTTAATTCAGAATCACCATTTCCACTTGCAGTAGAAACATAGAACATTTGCATCTGAAAATGTAAAATGGTCAAGACCAAGTGGTCTCGTCTTTCTAAGCTTTCGTGTCCTGTCTGTAAAGTGGTGATAGCAACCTCTTGTTCATAGGCTGTGGTGGAGTGAGGTGCTGTCATACACATCTGGACGCAGCAAGTGCTCAGTACACATTGGCCATATCATGGGTCTCCGTCTCTGCATGCACCCAGCCTTGGGTTACTTATTTATCAATGGACAGACACTTTTTGGAGCTCACATTCTTTGAATAGCTGACACTAATGACTCATCAGTGAAGTGTGTTTTCAGTAGGAAAAGTTGTTTTAATGGTGGAACATGCTCAAAACAATCAGTGCACCCTCTTCTACACTGTGGTGAACTATGAAAACCAGATTTCTTTCTGCAAAGCTATATCCTGAGAAGTCGGACAGTATTCTGAACATAAATTTTTGGACTGTTATCCATGCTGGGCTTCTTCTTCTTCTTCTTCTTTTTTTTTTGAAAGGGAGTTTCACTCTGTCTCCAGGCTGGAGTGCAACGGCAAGATCTCGGCTCACTGTAACCTCCAACTCCTTGGTTCAAGTGATTCTCCTGTCTCAGTCTCCTGAGTAGCTGGGATTACAGGCAAGCACTACCATGCCCAGCTAATTTTTGTATTTTTAGTAGAGATGGGGCTTCATCATGTTGGCCAGGATGGTCTCAATCTCCTGACCTTGTGATCTGCCTACCTCAGCCTCCCAGTGTGCTGGGATTACAGGTGTGAGCCACCATGGGTGCTCGGCTTCTTTTACTTGGCCAAAGTTATTCTGAGAGCACCCACTTGGCATTTATCTTTGATTTCCTATGTGTTGAGGTCCTTGTGCATTGAAGTCAGTCATGAATGGTCTGGGCAACAGCCCGTATCTCCCCTTCTCCAGAGTCTGAAACAATGCATTCCTTCCTATGCATCATCTGACATGGATAAATTCTGTTAATGTGTTTTGCCCAATGGAATTCATATCTGATTCTCCCTGCAAGAGTGATTTTTCTTGGAAAAAGAAATATTTTCCTATGCCACTGCTACTATATTTGATGAGATTAATTGCCCACTACTTTAAAATATGTGTATTTTAACAGCCAACAAGGATCTTAAGAAATACATAAAGTAAAAATAAAAATCAGGGCTGGGTGCAGTGACTCATGTCTATAATCCCAGCACTTTGGGAGGCCGAGGCAGGTGGATCCTGAGATCAGGAGCTTGAGAACATCCTGGCCAACATGGTGAAACTCCGTTCTCTGTTAACAATACAAAATTTAGCTGGGTGTGGTCACACACGTCTATCATCCCAGCTACTCGGAAGGCTGAGGCAGGAGAATCATTTGAACCCGGGAGGCGGAGGTTGCAGTGAGCTGAGGTTGCACCATTGCACTCCAGCCTGAATGACAGAGTGAGGCTTTGTTTAAAAAAAAATCAGAAAAAAAATAGAGGTTATTTGTTTGACTTTAGGAAGTGCCAAAGTTTTTTTTTATTGCTAGCTCATGGTTCCTATGGATCATTTTATTTTAAAGTTAGGTTTACTGAGGTATAATTCACACACTGTAAAATTTATTTTAGTGTAGAGTTTATGAGTCTACAAATACATGTGTTGTGTAACCACCACCACGAAGAGTTGAAACATTTCCATTCCTTCCCCAAATTCCCTAAGGCCTTTTGTAGCCAGCCCCCTTCTCCGAAAACAGGCCGTGGCAACCATTGATCTATTTTTCTGTGCCTATAGCTTTGCCTTTTTCTGGGAAATCATACTAATAGAAATCATATAATATGTAGTCAGCCAATATCCTAAGTCTGGCTTTTTTTTAAAACTTAACTAATGCATTTGAGACGTTGATATGATTTGGATTTGCATCCCTGCCCAAATATCATATCGAATTGTAATCCCCAGTGTTGGGAAAGGGACCTGGGGGGAGGTGATTGAGTTATGGGGGCGGTGGATTTCCCCCTTGCTGTTCTCATGAGAGTAAGTGGGTTCTCACGAGATCTGGTTATTTAAAAGTGTGTAGCACCTCCCCCTTCTCTCTCTCTCTCTCCTACTCTGCCGTGTGAAGATGTGATTGCTTCCCTTTCACCTTCCACCATGACTGTAAGTTTCCTGAGGCCTCCCCAGCCATGCTTACCGTACAGCCTTCCTGTATAACCATGAGCCAATGAAACCAGTTTTCTTTATAAATTACCCAGTGTCAGGTAGTTCTTCACAGCAATGCAGGAATGGACTAATACAGATGTACTGATGGCATACTGGTACTAGTAGACCTTTTTTAAAATTGCTGAATAATATTTCATTGTATAAATGTACCACAGTTTGTTTATCCATTCACCAGTTGAAGGGCATTTGAGTTGTTTCAAGGTTTTGGCAATTATAAATAAAGTCGCTATAATAACTATCTGCATACAGATTTCTGTATGAACATAGCTTATCATTTCCTGGGGGTAAATTCTATGGACCACCTTCTTTGCCATCCCCTCAAACTCCTGTGGCTCCCCCATTGTCCTCAGAAATCACCACCCTGGGGAACTGAGTACTGTTTTTACTTCCAACATAGATATGTGAGTTCTGGTGCCAGGAAGCAGTTTCACTTTTTAGGTTTCTGGACAACAGATATATATACCCTCTGTGGAGATAGAGAAATAAATAATAAGCAAGTAAATATATGGGTGATAGACTGAGGGAGAAGTGAGGAAAAACAAGGCGAGTCAGCATGAGACAGGGCTTCTACATCAGGTGCTGTAATTAAGGGCTTCTTCTTAATTAGCAGCCCAGCTGCCTATAAAATTGAATTGTGCGTCTCTGCTTATAAACTGGAATCATGACTCACTGAATTATGATTTGCTTAAATCCACTCTTACCATTTGTGCACATGAGCTGATGTATTGCAGCTGATATCTGGACTAAAGTGAGATGATTAGGAGGTCTCTGGTCATCAGAGATTTCTATTAATAATTCTGTTTGAATAACAGCAATAGCAGCACTTACGAAGCGCTTGCTGTGTACCAGATACTGTTCTAAGGACTTTACGTATACTGACTCATTTAATACCCATGACGGCCTTAAGGCTAGTGATGATGTTTCCTACTTTACAGATTTTGCAGAATTTAAGGCACAGAGAGGTTACGTACAGACAGCAAGAGGCAAAGCTGGAATAAAAAACTCAGGCCATTATAAGCCAGACACTTGACATCTCTTTTTTATCTTCATCCTTGCCTGACAAGGTGACTTCTTATTATCCCTATTTTACAGATGAGGGAATTGAGACTCAAAGAAATTAAGTAACTAGGTCAAGGTCCTCCAGCTGGTGAGTCGTGGAGTTGGGAATGGAATTCAAGTTAGTCCACGTGCTCTCCATCACCTCTCCCTGCCTCTAATAAAATCACTTGGTTTGCCTTGGACTTGACCTAAGTTGAGAGGCTGTCGAAAACATGAAATGAAGATGAATTTGTCTGAGTCTCTGTTAACCTTGCTGCCCAGGCTTAGCACATGCTGCCTGAGTGTTTCTGCCCGGAGCTTGCTCCACGCAGCCTGCTGGCCCCAGAGAGGACCTCTCTGGGGACCAGGAGGTGTGTGGTGAAAACCTTCTGATTTTTACTATGACTTTCCTCAAACAATAAACTCCCTTTAGGGAAGTTGGGAGAGAACAAAAAATAAATACTGGTTAAGGGTATATTTACAATAGATGTCCTTTTGCATTTATTTGACTCAAATTTCCTTAATAGGCTGCCTGTTCTGGGCACCATGCTTGCTCTAATTAGTTTTTTCGTTATGCGATGGTTGTTGGTCTCTGGAGGGAGAGGGAGCCTGGAAGCATGAGCAACAGCTATGGTTATAAAACTGCCAAATAAGCCTGTCATTCATTCCCTTGACTGTGCTCCATGTGGTAAACGTGAAGGCCAACCTTGCCCTTATCAATCTTACCTCCCATGCAAATGCCCTGACACGCACAGTACTTGGGTTTTATTTGTTTTATCATTATTTGGCATCTTCTGTGTGGTAGTTCTGTGTTCAGCACCTTTG
The DNA here is from genome assembly GCF_009761245.1 of Sapajus apella. Classification (NCBI taxonomy): domain Eukaryota; kingdom Metazoa; phylum Chordata; class Mammalia; order Primates; family Cebidae; genus Sapajus; species Sapajus apella. The sequence continues at coordinate 14,266,974 of NW_022436945.1, forward strand.
GACGTTCGCTATCTCCCGTGCCCACAACAGACTTTATGTACATGTCTGTCTCCTTTGTAAATTATGGGCTCCTGAATGTAGAGAAATATGTCATCAAGGATGAATTGGATCTGGTTTTCTATCATCCAGGAGCCCCTAGTTTAGCAGGAGAAACCGACATATATATATATAAATAGTCTGAATAAATGGCACATTATAATAGTGCGTAATAACTAGAACAATAATAGTTACCATTTAAGGAAAATGTATCACAGTCCTGGTACTGCACCAAGTCCTGCACATGTTTCTATGCTTCTTTGCTCCCCAGTGAAATTGAGGCTGTATCAGCTATCTGGTATCATAATAATGCTGTGTAACAACCATAAAACTTCAGTGGCACACAACGTTTATTTTTGCTCACAAATCTGTGCACTGGCTGGCAGCTTCTGCTTCTGGGGTAGCTGACTGTGGGGTAAGGGACCTCAGCTGGGTTATCTTGTGTATCTGGGAAGCTGGGAGCTGGCTGGTGCGAGGAGGGTTTCAGATGAAACAATTTGCCTCTGTTTTAGGAGATCTCTTCTTCTCTAGCAGGCTAGCTCTGGCTTATTCTTTTGGCAGAGGCAGGATTCCTAAGGGCAAGAAGTACACAAGACTCTTGAGGCTGAGACTCAAAATGGGCACACTGCCATTTCTGCTAAACATTTGTATTTGGCCTAAGCAAATTTAAAAGGGTAACCCAGATTCAGGGAATGGGGCAATACACTTTGCTTTTGGATGAGAGGAGCCGTAAAATTATGCTGTAGAGGGCCTGGATACCAGAATGATGAAGAATTACAGCCATTTTTTTGCTGTATCCACCACAGGGACTGCTATCGCCTCCGTTTCACAGATGAGGAAACTGAGGCATAAAGAGATACCTAAGCTCACATAGAAAGTAATGGCAATATATATTAATAGACAAAAGAGCTATAGAATTGTTGGCAAAGGGAGACACTGGTGCTTTTATAAAAGACTATCTCGGGCCGGGTGCAATGTCTCACGCCTGTAATCCCAGCACTTTGGGAGGTAGAGGCGGGCAGATCCCAAGGTCAGGAGTTCGAGACCAGCCTGATCAACATGGTGAAACCCCATCTTTACTGAAATACAATAATTAGCTGGGTGTGGTGGCGAGTGCCACTAATCCAAACTACTCAGGAGGCTGAGGCAGAAGAATCACTTGAACCCTGGAGGTGGAGGTTGCAGTGAGCCGAGATCGCACCACTGCACTCCAGCCTGGGTGACAAAAAATAAAAAAGACTACCTTGTGTGGAAGAAGAGTGGGGATGAACCTGAGCGCTCTAGCAGATGCTCTTGATGTCCTGTCCCACATCATGCCAGGACCACCTCTGAGGTCACTGGTAGCTGTAATGGGTAGTTCCCACATGCTGTAAGCTGCTCATTTCTTTTTATTATTTATTTATTTATTTATGAGGCCGAGTCTCACTCTGTCACCCAGGCTGGAGTGCAGTGGTGTGATCTCAGCTCACTACAAACCTCTGTCTCCCAGGTTCAAGTGATTCTCCTGCCTCAGTCTCCCGAGTAGCTGGAATTGCAGGAGCCCACAACCACGCCCAGCTAATTTTTATATTTTTAGTAGAGACCGGGTTTCACCATGTTGGCCAGGCTGGTCTCGAACTCCCGACCTGAGGTGATCCGCGTGCCTCAGCCTCCCAAAGTGCTGGGATTACAGGTGTGAGCCACCACGTCTGGCCTGCCCACTGCTCATTTCAAGGGATTTTGCTCCTCTGCCTGAGGCTTTCTCCACTGCCATCGAGGTTTGCTGAGTCTACCTGCAGGGCAGCCTACAAGTGTCAGACAAAAAGTGCCCAATGGTAACCTTCAACTTAAGGGTATAGGAGCTGGTGAATCAGAACCCCAGCTTCCCCATTCAATGGTGGAGCAATTCTGTGGCACGTTTTACAAAGTCTCTCAGAAGATCCCCTTAGGGATTGAGCCCCAGATTACTCTCGGTGGTAACCTGCTAATTAATACACACTTCACTGTCTTCCTTCTTCAAATAAACCACCTACACCCAAGCCCTTGATTCAGGGTCTGCTTTTATAGGAAATCAAACTAAGAAACCTTGAAGGATGGCTGAGATATTGACAGATAGAGGGAGGCTGGTGAGTGTTCCAGGTGGAAGCTCTTTTGAACACTTTGGACATTGTTTCTAAATTTTCTTTGTGCAAATGATATTATATTTGCATATTATTTTATTTTCATTTCAGATAATTCCTTCTAGGATTGATTCCCAGAAATAAGAGTTTAAACATTTCGCAGGCTTTTAGCCACTGAAACCTAACCTTTAACATTAAGGATTTGCTCAGCAGATATCCATCTTCTTATCACCCGAAGTTTTTAACTACTGAAAGTTTTTTTTTTTGAAACTGTCTCACTCTGTCATGCTGGGGTACACTGGCACCATCTTGGCTCATTGTAACCTCCACCTCCTGGGTTCAAGTGATTCTCCCACCTCAGCCTCCCACATAGCTGGGATTACAGGAGCCTGCCACCACACCCCAATTTTTGTATTTTTAGTAGAGATGGGGTTTTGCCACATTGGCCCAGCTGTTCTTGAACTCCTGACCTCAAGTGATCCGCCCACCTCAGCCTCCTAAAGTGCTGGGATTACAGGCATGAGCCACCTGTAATTACTGAAATGTTGAGGGTATGGGGTGTTGCTTTTAACTAAGCATAGCACATATGTCCCAATTTAAAATTAAACATTAAATACTAAACATCGCTATTCTAAAACCCTATTGATATTTCCGGTACCATGAACTTACCGGCTAGTGTTCCGTATACAATCATAATCTGTCTGCATATTCTTCATATCTTGTCCTTTTTTCTCATCTCTTCTGAACTGTCACAATTTTAGCTGACAGCTCCCAAACGAACCACCCTCCCTTCATAGTATTTTCCTAAGCCAAGCAATTCACTTCTCTATTGCCTTCCATCCAGACAGGCTTTCCACACCTGTAGGCTCATTTTCCATGACCAGGATGGCTCATTAGAATTTTCACTAAACACAGGGCTGTTCTCTCCCTCAGGGACCCCCACAAAACAAGCTGCTGCCAGCTAATATGTTGTTTGTGGAGATGGGGTGGGGGAGGGCAGAACATCAGAAGAGGGTTCACAGACTTAGTGGCCCTTCCGAGGGGATGAAATAAACGTGGTATAACTTGAGAATAATCTGGACAATTTTCTGCTCCCCAGAATATCCACCTCACAGCCTCTAATTCAGTGCTTTGTTCTTTTGGACCCTGAAAGCTTTTTGGTCTTCAATAATTCTCTATTAAAATGCAAATCCCTACTGGGAGTTGTTAAGCCTTATCAGCTAATAGTTGACTGTCGCGGGAGCATTAAGATCCTGCTCTAATGGGGCACAGAATGGCAGAGGGATGGGACCGTACCGTGGAAGGACAAATAGATTCAGGAAGAAAGAGAGGGGGTATTTACTAAAGGGGTCATTTTGGGGCCCTTCTTGTGTTTTGACCAGAATGAACTTTGCTCACCATTATCCACAGCTGTTTCCTTTGCTTTCTCAACAGCAGCCATTTTTAAATGGCCTTTGACCTGAGCATAAGTTGAATTAAGGAGGAATGCTGGAGCATGTCTGCTTTGCCTAAATTAGAAAGACTAAAAGTAATCTAAGGAAATTGCTACAGAACCCTTCTCTGCTCTAAATTTAGCTCCCATTTAATCGCATCAGTGTCGTGGTTCACACATGGCTTTTGGTGACTCAGTGGGGTCGCAGCAAAGCCTGGATGTGGCCAGGGTGACGGGTGCGTTTCCTTTGGGGTAGGAGGAAGTGGAATTCATACCAGCAGACTTAGCAATGTGTGCCTGTCAGGAGGGACCAAAAGAAAGCATGGATGCACACGGCCAATTTATCCAAACTCCCTGGAAAACTGCAGAGATGCGGCGTGACCTCTACGGGAAATGAAGGTATCCATCAGCTGAGTCCCAGCCTTCCAGCCAGAGCACCTTCTCTGTCACCCGTAGCTGTCGCACATATGTCTTCTCTCCCCTGCTGGACTGTGAGTGCCCTCATCTTTGACGGGAGCCAAGGCTACTCCATCACTGGGGGCAAGTCCAAAATGCTTTCAGAAAAATATGCATCCATAAAGAATAAATGGCAATGCAGGATCATTCCAAAGCAGTGGCGTAAAAATAAGTGCAGTCTTTGCCACCCTGTCCTCCATTTTCCCCAGGTCTGTTTTTCCTTTTCAGATGTATAATTCAAAATATTTAACAACCAGAAAGGCACCAGTGCTAACCAACCAGAAAAGAAGCAGGCTTGCCCATGCAATCAATCCACGGGGCTCTGCGGCTGCCCATTGTGCAGCATTAACCCCTCCAGGGGTTCCAAGGGAGGGGCTGAGTTTGCAAAGGGACACCCAGCGGGCTCAGGATACCATCTGCTGACCCAGCAGTGTAAAAGCATTCCAACATTCCTGATGCTTTCTGCCTGAGTCCCAGCACTACCCAATTCCAGGCACCCAGCTCTAATCTCCAATCGTGTGCTGAAGCTGGGCCTAGGGAAGCTGTCCTTGCCTGGGGCCTGGATACTTTGGTGAGGGCAGGTCACTGACCTCAATCCTGGGCAGGCATGGAGGTTTAGTGAGAGGCCCAAGAAGGCAACGTCTGTGCAGCTCTGAGCTGGGCTGTCAGGACCCGTTAAGCCTTTCCTCAGATACAGAGGTGTAGGCACTGGCTTTGACATCCACGAAATTCCCTCATATATCTCTCTTTCTCTAGGAAAAGGCTGCTTCTGACATTGAGACCTAAACTTTCTATTCTTTATTTTTTCTTTTTTTAGCTTAGCCTGTTACCATGATTGAAGAAAAAAATACTTTCCCCATTTCTCCCTTCTCCATGTCTTCCCCCAACCATCACACACAAAACAATCAAAACAGCTTATCTTTAGGCAAACCCGTTTCTGCTGCTTCCTGGGGAAAGGAGAGGAACTGTTTTTGTTGTATGCATTGGTGGAGGTGGGGATGGTGGGCTCATTTTTACTCCCTCTGGCCTCATTCCTACCTCCAACTTCTCTGTCTAGTCCAGGGGCAGGGAACTCTGACTCATAAGGTCTTTGAATAGAATCATGGACTTGGAGGGGGTGGGTACAGGAGGAGAGCAAGGAAGTCAGGTATTTTCAGTTTGTCAAAAATCCTAATAGAAAATATAGATTAACACTTTTGTGTGCGGCTAGAGAAATTCAACTTCAGCTAGTTTAGGGGAAAAAAATGAAGTTAATTGGCTCATGAAATCAATCCACTGGAAAGCGGGGTGTGCTAAGTCTCAGGGACAGCTAGAGCCAGGGCCTTAAGTGTCACCAGGGCACTCTTTTATTCCCCTTGTCTCACCTCTGCTCTTCTCCAAGTGTGGGCTCCATGCTGCAGGCCAGTGGTTCTCAACCAGAGATAGAGAGCTATTTTACTCCCCCAAGGGACATTTGGCAGTATCTGGGGGACATTTTTGATTGTCACGACTTGGGGAAAGGTGCTACTGACATTCAGTGGGTAGAAGCCAAATATGCTGCTAAATATCCCACAATGTATAGAACAGCCTCCCAAAACAAAGAATTATCTCACTAAAAATGTAGTAATAGTTGAGGAACCCTGCACTAAGACCAGTGTTTTAGTTTGCTCTTTGCTGCAACATAGAATACCACAAACTGGGTAATTTATAATGAACAGAAATTTATTTGGCTCAAATGGCAGGGCACGGTGGCTCATGCTGGTAATCCCAGCACTTTGGGAGGCCAACGGGGGCAGATCACCTGAGGTCAGGAGTTTAAGACCAGCCTGAACAACATAGTGAAACCCCCTCTTTACCAAAAATATAAAAGTTAGCCTGGCATTGTCAGATATAGTAAGTTGCTCTTCAAAGGTTTAATTTTTGACTTACCTGTTTTTTGTTCTGAGATCAACTTCCCTGTCACTTCTCCTAAGTTACCTGCTCTGTAAACAACTTCTCTCACCAGTCTCAATCTGTAACTCACTTCTCTTCTGTGTTTGGAACAAGTCCTCCTTGCTTCTAGCTACCCGTTCTGTAGACGGCCCCTCCCACCTAAATTACCCTTCCCACCCTTGCTGCACCCTAGCCTGCCTGGACATGACTTGTACTGTAACAGACAGCCTCTCCCTTCCTGCCTAGTTAATCCTATTCAATTTTAAACAGTAGCCAATTGGGTCAGCTTAGATTGTGCAATCCAACTCCAGCCAATGGGGATAGGACACAGAAGCAGGGACTAACTGTGTTAGGAATAAAAATGCCTTCCTTCCCTTGTCTGGTGTGCTCTTGCCATGGCCAGGAGTGTGAGCAGCACCCTTCTGCCGAAGTAAATTTGCCTTGCTGAGAAATCTTTTTTTCAAGTGCTCGTTTTCTTTAGGACTCTGAGTTCTTATTTCTAACAGCATGGTGGTGAACACCTGTAGTCTCAGCTACTTTGGAGGCTTAGGCAGAAGAATCACTTGAATCCAGGAGGCAGAGGTTGCAGTGAGTTGAGATCACACCACTGCACTCCAGCCTGGGTGACAGAGCAAGACTCAGTCACAAAAAAAGAAAAAGGAAAAAGGAAAATTTATTTGGCTCATATTTCTGGAGGCTGAGAAGTTCAGGATTGAGGAGCTGCATCTGGTGAGGGCCTTCTTTTTGCGTTTTCTCATGCTAGAAGGCATCACATGGTAGAAGGGCAAGAGAAGGCCAGAGAGGGAGAAAAAAAGGGGCCAAATCTGTACCGTTAGCAGCAACCCATTCCTTCCACAACAGCATTAATCCATTCATGAGGGCTCTGCCTAATCACATCTCACAGGTCCTACCTCTCAATGCCACCACACTGGGGACCAAGTTCCAACACATAAACGTTGGGGGATACATACAAATTTGAGCAGCCAGCTTCCTCCTGGAAACATAGCTGCTGGCAGCTCTCAGGCCCATATCTAATGGTTTTGGTGACCTAAAGGGGACTGAGACTCACTCACCGTGATCCAAATATCAAAAATGTCAGGGAATGCCTCTGATTGGTCCAACTTCATCCAGCAACACTTCCCTAGACTAATCGTTATGTCTACAAATTGGACGTTAGAAGGTCATGGAACCCTTTCTAGAGCTTCATGTTTGGAGTTGGTAAGACATATTCTTGGAATGAGAAGGGTAAAGGGCAGACCAGAAAATAGATGATAATCAGACCACAAAAGCTGCTAGTGAGTAAGTTTAGTGGATTTGGGAGGCAATATCTTTTAGAAGTAGACATATGAGGCAGCAGGCAAAGAGAAGTGACCTTCAAAGGAGTCAAGTTTGGGAACCATATTCATCCAGAGCCCACCACTAAAATACTGCACAGGCCAGACCAGTGTCCCATACTCCAGACTCTTTCTTCCCTACTCCTCTTATTTTCACTTATTTATTTAATTTTTTTTGAGATGGAGTGTCTCTCTCTTGCTCAGGCTGGAGTGCAGTGGCGAAATCTTGGCTCACCACAACCTTAGCCTCCCAGGTTCAAGCAGTTCTCCTCCCTCAGCCTCCCAAGTAGCTGGGATTGCAGGCACGTGCCACCATGCCTGGTTGATTTTTATATTTTTAGTAGAGATTGGATGCCACCATGTTGGATCAGGCTGGTCTCAAACTCCTGACCTCAGGTGATCTGCCATCTTGGCCTCCCAAAATGCTACAATTATAGGCATGAACCACTGTGCCTGGCCCCTACTCCTCTTATGAAGGCAATGCCTGGGGGACCTGTTGTCCACTCAGAATCCTTGGGTGGTGAGTGGCTATTGAGATAAACTAATTATTGCTAATGTTTAGCTAGTTAATGAGTTATTCCTTCCAGATGACATAATGCCTTACCCCATTACAATGTGCATAGTCTTTCAAAGGTCTCTAAAGGAGGAAACAGTGGTAGAACTTTCAGTCAAGTCGGAGCTTGGTGGGAAATTTTTTTTTTTTTGTGGCCACCTCTCCATTCAAGTCATTAATGCAGGTAGCAAGTTACACTATATCTGAATAAGACAAGATCAAGGTTAACATTTACTTTTTTTTTTTTCCAACTCTTACGCTGGATTCACGGTATACATGTGCAGGTTTTTACCTGGAACTATTGTGTGATGCTGAGGTTTGGGGTACAAATGATCCTATCACCAAAGTACTGAGCATAATACCCAACAATTAGGTTTTCTTTTTGTTTGTTTGTTTTGCTTTTTTTTTTAATTGTTTAAGTTCCAGGGTACATGCGCAGGATGTGCAGGTTTGTTACATAGGTAAGCACAACAGTTAGATTTTCAACTCTCACCCCTTTCCCTCCATCCCTTCCTCCCCCATCTGGCAGCCCCCAGTGCCTGTTGCAAGGCCAACATTTTCTGAGTACATTCTTCGAAACAGGGAGTCCCTGGATGCCAGTAATTGTTATCGATAATAAAGATTTCATAATAAAATCTATTAGTGAAATGCTGGTTTAGATGACATTTCGTTGCGTTTTTTACTATAAGACTCAGGGCCTTTAATAGAATGGGTGTTGTGATTTTCAAAGAAGGAAGAATAATATGTAGGTGACCCAACTTATTGGGCCAAGGGTCCCCCTCACTGAGGTGCATTTTACGTAGGACTACCAGTCCTGTTTTGTCCTTGCATAATTGCTAGAGGTATTCTCCTTTGTTCCCTAGAGTGTATCAGTTTGGAGGATAAATTTTATGGTCACTTTATTCTAACAGGAATACACTTTGGAAAATGCTTTTCTGTTGTTTTCTGGATTTGTGGAGAGCAGCTTTTTTTTTCTTTTTTTTTTTTTTTTTTGAGACCGAGTCTCTCTCTGTTGCCCAGGCTGCAGTGCAGTGGCATGATCTCGGCTCACTGCAACCTCTGTCTTCTGGTTTCAAGAGATTCTCCTGCCTCAGCCTCCCAAGTAGCTGGGATTATAGGTGTGTGCCACCACATCTGGCTCATTTTTGTATTTTTAGCAAAGATGGGGTTTCACCATGTTGGCCAGGCTGGTCTCAAACTCCTGACCTCAAGTGATCCACCCGTCTCAGCCTCCCAAAGTGCTGGGATTACAGGCGTGAGCCACCACACCCGGCCGAGAACAACTTTTTATAGGTTTAAGTTAGCCTTAGGACTTTCTGTTTGATGGCATATTTTCAATACTTAGGTGTCAAATTTAGAGATGGACTCATCTCTTAGTAATCTCTAGCTGAGCACAGAATGAAACTAACCTGGACAGATGGTTTCCCATTGTCCCCAGAACACTTCTAAATTGATTCCCCATTAATATTAGCATTAGAATCCCCAAAACAAAGCATCGATTATTTAAAATTAAACCGACCCTAAGGTGATTACATTATTAAAGTTTTTGTTTTTGTTTTTTGGTTGTTAAAAGACAGAAGCTCAACCTTAACAGGCCAAAAAAAAAAAAAAATGCTAGTAATTTGGGGAAGAAACTTAGAATCAGAGGACTAGCTTCAGGAAACAGATCACTGTTGTGTACCTTGAGGGCTGACCCCAGCTTCCTGATGCTTCCAGGATTTTCTCTCCAACCACAGCTTTTCTCTGCTTCGCTTCAGTCTTTCCCACCAAGGACGATGCATACAGGTGATTACAGAAGTCAAAATTCATGATCTTCACGTATTCACATAATGAGCATCAGGCAAAACAATTATTTTAAAATTATAATTACGAGTGAAATGCTAAGCAGCAGAGTGATTTCACGGGAGGAGGAAACAGGATAATGATGCTTTTGTTCTATAGTCAAAGTATGGGACAAAAATGATTCTTGAAAAACGTTTTCCTTGAAAGTTTCTTATATCACTTGAAAAGTACAATATATGTGGTTTGATATATTCAACTCTGAATACATACAAATGACAGAGGTATGCAGTAGTGTACAGAACATAATGAAGGATGCACATGCAAAACACACGTTTCCAGATTTTTACTTACATGAAAAAGAGATGATACCGGGCGAGGTGGCTCTTACCTGTCATCCTGCATTTGAGAGCCCAAGGCAGGTGGATCACCTGAGGCCAGAAATTTGAGACCAGACTGGCAACGAGGTGAAACCCCATCTGTAATAAAAAATGCAGAAATTAGCTGGGGGTGGTGGCACGTGCCTGTAATCCCAATAATTCAGGGGGGCTGAGGCAGGAGAATCTCTTAAACCCAGGAGGTGGAGATTGCAGTGAGCCAAGATCACACCACTGCACTCTAGCCAGAGCAACAGAGCGAGACTGGCTCAAAAAAAAAAAAAAAAAAAGAGAGAGAGAGCGAGAGAAAGAAAGAGCGAAAAATAAATAAAAGGATAAATAAATAAAGGAAGACTGCAGATGGTTTCTCCTAGCCACAGTCAGGGAGAAGGACGGTGTTCACGCTTCAGTCTCACATTCTCCCTGGGGTGTGTCTCACTGAAGGGAAGGCTGAGAGGAGCCGCCTGTACTCTTTTGACTGTTGATTTCCTCTCAATTCTCTAAATTCCACACTCTCACTATGGGATCTTGGAAACACTGATTTAACCTTTCCGTTCCTCAGATATAAAACTAGGGCGATGACAGAACATGCCTCATAGTTTTATTGTGATGATTAAATAGAATAATACAAGCAAAGTATTTAGAACAGTGCCAGGCATCATTACTACTACAGCTGTTTGCAGTAGAACGAAACCAGTAGGGCCTCTGTTCTCTGGGGAGTTTTATTTTACTGGTTTTCTTTTTCTTTTTCTTTTTTTTTTTTTTTTTGATGGAGTCTCGCTCTGTTGCCCAGGTTGGAGTGCAGTGATCTTGGGTCACTGCAAACTCTGCTTCCCAGGTTCAAGCAATTCTCCTGCCTCAGCCTCCTGAGTAGCTGAGACTACAGATGTTCACCACCACGCCCAGCTAATTTTTATATTTTTAGTAGGGACAGGGTTTCACCACGTTGGCCAGACTGGTCTTGAACTCCTGGCCTCAGGTGATCCGCCTGCCTTGGCCTCCCAGAGTGCTGGGATTACAGACGTGAGCCACAGTGTCCAGCCTGGCTTTCGTTTGGTTTGTTTCCTCCTCACTCCCAGTTTTTGTTTTATTTCTTTGGTTTTTAATCAATCTTCTGACGGATTTGCACCTGATGGAGAGAAAGCATCTTGTTTTTGTTGTTCTGTTTTGTTTTGAGACAGGGTAACACTATGTTGACCAGGCTGGACCTGAACTCCTGGGCTCAAGGCAACCTCCCACTCAGCCTCCTGAGTAGCTGGGACCAGAGGCACACACCTCTATACCTGGCTAGAAAGGTGCTTTTGATTCCTTCTTCAGAAGTCCCATTCCATGATCACTTATTCAACAAATATTTATTAAGTAACTCCTGTGGGTGAGGCATGATTCAAGTTGCTTCAGATGTAGCAGAAAACAAATCAGCACAAATCCCCACCCTCATGGTCTTATGTTCCCATGGGAAAGGGAAATATGAAGGAAAAATGTCACACATCGGCCGGGCGCAGTGACTCATACCTGTAATCCCAGCACTTTCGGAGGCTGAGGCAGGCAAACCATGCTGTCAGGAGTTTGAGACTAGCCTGGCCAACATGGTGAAACCCCGACCTTACAAAAAAAGAAAATTAGCTGGGCATAGGGGCACGTGCTGGTAATCCCAGCTACCCGGGAGGCTGAGGCAGGAGAATTGCTTGAACCCGGGAAGCGGAAGTTGCAGTGAGCTGAGATCGCGCCACTACACTCCAGCCTGGAGGACAGAGTGAGACTCCATCTCAAAAGTAAACAGGCAAACCATGCTTTTTCTGCTCCCAGCTTATACTTCAAATTCCGTTGTGTTTCTCCCCTCTCCTGCTGCAGCTTATACTTGTTTATTAATACTTTTTTTTTTTGACAAATCTTATTTTATTCAGATAGCAGTCTGATCACACATGGTCGAAGAACACTCGAATAATCAAATATAATCAGATGTTAAAGGCTGGTCTTCAAACATGAGAACCATTGATGCCCCACTTGCCTATGATCTCTTCCACACAAACCGCATCCACACCCCAGCCACCACCAAATCATTCAGCACAGCTTCCCTAACTGTGAGCTGTTGGAAGGGACCAGTCTGAGCAAGAATGACTATTGTTTTCAGGCTCTGACTAGCTCTAGGCATCTCAGCAGGGGTGGGAGGAACCAGCTCAACCTTGGCGTAGTACCAAAATGTGGCCAGTCCAGGGTTTGGAGAAGTCACAGCAGCGTCCACCAGCGCCTGGGGCTTCTCTGCAAGGTTATGGGTGAAGTGGGCTATGATTCTGGGATGGAAAATCCATCGCCCCGAATGGCCGGCTGAACGTCTATCTGCAACTTCTTGATGACCCCTCCTTGATGTAAACCTTTCCCTTGTTTTGGTTTATTTGCAAATACCCTAGGTTTTCCCAGAAAGAGTTTCAGGCAGCTTCCTTGCCCTTTGGCCTCGTTGTTTGCAAGTGACTTGTTCCTCTGCAGCATGTGCTGTGATATTTTTCTTTTCCTTTTCTCTTTTTTGAGACAGAGTCTCATTCTGTTGCCCAGGCTGGAGTGCAGTGCTGCATAATCTCGTTTCACTGCAATCTCTGTCTTCCAGGCTAAAAATGATTTTCCCACTACAGCCTCTTGAGTAGGTGGGACTACAGACATGCGCCACCAAGTCCAGCTAATTTTTGTATTTTTTTGGTAGAGTCAGGTTTTTCACCATGTTAACCAGGCTGATCTCAAGCTTCTGACCTCAACTGATCCGCCTGCTTTAGCCTCCCAAAGTGCTGGGATTACAGGTGTGAGGCACTGCGCCCAGCCATGCTGGGATGTTTTTCCTTGGTGCTAGTTCCATTTCCTAAGCTGGAATTCCATCTCCCACTTGGTTCTTTCAGAGTCCCTTCTTTTTGTGCAGACAACAAATCCTAATTTAGCATCACTTGTGATTACAATTAATGTGCTGTTTACTCCCTCTTCCAGATCATTAATGAAGATGTTAAATGAGACCAGAATGAAACCGTGTCCCCATGGCATTCCATTAGACACCTTCCAACAACTTGACACTCTGCCATTTGCTGTGTCATTACTCTTTGTTTACCTCGTGAGCTCAGGCCTTTACTTTTGAAAGAGGCAGAAAGCTTGCTATTTCTACTGCTGCATGGGTGCCACTTAAAGGGTGGGGATATTAAAACCTGGCAGATTGTAAATGCATCCTTTTGAGTTTGAATTAAATGTGGATTATGAATAGAGCATTGTCAGTAAATACTGTTGCTCTCCTTCCTCTCGGATGCTTTTGTTTGCTCTTGACTTCCTGCTGCTGTTGTCTTTCTGGAAGCAGAGACGAGTAGATGTTTGCTGTATGTAAAGATACTGTTTACATCAGCCTAACTATGAGCGTGAAGTTACACTGCTGCCTGTGGAAGATGTGGTAGATGGATTGCATTCACGGCTCTAGTTCTCTCCTCCCCATATCTATGCCCTTGACTGATATAACTTTGTGGTACCTTCCCACTCTGACTCTGTCCAGCCACGTGACTTCCTTTGACAAATGAGATTTCAGCAGACATAATGCAAGCATAAGCTTGGAAAAAAGCACTGCATGTCTGCTTGTACTCCTGAGCCTCCACTATTGCTCTGAAAACATACCCAGGAGAGCCTATTGGAAGACAGTACCCGGAACAGAGCCCCAATCCCTCCAGCTGACTAGCCAGGGCCAGCCTAGATCTTCCGCCAACTGGATGACCCTCAGATATGTGAGTGAAAACAGCAGAACCTGCAAGCTGACCACCACCAGATGTGTGAGCAATAAGTATATTGCTTGTGAGGTTTTGTTTGTTATACAGCATCAGCTCTGGCAATAAATAGCTGATATAATAGCACACATTTGGAGTCCTATGGACGGTGAACTCACTGATCTTCTAAAGGTTTTCTACATGGTGGGTCCCTGACATGATCCTTTACAAGAAAGGAGAAGGAAAAGTTTTCTAAATAGATACTCAGAAGGAAAAACAGGCTCCAGTGTCTGCAGTAACCTTTAAGAAACAAGGAGCAAGGGAGAAAAAGAACCTCCATGGAGACTTACAGAATTTGCAGGGCACTAAACAAAACTCCTTTTTCTTCTCTCTCTTTTTTTCATTTTTTAAGAAGAAACAAGGTCTCACTGTACTGCCCAGATTGGTCTCAAATTCCTGGGCGCAAGTGATCTTCCTGCCGTGGTCTCCCAAAGTGTTGGGATTATAGGTGTGAGCCACTGCACCTGGCCTCCTTTTTCTAATGAAGACAGGAAAGAGAAATGAAGAGCGACCGAAGAGCGACCTAAGAACGAGAGTGCACTGACTCTCCCCTAACACGAGGCTCTGGTTTGCTGTTTCATTTTCAGATACTTGCCCCCTGAAACTGTCACATCACTCAGCCAGCAGCTGAAAAATGCTCCCTTGGTTTATGGCAACACCACTGTTACAGGAGAGGGGTTCCGATCCAGACCCCAAAAGAGGGTTCTTGGATCTCGTGCAAGAAAAAATTCAGGGTAAATGCGTACAATAAAGTGAAAGCAAGTTTATTAAGAAAGTAAAGGAATAAAAGAAAGGTAGAACGCCCCGAGGGCTGATGGTTGCCCATTTTTATGGTTATTTTTTCATCATCTGCTAAACAAGGAGTGGATTATTCATGTCTCCCCTTTGTAAACTATATAGGGTAAGTTCCTGACATTGCCAAGGCATCTGTAAACTGTCATGGCGCTGGTGGAAGCATAGTCGTGTGGAGACCAGAGGTCACTCTCTTGGCCGTCTTGGTTTTGATGGGTTTTGGGTGGCTTCTTACTGCATCTGTTTTATTAACAAGATCTTTATGACCTGTATCTTGTATTGACTTCTGATCTCATCCTGTGACTTAGAATGCGTTAACCACCTGGGAATGCAGCCCAGTAGGTCTCAGTCTCATTTTACCCAGCTCCTGTTCAAGATGGAGTTGCTCTGGTTCACACGCCACTGACACTGAGACAGATGGCTTTACTAAGATGGGTGAAGCCTGGAAAAGGAGTCTGTGCTCTTTACCCTGAGTGGAGCACACGCTTCTTAAGTGCACAGGCTTCTGAAGGCACAACCTCTGCTCCCTGGGCCTTAAAAAAAATTTTTTTTTATTTTTTGGAGACCAAGTTTGGCTCTGCCACCCAGGCTGGAGTGCAGCAGTCTCAGCTCACTGCAGCCTCTGCCTCCTGGGCTCAAGCGATTCTCCTGCCTCAGCCTCCTGAGTAGGTGGGATTACAGGTGTGTGCCATTACGCCTGGCTAATTTTTGTATTTTTGGTAGAGATGGGGTTTCATCATGTTGGCCAGGGCTGGTCTCGAACTCCTGGCCTCAAGTGATCTGCCCGCCTCAGCCTCCCAAAATGCTGGGATTACACGTGTGAGCCACCATGCCCAGCACTTGGGGCGTCTCTTACTCAGCAGCTCTCTAGGCTGCCTCTTCACTGTGGATGCCCAACCTTAGAATGGGCAAAGCGTGGCCCCGGCCAGCAGCCTGGGCATCACCCAGGAGCTCGTCAGACGTGCAGAATCTCAGAGCCCACTCACACCTACCGAATTCAAACTGACATTTCACCAGAGCCTCAGGGAATTTGGGTGCGCATTAAAGTTCAAGAAGCAGGGGTCTTAGGAGATGTAGAGCTGCTCTGGAAGGGCAAATCATTTATTTTGGGGTCCATCCCCCCCTCTATGTGGTGAGTTTTTGAGGGGAGGATGATAGCTTGTGAGTCTTTGTATCCCCAGCACCAAGCACTATGCCTAAATGTAATAGGAGCTCAAAACTAATTTGCTCAAATGCAGTGAGCTGATGTAACTGAACAGCCAGACTCGTCAAGCTTACTCCCCTGTCTCATGGACGGATTTTTCTCTCCAGGATTCCTGAGCTCCCTGGAGCAGCAACCACCTTGAAGGTGCCAATTGTCAAAACATGGCAACCCCCCCCCCGACTGCCAAAATCTGCCCACTCCAGATATTTAGGTTTGAACATTGGAATGTAAAGCACAACATCCAGTGGATTTGAATAAGTGAATTTGGGACTGGCATTCTGCATATATTGCAATGTCAAGGTGGAACTTAAATTAGGGCCCTACTAAAAAATTTGCTAGGGCCTTCAACAGTGGACTCAGAAATAGAGCAGTGGGCAGGGAGGGAGAGAGGAAGAAGGTAAGAAAACAGGGAGCGTGGCAATGGGGGAGGGAGAGGAGAGAAAAAATAGGCTAGGGCTTAGGGGACCTACATTTTACCTTCTTATTTTCTGGCGGAACTTGGAATTTTTCACCTCCTCTCACGGTATCATTGACATTAAATATCCAATCTTCTCTGCCCCACATCAACTTGAGTAATATACCACAGCCAAGGTTGGCTGCATCTGCTCTCCTCCTCCTTACTCAATTCAAGTTAAGACTGCTCACACCATACATTACTACTGGGATTTTTTAAATGATTTATTTTGCTACACAATTCAGACCTTTGAACCAGGCTGGATGCTGGGTGCTTTGTTGACACAGTAGTTAGGGATAAAAGGGGAGTTTGGGGGATTGCAGAATTCTGACTTTCTATAAATCACTAATTTTATTGTAGTAAATAGAGGTCACCTCCTGGAACTTCAATAGCTTGCCTTGAAAAATGGCATGAAACTGTCAATGTCCATCAAAAGAGAAAAAAATAGGACAAAAAGAGTGGAGGGGGAAATACATTTTCCCAGTTTTAGCCAAGGCTGCATCAAGAATATGGCTAGTATGGTCAAAGCTACTTTTAAGAGGTGGCCCAGAAACTTCCCATTGCTTCTTTGTACACATTGTCTCTTGCCCCTGCCCTGGATAAGAGGCTAAGGGCAAAGAATGTGGGAAAGCAGCTGGGGTGCGGGGGGCCTTGGACGTTCAGTCCTGTCATGAGCTTAGAAGGCCTAAGCCAGAAGGGAGAAACTGAAGAGCGCACTCCAAAACTGCGCCCGAGTCCGCTGAGAGTAATCACAACAGATACCGCACATGGCAGGGGCTGTAATCACAGGCAAACTCGGGGGCCCTGGAGGGAAGGTCAGTGGCTGGGGAGAGTCTGCTAAACTGACAGACTCTAGCTTGAGTTATTCAACACCTAACTCCCTTCTTTCTTTTTTGTTCTTCTGTTTTTTCTTTCCTTGTTTGATTTGGTTGGATTTGATTGCATTCTGGGGCACACGTGCAGGACATGCAGGTTTGTTGCAAAGGTAAACGCGTGCCATGATGGTTTGCTGCGCTTATCAATCCGTCACCTAAGTGTTAAGCCCAGTATGCATTAGCTATTTTTCCTGATGTTTTCCTTTCCCCCACCCTTCTTTCTTGTGTGTGTGTGTGTGTGTGTGTGTGTGTGTGAGTCCAGTCTCACTGTGTCTCCCATACTGGAGTGCAGTGGTGCAACCTCGGCTCACTGCAACCTCTGTCTCCCAAGCTCAAGCGATCCTTCCGCCTCAGCCTCCTGAGTGAGACTACAGGTGCATGTCACCACCCCAGGCTAATTTTTGAATTTTTTTTGTAGAGAAGGGGTTTCACCATGTTGCCCAGGCTGCCTCACTTCTAATGTGTAAGACGTAAATGGAAGTCCCTGGGAAGTCTTCCTTTCTTGTATAAAAAAGCAAAGTCTTGCTAGGAGAGAGTGTGTCCTTTGCTCCTTTACCATTCCCACCTTCTTTTCCTGCCTGAAACACAGGTGCCATAGCTTGCTGTGCAGAAGCCTTCTTGAGATGATGAGGACCACACACATCATGCTTAAGGATAGCAGAGCAGCAAGGCTGAGGAGCCTAGGTCCCTGCCGGCACCACTGCTCAGCCTCACTGCCAGCCCTGGACATCTGGCTGCATGAAAAAATTAACCCCTTACTTACTTAAGCCCCCTGTGGTCATGTTTTCTACTACACACAGGGTGATATGCTACGCCCAGCTCTACCCACTGTTGCTGTATAGGAATGCTGGCTCAGCGTCACAAGATTTTCTGATTTTTCAAGAGAAGATATAATTCTGGATTTTTTTAAATACAAAATTTCCCAGTTGGCGGTTGGTAATTGATCCCAACAGAGATAATGAATTGAATTTTTTGAAGACACACTTCCAATTTGTGATTTCCAATTTATACAATGTTTACTCTGGGCCAGATGCTATGCTAAGCATTTTATATAGATGATCACATTTAATCCTGACAGCAGTGTTGAAAGTCATGCTATTATTACTTTTTTATATACAGTTTAAGAAACTGAGATTCAGAAGTGTAGCTAACTTGCCCAAAGCTGTGTAGCTGTAGAGAAAGAGCCATTATTTCAGCTCACGCCTGACTTCGGAGCAGGCATTGCTAATTACGATGGAGTCAATCCTCTATTGCCACCTAATGCTGCTTAGCAATCCACTTCACAACTCAGTGCCTTCCAACCGGAATTCACTCTCATGCTAAAGCAGGAAAAAGGCCGTCAAACAAACCTCTCGAACACCGAACTGGGAAGGAAGGGGTGATTTATTTGGCCGGGAGCAAGGCGGCATATTTACCTAATAGCCAAGCTCCGCCCACAAAGAAAGTCCCTGCCCTTTTAAAGCCTTACACCCCTAGAAATTACACGTGAAAAGGTCTTGGGCTTACAACTCTAGAATTTACATGTGAAAGGGCCTTGAGCCATGGAGTAGGTGTGGGGTACGGTGACTTAGGTGGGGTTTTGATTGTGTTTAAGTAAAAACAATGCCTTCTGGAAAGATTCCTACATACCATGCCTGTGATCTATAGGAGGACAGTTAAAGGTGGCACCCAGTCCGCCAGCCTTTACTTCTTCTATTGAAATGCAATGTGGAAGTCAAGGAGGAGGTGGTCTTAGATGCTTAAGGGTGATTAAGGGTCTCCTACCTCAATGCTGATGGTTCTGTAGGATGACTGTGGTTTGGGTGACCCAGGTTGCCTCTGCTTCAAGCTGTGATTCCTGTAGGATAGGATCTAGGCTGGAAGTGGGGTTCAAGTCCACTCTATGTGTTTTCATTCTGAAAGGGCAGTCGCTGTGCAGGATAAGCTCTTCCCTTGGGAGAATACCAGAATGTAACAACCAAGCCATCATCAGTGAGTGCGTTTAAGGTCTCTCATCATATTGTGTCTGCTAGCATTCCATTGATCAAAAGAGGCTATGATGTTTAGCCCAACATCTGTGGAACAGGGACATATATTTGTCCCACAGAAGGCGGGAGAGTGAGCATTGCTCAACAGTGATCCAAACAATTGCAACTATTCTACACAGTCTCAGGAAAAGCTGGCTTTCATTCCAATGAAACAAAGACTCCCTTTTTTCCCCCACTGCCTGTTCTGGAAAATGGCAAATGGTGCAAGGACTGGTAAGAGGGTCACAAAGCCATCCAAATCCATCTGAAATCAGTTCATTTTAGAGATACCATCGCCTTCGATGGTGTTACACCCTGGAAATGGTGGTCGGTCCAGCTCTAGCTTCTGGAAGGCAACTGGCAGGAGGTAGGGAGGAGTTGGTGGGAAGGTAGCCCCGCTTCTTGTTGGGGAGGAGCTTTCATCTCAGTCCAGTTCTCAGCTGTAGAAGCTATGCCTGGACACTTCCAGGTGTTTCCTGTCCTGGTTCCTGTCTTGTTCTTTCTCTCTTCTCCCATCCTCATTTGTGTTTCCACTCCTCCTTCTCCAACGTTTCAGAATATTCATTCATCCATTCAATGAATAGGAATTTATTGACCACCTCCTTTGTTCCAATGGCTGTTCTTGATGCCAGGGAAACAGTGAGGACAGGATTCAACCCACCCCTGTTTCCATCTGAGCTACTTCTGGTAGAGGCTGGCAAATAACAAGTAAATACAATGAAAGGCATAATTTGGGAGAGTGAGAAGTGCTCCCAAGTGCAGACAGAATGGAGAGGGGAGCAAAGAAAGGGAAGGAGGGTGGGGGAGAAGGGGCCCAGCCTCTCAGTACCTGACTAGGCTCACCTTTCACGGTTGGCTTCTTCCTGAAGCTGGGAGCTGCTTCAGGCAGGGGCCACATTTGATTCAGCAGTGTCCAAGGTCAGATGCAAAGCTTCCCCAAATGCTGCCCAGCAGCAGGTTATACCACAGTGTCTTGAAATACTCACATGGTGTCTGTGTTAGCAAGACCTGCTGCCTCCAAGTGTCCTGCCGGTTGTGTTGAGCATGCGTGAGGGAGGTGAGGGATGGCATGTACATGGAAGGGGAGCCCATAGCGAAAGGCAGGGGAGAAAGCCACCAGCAGCTTCTCTACTCCCTTTTATGGGGTAGACTGGGTGGTCCCTCCCTGTACACAGGCTTCATGCCAAGATCTGGATGTGCTGCATTAGACCACCTGGTGCCTCAGTTTACTGGAGGGATACAACCAACCTCATCAGGTTCTCCAGAGCAGAGATTCTCAACAGGGTGAGAAATGATTGTGCCCTGCCATACCCATCTCAGGGAACATTTGGCAATGTCTGGAAACATTTATGATGATCACAAGTCGGGGAGGGAGTGCTACTGGCATTTAGTGGGTAGGGGCCGGGGATGCTGCCAAACATGCCACAGTGCACAAGGTGGAATTATCTGGCCCACATCGTTAGTAGTGCCTGGGTGCCCCGGGGCCTTGCTTGTTAGCCACCACCCCTCGTGCATCTGTGCAGGGGCTCAATTTAATTTCTCTATATTATTTTGTTTGAGAATGGGTGATAAATGCACATTGCGACATTCCAAAAGGACAATACGGGTCATAGTGAAAATGCCTGTCTCTTCCAGGCTTATTAATAGCTCTCCTTCCTCCTCCCCACCCCTACTCCCAGCTCCTTGTGCATCTCCTTTCAGACATACTCTGCCTATTAGTGCCCCACCTAATATTCTCTCATCTCACCTTTGGTAAACTGGAATTGCCCAAGAATTAATGCTCCTGGAAGTAACCCACAACCAAAAACAGGTGAAAAGTTAGTAGATAAATGCCCCAGCTTACCTTGGGTGAGATAATCTGAAGGGAGTTCTTTTTTTTTTTTGAGATGGAGTCTCACTCTTTTGCCCAGGCTGGAGTGCAGTGACACAATCTCGGCTCACTGTAACCTCCACCTCCCAGGTTCAGGTGATTCTCCTGCCTCAGCCTCCCGAGTAGTTGGGACAACAGCAGCTTGCCACCACACCCAGCTATTTTTTTTTTTTTATTTTTTAAATTTATAGTAGAGATGGGGGTTTCACCATTTTGGCCAGGCTGGTCTTGAACTCCTGACCTCAGGTGATCTGCCCGCTTTGGCCTCCCAAGGTGCTGGGATTATAGGCATGAGCCAATGCACCCGGCCTGAAGGGACTTCTACACTGTTGGCCGGTTTTCCTCGGCAGGATTGCCGTCCAGTTGCCCTCAGTGGTAACGTTCTTGGTATTTTCCCTTAATTGACTACCGTTTCTTCCTTGCCTTACTTCTCCACTCTCCTACTGGAATTTCCTGGGATTGCAAGCCAACATATGAGTTTGATTCTGGAGGAATCCAAACTAAGAGACGGTTCTCTACATCTATCTATCTACACATACATACCTATGTATACATATGTATACATGCATATGTATATACACACATATATATGTGTATGTGTAGTATATATGTGTATATATAGATACAGTTTTTACACAAATAACATTCTACATCTTGCTTTTTCACTTAATTATATATCTTGGTGGTGTTCCTTATCAGTATAGAGAGGTATTAATATCTCATTGTCTCTTTCAACATTCTATTTCATTACATAGATATACCATAACTTACGGGCATCTAGATAGATTTTCATCTTCTATGTTTGTCAGTGCCCTTGAAGTGACCATATACATTTGCTATAATTTCTTCCAGAGTCATGAGACACGTGTTTTTAACATTTTGATAGACATTGCCAATTCTTTATAAAGCCTACACCAATTTATAGCTTCTCACCAGCAAAGTATGAGTTGAAACTTGGTGCTGAAAAGATGAAACTGAATGTTTAGGTTGCCTTTGTCCTTGCTTGGTCTCTGCTCAAAGCATATTCTCTCTTCTGAACCTCGGGTGTGGACACGAGCATGGACCTCCCAGGCTGTGGAATCCCAGGTGAATGAACGCAGCCTGGAGGCACTCGGCGGTGTGCCTGAAGGTGCAGACACACATACACATGGCAAACCCCCTTGCTTTCCAGAGGCTAGAATCCTTGTTGGTTAAATGGTATGGAGAAACAAAGTTGTGAACACCTCAAAGATGAAGTTTCCAAATCAGATCCAATAGTGAGATATTGAAGAGATGGACGCATGTCCCTTGATAGGCCCCTTGCCATTGAATAGCGGCAAATACTAATACACTCTGAGTGCTCACTATGTGCCTGGCTGAGATCCAGATGTATTCCTTGCACCTTCTTATCATCTCACAGCAACCCTATGTTGAAGATGATGCTCTTATTCCTGTCTTTTAGTGAGGATACTGAATGACAAAGATATTAATTAACCACTTAGCAGATGGAAGCTATTGCAAGTCTAACCCAAACTACCAGGGTTAAAATCCTGGCGGTCTCTCTTATGAGCTGGGTAGCCTTACACAAGACACCCTTCCTCTCTTCGGTGCTTCTGTTTTCTCCTCTGTAAAATGAAGACACTGCTGTGAAGATGAGATAAGTTAATAGATAAAAAATGCTCAGAAAAATTTGGCTATCTAATCATTGTCTATAAGACTCTTGAAGCTGGAATTTTAGTCACTGTATTTTACGGTATCCCACTAGTCTGGTTCATTTTTTTTTTTTTTTTTTTTTGAGACAGTGTCTCGCTCTGTTGCCCAGGCTGGAGTACAGTGGCGTGATCTCACCTCACTGCAACCTCTGCCTCCCGGCTTCCGGCGATTCTCCTGCCTCAGCCTCCTGAGTAGCTGGAATTACAGATGTGCACCACCACGCCCAACTAATTTTTGTATTTGTGTATGGAAGCTCCCTCGAGAATGACATACTTGAGGAGAGAGAGAAGTCTGGTGTGGCTGGAGCCCCGAGTGTGTGGGAAGGAGTGGAGGAGGGGTTAGGCAAAGGCCAGAAGGGACAGCTTCACAGGCCTAGTGAGGGAGGCTGGACTTTATTCTAGGGTTAGCATGACACCATTTTGAAGGGTCTGAAGCCATGTAACCAGAGATTTTTTTTTTTTTTTTTTTGAGACAGGATCTCACTGTTTCTGGAGGGCAGTGGTGTGACCTCAGCTCACTGCAACCTTTGCCTCCCAGGTTCAAGCAATTTTCATGCCTCAGCCTCCCAGGAAGCTGGGAATACCGGCATATGCATTCACACCAGGTGAGATTTTGTATTTTCAGTAGAGGTGGGGTTTCCCCATGTTGGCCAGGCTGGTCTCGAACTCCTGACCTCACATGATCCACGCACGTTGGCATCCCAAAGTGCTGGGATTACAGGTGTGAGCCACCGCGCCTGGACCCGGACAGTTCATTTTTAAGAATAAAAATAAAAAGGAAATTTTAAGAGTTGAAGAAAATAAGTGAAAGAGATACAAGTTTTATTTCAGAAATTCTCAAGGCATACCGAAGATCGTTGCTGGAACCACGCTCACGCCTCCGCAGTACGGCTGGCTGGGGGCTCCCGGGGTGGGAACGGATTACGCCACCGTGAGCAGCAGTGATAGAAGCACAAGTCAGCAGCGACCGTGAGGCTCATCTGCAGAAATCCAGGCTCTCTGCATTCTAGAATAATTTGATCCACACCATCTGGCAGCTTGAAAGAAAAAGAAAAAGATGAAGAGGGAGAAGAAACAACAGCCATGTAGCATGAATGTAATTCCTAATCTAAGTTATGCACTCCCATTTGCTTCATGTCATATGAGCCAAATTTAAACATGTCAACATCTCAACAATTGCTGATTTTTCAAGTGCTATACGATGCATCTGGCGGGCACTCATTGAATGTTCTTCAATGATGTGACATAAATCTATTTACTAAAATAGAGTGTATTGAAAAAGTAAATAGTATATTGTAATGTCCTTTAGTTGGCGTTTGCATAAATTGGGACTCAGAAATATGTGGGTTTGAGATTTAAAAGCACATGACTATGTTTTTAAATGTTCAAAGCATCATAATTACAGAGCTCACAAACCATTGAGTCCATTTTCCCCATTTTAAGCATAAGAAAACAGCCCAAGATTAGATTTTGATAATGAGAGAAGAGGGAGAGCGCCCAACCATCCTGGACCCCTGGCAGGGAGGACAATAGTTGGGAAAGAGGTGAAACACTGTGTCAGCTGGACCACCCAGGCTCTCCAACACCAAGACACGAAGCATCCCTCCTCCATCTTCTCTTCTGCTGCGACTTCCTGGAGGCATAGCAGAGTTATAACTGCTGACCAGGCAGAACTTCTCTTCTCCTACACGTTTGCTCTGAGATGGAGAGAGTGTGCCTGTGGTTTATTAGGAAGAGCTCTTGGGATGCCTGTAGAAAGGAAGGGAAGGAAGCAAGACTGGCCAGAAGGAGAAGCTGAGTTATGATGAAGTCTCAGTGGAGACCTCGGCCAACTCTGAGGCATGTCCTGAAGCTAGACTACCTCCTTCAAATTATCCCAAGCTGAGGTCAGGGAGCTGGACATTTAGCCCTGTATTAGGCCATTCTTGTGCTGCTATAAAGAAATAACTATGGCTGGGTGGGGTGGCTCACGCCTGTAATCCCAGCACTTTGGGGGGCCGAGGTGGGCAGATCACAAGGTCAAGATGTAAGGCTGGCGGCCTCATTCTGAGTACCTCGTGAACTCCAGGGCCAAGAAACCGAAACCAAAAAAGTTCTGGCTGATGCAACCATGACTGGCTCTTGCACTAGAAAATCCACCCGACAACCAATAGTGGTCCGCCCTGTCCCAATCCCGATCCCCCGGACCCAATCAGAGCGCCCTGCTGTTGCTCGTCGCTAATAGCCATAAAAACCCCAGCCCCAGGAAGTCAGCGCGACTTCTCTGGCCCCTTTCCCAGACCTTAGAACCTGGCCCCGGAGCTGAATAAACTGGCATTTAATTTTCTTATACTGGCCTCAGTTTCCTCATCTTAAACTCAGTAATAACCCTTACACAAGAGATTGAGACCATCCTGGCCAACATGGTGAAACCCCGTTTGTCCTAAAAATACAAAACTTAGCTGGGCGTGGTGGCTTGTGCCTGTAATCCCAGCTATTTGGGAGGCTGAGGCAGGAGAATTGCTTGAAGGCAGGAGGCGGAAGTTGTTGGGCCACTGCCCTCAAGCCCGGGGGATACAGTGAGACTGTCTTGAAAAGAAAAAAAGAAATAACTGAGACTGGGTAATTTATATTAAAAAAAGGTTTAATTGGCTCACGGTTTCTCAGGCCATTCAAAAAGCATGATTCTGGCCTTAAGTGATCAGTCCGCCTCAGCCTCCCAAAAGGGCTGGGATTATAGATGTGAGACACTGCGCCCAGCCCAGAGTTTTGTTTTTAATAATCAATAATCTGGGGGAGAGATTATTGCTGTCTCTGAGCTCGTGTGGTGGCAGCAGCAATTACAAGCGTTTAGGAGGCAGAACTGCCAGGCTGGGGTGATCCTCTCGCCAGACTCTAGTACTGGGTAAGTGGGGGTGAAGCACTGATAGCTGAACATACCACCTTCCCAGCCTGGGGTGCAAGATCTCACTGCCCTAGGGTCCTACTGCCATCATGGGTCAGGTTGTGCCTGAAGTAAGATCTGTTTCCCAGGAGTGATTTGGGATAGGGGTGAGAACCCCATGGTGGATTTACGCTCAGGAAAAATACCAAAAGGAACCAGAAATTGCCCTGCCTCTGAATCCCTAGCATTTCTCCAACTTGGCCGGAGGCTGCTTCCACTCTGGCCCTGATTTCTACTGTAAGCCGACTGGATTCTGAGCTGCAGAGAGTCATCGCTCTCAGGAAGCAAGCTAAGTCATCATTTCAGCCCTTAATCAGGCGTTTAACAAAGAAGCAGGCCAGCTCCGGAAATGCATGTGCATTGTCTTTGTTCATGGTGAAGGGCTGGACACTGCAAAGTTGCAGGCATCTCCCAAGCAAGCAGACCCTCCTCTGCTTTGCGTACTACAAGATGAGCCTCAGTAACTAACCTGTCAAAAATATATTTATTGAACACCTACTATACTACGTGCAAGGTGCCACTGAAGGCAGATCCTGTATACTATGTATCTCATTATTCTTAAGCCCCGGCACAGAGAAAAGGTGTGTGTTTGTTGTGCTGTGAAATGAGCCCCGCAATTCTCCAGGTATGTTCTGCGTGCTGTCACCGCACTGTCATTGTAATTCCTGCCATGGTTCCAGCCACAGGTCTTGGAGTCAGATCTCAGTGACAGTTCCAGATGGATCACTTATTGGCCATGAGGTCCTTGCCAAGTTACTTACCTTCTATAAATCTCAGTGACCTCACCTATGAAACAGGGGAATCATTAGGTTGAAGGATGCAAAATTCCCATTTTTGTGAGTCAAAATGGTCCAACATCTACAGTTGCATGTGATTCAACCTCCTACAGTAGAGGCTTGCTGGGAAAGTTAAAGGAGGTTATGTATTGAAACCGTAAACTAGTCCCTATTACAAGGTAAAATCGCTCTTGAGTCTCGTCTTTGCAATAATGATAATTATCATGATGATTATTTATACCTGCGTCGGAGAGTTCAGAATGTGGGTGTTGGAGGGGGATCCACTGGTAGTTTTCCCAAGGCGCTCCTGGCCTCTTGCCACACTTCTTCCCCCTCCCCTTGGAGGTGGAGGGAGTAACCCGCTTGGTGGATGACAGCCATCGATCCATGCTTCTAGAGTGGAAGGAACAAACCTGTCAAGAACCCTAAAGGTAAATGTGTGCGTGTTGTCTCTCTCTACCCTCTTCCCCTCCACCTTCCTTCCCTGGACCGGTGCCAGGGAGCAGAACTGAGTAAGTCTATGTGCTCCACAGACTCGAGCTTTCCCTGCAGGTTCCTGGGGTGCGTAGGTGGCAGGAGAGGCAGGGAGAAGTTGGAAGCCCACCTCTGAGCTGTACCTTCCAATCCAGATTGCAGTGATAATAAAGCCGATGCTGGGACACTCGTCTCCATTTCATTCTTGGTACTCCCTTTTTGGGCACAGAGGAGACAGCTATAGTTAATTAGTTCCTTCAAGCCCCCACAGAAGGGGCTGGACCGACTGGCTCAGGGAACTTGCTATAACAGAAACTCTGCTTATACCTGCTGGAAGAGTCTAGACTGGCAGAAAAAGGGAAGTGCTCGTGAGTCAAGTGATAGCTATAAGTAATTTCAGGCCTTTGGCAGGAGTGCGGAGATAAGATCAAGTATAAGGAATCTCAATGGGGCCTAAAGATTCCTTGGCCATTCTAGCCAGAGGGAATTTTCTCACTAGGGAATTTTCCCCTCGGGCCTTACCTTTTACCAAGGTCTCCAGATTTCTTTCCTTCTGGAGCCTTCCCCTCCCCATCCAGATCCTTATTACTTTCTCACATTGCACAGCTGAGCTCCTGCCTTCCTGCCCACTACGCATCCTGTACCCAGCCCCGACCTCTCCAAAGCTCTCCTGGTTACTCTGCTGTTCAAAGAACACCTGCACCTCTAGGTCTGGGGCTCTAAGCAGCACAGATTCAGAGAAAGGCACACCTAGGTGAGAGGAGGAAACTCCTGTCTTTAGTTTCATTAGCCTTCAGTTGAAATTCAGCATTTCCTTTAAATATGAATGTAGAAACAAACCACAATGGCATGGGCAGTATCTGTGAATTTATCATCATTAGAAATCACAAATCGTTTCATATTGCATTGTCATTGTTACAGATATTTTGAAATATCATTTATGCTTATCACAACTTTGAAATTACAGAATTTGGCTGGGCATGGTGGCTCACGCCTGTCATCCCAGCACTTTGGCAGGCTGAGGCAGGTTGGTCACCTGAGGTCAGAAGTTCGAGACCAGCCTGGCCAACATGGTGAACCCTTAAAAATATAAAAATTAGCTGGGCATGGTAGAGCACGCTTGTAGTCCCCTCTACTCGGGAGGCTGAGGCAGGAGAATCGCTTGAACCTAGGAGGTGGAGGTTGCAGTGAGCTGAGATCACACCACGACACTCCAGACTTGGGTGACAGAGTGAGACTCCATTTCAAAAAAAAAAAAAGGAATTACAGAATTTATGAGATCTGCTGCTAGAGCTTACTAAATTATTATTTAACTAAATAGTATGATGACTGTGTTTCTGTACAACTGATTTTCTTTATAATCCTATGTTTTTATTTCATGTACTTGAAAACATTATTCTGAGGAATCCATAGATTCTATTATCCCATAATGCCAAGGGAATCCAAGGTATGAAATAC
This sequence comes from Sapajus apella, assembly GCF_009761245.1. Taxonomy (NCBI): domain Eukaryota; kingdom Metazoa; phylum Chordata; class Mammalia; order Primates; family Cebidae; genus Sapajus; species Sapajus apella. Next base: position 14,295,256 of record NW_022436945.1, read on the forward strand.
TTAGAATTCTTGCTTTGGTGGGAAAAAGCACTGCAGAAGCTGTGAAATTAGAGCTTTTCTCTAATGTGATTGATTCCTAGCTGGGACTCCATCTGCAGTAAGGGTCAGGGACCGGGAGGGAAGTTTGTGCCTCAGAACATGCAGTGGTAGTTCCCAGGCTCTCCACTGCGGAGAGCTTGCGTTGCTCGCCTTGAATTTGGGAGGCCCAGGACTTCTGCGTGTGATGCAGAATGTAACTTCCGAGGCCAGGCCATGAGAGATGTCACCATTTCCTCCAAGACAAACCCCAGCTGAGTTCCCAGGGTACAGCCACATTAACCACCAGACACTAGAAGGGGGAAGCCTTCCTGCCCCCCCCAGCCCAGCCACAAGCTGCAACTTACAACTGCAGAGATTCCTGGAGATGACCGTGTATTGGTCCATTCCATTTTCATACTGCTATGAAGAAATACTCAAGACTGGGCAATTTATAAAGAAAAAGAGGTTTGATGGACTCACAGTTCCACATGGCTGGGGATGGTTCACAATCATTGCAGAAGGCAGAGGAGGAGTAAAGTCACGTCTTACATGGCAGCAGCTAAGAGAGAATGTGCAGGGGAATGTCCCTCTATAAAATCATCAGATCTCGTGAGACTTACTCACTATCACAAGAACAGCACAAGAAAGACTTACTCTCAGATGCAGTTACCTCCCACTGGGTTCCTACCATGACATGTGGGGATTGTGGGAGCTATAATTCAAGATGGAGTATATGTGGGGACACAGCCAAACCATATCAGACTGTCTCACTCAGTCCAGTCCCCAGAACCAGGAGAGATAATAGAATGATTGTTGTTGCTTTAAGGTGTGAAGTTTTGTGGTGACTTGTTTCATAACAATAGTAACCAGAGTAGAAGGGGTCTAGAGTACATGTATATTTTTTAATTTAATGATTTTCATTAATATATGATATTTGTACATATTGATGGGGTACATGTGTTGTTTTGATACAAACGTACAATGTGTAACGATCAAACCAGCATATTTAGTATTTTGAATATCCATCACCTTAATCATTTATCATTTCTTTGTGCGAGGACTATTTCAAATTTTCTCTTCTAGCTGTTTTGAAATAAACAATATAGTATTGTTAATTGTATCACCCTACTCTGCTCTCAAACACTAGAACTTATTCATTCTACTGAACTGTGTGTTTATACGTACTAGTCAACCTCTCTTCCTCCCGACCTCTCACCCACACACCCTTTCTGGCGTCTAGCAACGATGTACTCTCTACCTCTGAGCCATTCACTTTTTTAGCTCCCACATATGAGTGAAAAAATGTGACATTTTCTCTCTGTGCCTAACTTATTTCACATAACATAATTACCTTTAAACCATCCATGTTGCTGCAGATGACAGGACTGTATTCTTTTGTATGGCTGAATAGTAGTATATCGTGGGTATATACACCGTCTTTTTAATCCATTCATCTATTGATGGACACTTAGTTTGATTCCACATGTTGGCTGTTGTGATTAGTGCTGCAGTAAGCACGGGGGTGCAGGCATTTCCTGGATATGCTGATTTCCCTTCCTTTGGAAAAATACCCAGTCGTGACATTTCTAGAGTGGATGGTAGCCCTATCTTTAGGTTTTGCAGAAACCTCCATACTGTTTTCCATAATGGCTGTACTAATTTACATTCTCACAAACATTATGTAATAGTTTCCTTTCCCCTGCATCCTTGTCAGCATTTGTTATTTTTGTCTTTTTGATAATAGCCATTCTAACTGGGGTAAGATGCTATCTCATTGTGGTTTTGATTTGCATATTGCCTTGGGTATATTTTTGTCCTTCTTCCAGTTATGCTCTATTTTCTTGCACCCTAGCTAATACACGAAGTGTAAGATGCCTGTAGCCCAAACTTGAAACCTATATCTATACTGGGAAGGAGGTGTTCCACTGATGGTTTTGGGTTTTGTGTCTCATATTAGACTCTAGAGCAGTGCTGTCCCATAGAACTTTCTGCAGTAACAGAAATGGTCTCCATCTGCATTCTCCATCTGGTAGCCACTAGCTGCATGTGGTTATTGAGCCCTTGAAATGTTGCTAGTGCAACGAAGGAGCTGGACTTTAAATATTATTTAAATTTAAATAGCCTCATGTGTTACCGGCTGCTTTGCTAGACAACACAGCTTTGGCAGGACTGTCTTAGATGTCACGTACTCATACATCACTTCTTACCTCCGTGCTGTACCTGTTTTATTAAGTGAAGGGAAAAAAATACCTGATAGGCATACTGTTACAGAATATTGAAGACTTTGCTTTTGGCAAACAAAATAAAACAGAAAACAAAAGCACTTTGCAAAACTGGAAAATCACCAGCTCTATCAAATTGGCATTTTGGTACCAAGTGGCCATGAAGACTCTGAAGCTGTGTTATTAGAGGTCAGAACGCATTCAGTCACCATCAACTGAATGAAAAAGGAAGCCTCGCTCCAGCCCTGCAGACATGGCTCTTGGAATGCTGTACCCAAGCAGAAATCATCCGTGCCTGAGCATGGAGACAGGCACAGTGGGCTGGGGTGTGGACTTCCACTGTTGACTTTTACACATTTTGGTGACGTTTATGTTATTTTTTTTACTCAGAGATAATTATTTATTTCTCAATTTGTGTCCTGTATTTTACTGCTGTATATTTCAGTGAAGGAAAAACGTTTTTTTTTTTTTTTTTGAGACGAAGTCTCGCTCTTGTCCCCCAGCCTGGAGTGCAATGGTGCAATCTCAGCTCACTGCAACCTCCGCCTCCCGGGTTCAAGCAATTCTCTTGCCTCACTCAGCCTCCTGAGTAGCTGGGATTGCAGGCGCCTGCCACCACACCCGGCTAGTTTTTTTTTTCATTTTTAGTAGAGAAGGAGTTTCACCATGTTGGCTGGGCTAGCCTAGAACTCCTGACCTCAGGTGATCCGCCTGCCTTGGCCTCCCAAAGTGCTGATATTACAGGCGTGAGCCACCGCACCTGGCCAAACTTTTATGTTTTTAAAAACATGTTTTTGTTTAAAAGAGGTGGGTTACAAAACAGTAAAATTGTGAAAATTAGAAGAGTATGAAAGATCTGAAGAAGTTCTGAGTTCATACATATTTGTGAGTTTTTTAAGTTTAATTTTAATTTTTAAGTTTTATTGTTGCTGTGTTTTGAGAGACTGGGCCTCTGTTGCCCAGGCTGGAGTGATGCAGTGGCACATGGCCTCCTGCAGTCTTGACCTCACGGGCTCAAGCGATCCCCCCACCTTGGCTGCCCGCATAGCTGCAGGCATGTGCTACCATGCCTGGCTTTTGTGCTATTTGAAAGGAAAAGATATGTTACTTTCAATACTGACAATAGCACAAACTAATACAAAGCAAATGCTGCCAGGAAGAAATTCTGCCAAATCAAGTCAATGAATTACAATTATCTCTAACCCGTCTATTAATTAGCTGGGCACAAAAGGATATTGTACAGAGTTCAAAAGTATTTTCCCAAGTAGGTTAAACACAACCCTCCCACCTCATTTTGCTCACACGGACATTTCACTCCACAAACTGTAATTTTATTCAAAGAAAAAAAAGCCAGTTTTAATATTGTCTAAATTCTCCAAATTCTCACAAACTATAACGAAAACAGTTAAGATAAAAAGCTTCTGGTATAAAATAGGGGAAAAAAGAAAAGAAAAAACACCCAAAGGGATAAAGGAAAGAAATCAACTAATTATGAACATTCATTGAGTACCACATATAGAGGTAGAATAAAGAGGGGAAAATGGGATACATTTTCCGTTTTCAGGCTCTTACATTTTAATCAGCGATTGACAATGTAATTATAAAAGAAACAATATCGGCCAAATGTGAGTTTTTGGCGAGGATTTTTATTTCTCTGTTCAGTAGTGGCTAGAAAAGCATAGAGACATTTCCAGATTCCAGGCCCTCAAGCAAAATGTTTCAGAAAGCAGCTTTCTAATCACTCCAAAAATTACTCTTACAAAGAAAAAACCAAAACAAAGTGCTCAAGAGATAGAGGCTCATTATTGAAAAATATTTAAAAATACAGAGAAGCAAAAGAAGATAAAAATTACCTATAATCTTACTCTTCCAAGATATACTTTTATATTCTCTTGAATTTTTACATGCATATATTTGCCTGCGTTTTTATTTGCCAAAATAACGTTTCACATATTGCTTGAAACCTGTTTATTTTTCTCACTTGATAATAAATCATCAACATGTTTTTATGGCAATAAACAACCACCATAACATTTTTAATGTCTATGAGTATTCCACTGCATGGGTATTCCAAAATTTATTTAACCAACTGCTGGTATTGGACATGTAAATTATCTTTTCTTCTCCATCAGAAACAAAGCTGCAACCAACAGTCTCATTTTTGAATCTTTGTTTACATCTTTATTTCCACAGGAAATGACATTCATGGATGAAAGAACATGCCATATACATTGGTAAGAAAATACTACTCACTTCGAGTAAAATTAAAAATAGTGATAGTATGGGTGGTGGAATATGACAGATATGTGATGAGTTAGCTTTGTGATCTCAGGCAAGGGAACTGTTGAGTTCCACACTGAATCTGTAGAGGGGAGAATAATGACAGCTATGTGGCTTGTTGGGGCAGTTAAAGGAATACGTATATGCATGTGTAGGTGTCTGGGCACAATGCCTGGCACACAACAGGTGCTTCATAAATTTCAGGTCCGTTTCTTCCTGAGTCCCCACCTAGAATGAAAGGTGTGTCTCCTCCACCACGTTCTTGTTGTCAGAGAGGCTCCTCTTAAATCGTCACTGATTCTGCTGAAAAAGAGAAGGGGAGGCAGGCGCAGAGAGAGGGAGGAAGAAGAAGGAGGAGGAGAAGAGGGAAAGAGGAAAGAAGGGAGGAGGGAAGGAATAGGGGAGGGAGGAGGGAAAGAGAGGAGGAAGATAGAGGCAGACAAAGTGACAAAGGAGGAAGATGGGAGGGAGAGGACAGGGGAGAGACAAAGGAGGGAGGGAGGGAAGGAGGTGTTAAGGGAACGGAGAAGGAGGTTTGGCAAACAAAGAACATGGGCTTTCCACGCTGCTGCTTAGGAGAAAAAGGCTCTTAAATGCTTTTCATGCTTTTTAGTTGTTTGTTTATCTCTTGGCTAGAGTTTCCCCAGCCTAGCACGGAAGAGAAGCTCTACAGCATATTTCAGCATTTCTACCTGCCCCTTGGGTATTACAAAGGGTTAAACCCCACCCAACGGGGCAGAGTACAGTTTGTTTACTGCAAGACTTATGTTTGGTCTTGAAAGGCATTTCCTCCCTTGCCCCACAGCCGCTGATGGAAAAGAAGATGGATTACACCAAGGGCGCAGATGATGCCTGCAGACTGCGTTGTGCAAGGGCCGGCTGGGTCGGGGAGAGCGTCTTCCCCAATCCACACTCACACCTGTACCCGAGTGCCCAGGGACAGCCAGACAGGCTCTTTCCTGGCCCTCGTTTCCCAGCTCACTTTCTCCAGAGGCGCTTTCCCTTGCTGGGATCTCCTGGGGTCCCTTACATGCCAGAACACATTTCAGTCAACTGCTGCCCGCCAAGGGGCATGTGCATTTCAGGACGCAGCTCTGCGTGTGTGGTGTGAGAGTTGTCAGTGGTAAACTGTACACTGATCATTAAGGCAGCCCCACTTCCTCCCAGGTCCTTCCTTCCAACAGCCACTTATTGAACACATCATGTATGTGGTGTCACACACCACAACCACCATGCACAAGACAGACGATCTCTCTGCCCTCGTGGGGCATACATTTTGGTTGAAAAGTTAAAAGTCAAGTATGCAAATGCACCTGTTATGATGTGGTTACCAGAAGGATCTACTCTGGACTGGATGGGCAGGAAAAAATACCCCTTTTCCAAGAGGTAGTGATACTACTTATACCACAACCTTAGAGAAAGGAGTTAGCCATGTGAAAAACCACGACAACAGCATATGCGGGTTCTCAGCACACTTTTTTTGTTTGTTTTTGTTTTTGAGACTGTTTTGCTCTTGTTACCCAGGCTGGAGTGCAGTGGCGTGATCTCAGCTCACCGCAACCTCTACCTCTGGGTTCAAGTGATTCTTCTGCCTCAGCCTCCAGAGTAGCTGGGATTACAGGCATGCGCCACCATGCCTGGCTAATTTTGTGTTTTTAGTAGAGATGGGGTTTCTCCATGTTGGTCAGGCTGGTCTCAAACTCCTGACTTCAGGTGATCTGCCTGCCTCGGCCTCCCAAAGTGCTGAGATTTACAGGTGTGAGCCACTGCATCCAGCCTAAAAGCTTCATTATTTTTTTTTTTTTGATATGGAGTCTCTCTCTGTTGCCCAGGCTGGAGTGCAGTGGAATGGTCTCAGCTCATTGCAACCTTTGTCTTCCAGGCTCAAGCGATTGTCCTGCCTTAGTCTCCCAAGTAGCTGGGATTACAGGTGCCTGCCACCAGGCACAGCTAATGTTTGTATTTTTATTAGAGACAGGGTTTCACCATGTTGTCCACACTGGTCTTGAACTCCTGACCTCAGGTGATCCACCTGCCTTGGCCTCTCAAAGTGCTGGGATTACAGGCATGAGCCACTGTGCTTAGCACACTTTTTAGAAACATGACCTTGATGGTACAGGATGAAGTTTTTAGAAAAGTCAGACGCAAGTTGGTCAGGTTGTATTTGAGAACTGCAAACTTTCTTTGTTGTCAATAAATGGACATGTCAGTCACTGCATCACTGCAGGAGACAAATGCTTTGGTCTGTTTAATGCTAATAACGTGCACTTACTGAATGTCTGTGATGTGCTAGGCAGGATATAGGCACGTCACTGTACCTAGTCCTTACAACAAACCTTTGATGTAGGAATTATTCCCTCCAAAAAAGCTCAGAGAGATTTTCCCGAAGTCATGTTAGAAAGAAGTGGCAGAGCAAAAATTTGAACCTGGATCTACTTGGTTCTATAAGCAGTGCCTTTTCCGTAATACCACATCGCTTCTCTTTCCAAGAGGTAAGAGTTCTGTTTGTGAAAACACGATATCCTGCAAACCCTTGTTCTACAAAGAGTGAATAGTTTAATTTAGAATTCGCCTAGATTCCCTGCAAATGACAAAGGCATGCCCCCCCACCTCCCTTTACAAGGGTCTGCAAACCTTGCATTACTTCCTTTCTTCATTTCATTTTCCCCCAATTTGCTAAAACCCTTCCCTTTGGAGGAAATCATCCCGTTGGATTAGTTGATACTCACTTGTGTTGCCAGAGACACACAACATCCGGCGCGGAGGGGCGGCCCGTCCCCGCGTCCTCCCTGCTACCCGTCTCAGCCTCTGTCCCTCCCTCTGTCTTTTCATTCTGTCCCTGTCTTTGAATTGGCTTGAATCTCACTGACACAACTAGTCGTGTTTGCCTATTCATCCGGATCCCGGAGTCTATCATCATTGCAGATTCAAACAAACCCCACACTCTGGTCCCCTGTGATGGCCTTCATGGAAATTACTGACACGAAGCTACTAGGACACAGGGGCATTGAGCAGAAAGGATAGCTTAGCAAGAAAGTGCCTGATATTTCACAACTAGAAATTTGTTCAGGGTTTTGTTTTTGTTTTGTTTTTGAGATGTGTCTCGCCCTGTCGCCCAGGCTGGAGTGCAATGGCGCGATCTTGGCTTACTGCAACCTCCACCTCCTGGGTTCAAGCAATTCTCCTGCCTCGACTCCTAACTAGCTGGGATTATAGGCATGCACCACCACACGTGGCCAACTTTTTGTGTTTTTATCAGAGACGGGGTTTCACCATGTTGGCCAGGCTGGTCTTGAACTCCTGACCTCGTGATCCTCCCGCCTTGGCCTCCCAAAGTGCTGGGATTATAGGCATCAGCCACCACGCCTGGCCTTCTTTTATGATACAGATGCCCATTGAGAAAAAACACCTTGAGTATTTCCTGTCAATAACGTAACAAGGATGAATATCAATAGCAGTTGTATTTGTACGGTACTTCCCAAAGTACTTTAATTTATATTAAGTCTCATGGTCTTCCTAAAAATCAAGAGATGGCCATGAACCATTATTTGCACTATAGACAAAGGAGCATGAAATACACATGTGTAGCGACTGGCCCCAGGGCACCCAGCTAGTCATTGAAAGTTGGGACTTAAACCCAAGGCCGTGGTGAGGCCAAGTGCTCTTTCTAAACACTCCATTTGACTCTATAGATTGTAATTGCCCAGCGGGTTCTTCCTGCCCACTGCACAGGCGAAACCAATTTACGGAGACTGTTGTATTGCAGTAAAGCAAGAGTTTAATTAATGTGAGGCTGGCCATATGGGGGAATTGGAGTTATCACTCAAATGAGTCTCCCTGGAGGGCTCAGAGGTTTGGATTTTCCAGGCATAGTTTGGTGGGCAGGGGATGAGGGAATGGCAAATGTTGATTGGCTGTGGTTGAAATCCTTGGGGTGTGGAAAACCTCGGGCACTAAGTCAGCCTCTAGGAGGGACCACGAGACTGACACAAGCTGTGGGTCCCACAAGTTGTGGGTCCTGGTGAAGTCAACTGACTATCAGAAACGCAAAAGTCTGGGCCAGGTGCTGTGGCTTATGCCTGCAATCCCAGTACTTTGGGAGGCCGAGGCCGGCGGATCACTTGAGGTGGGGAGTTCAAGACCAGCCTGGCCAACATGGAGAAACCTCATCTCTACTAAAAATACAAAATTAGCCGGGCATAGTGGTGCATGCCTGTAATCCCAGCCACTCGGAAGGCTGAGGCAGGAGAATTGCTTGAAACCGGAAGGTGGAGATTGCAGTGGGCTGAGATCTCGCCATTGCACCCCAGCCTGGGTGACGAGAGTGTAACTTCGCCTCAACAAAAGAAAAAAAAAAAAAGAAATGCAAAAGTTTGAAAACCATCTCAAAAGGCCAATTTTAGGTTCTACAATAATGATGTTATCCATAGAGTAACTGGGGAAGTTACAAGTCTGGAATAATGGCTGGTTATCATTTAACTTTTAGCAGAATTCAGGCCCCTCTCATAATCCTAATGTTGTGGACTTGCATTAGTTTTACAAAAGTGGTTTAGTTTTGAGAAGGGTTATTACCATCCTTGCTTTAAGGTAAAACTATAAACTGAATTCTTCCCCAAACTCGCTTGGCCTATGCCTAGCAATGACCAAAGACAGCATGGAGGTTAGATGCAAGATGGAGTCAACGGTGGTACTGTCATAATTTTGCAAAGGCTGTTTCAAGGTCAACACGTGAGGCCTTTACTAACTGGCGGTTGGCTGGAAGAAAAGGTTTGGGGAAATGGAACACAGGATAAGCAGAGAAAGGGTATGAGGATCGATCGATTGAATAAATAAATAATTCACTCATTCATTCATCCATTTAATAAACATTTATTAATTTTCTCATCACTCACACTATGATACTCCGTGATAGTCTATATCACCAAGGGGATAATGCTTATTTATGGCAGGAACCTGCTTGCATTTTTCTTCTTTTTCCTAGTTCCACAGATGGACTACATTTCCCAGCTTTCCTTGGGCCTGACTTTAGCTAACAGAATGTGAACTGAAAACCTTGCTCCTCCCAGCTCTTTCCCCTTGAAGCAGAAGAGCATGGAGACTTCGGAACCTGTGAACGATTGTTCCTGTCAATTTGACACACCATGAGACAGAAACTTCTATTATATGAAACTACTGAAAATTTGGAGTTTATATTTTATAGTGATTAGTGTTATGTTCCTGGGCTTCTTAACGAGGTTGCAGGAAGAAATTAAGACCTAATGTCCTGTCCAGAGTGGTGGCGCATCCACGCCTGTAATCCCAGTACTTTGGGAGGCCGAGGTGGGTGGATCACCTGAGGTCAGGAGTTCGAGACCAGCTGGCCAACATGGTGTAACCCCATCTCTACTAAAAATACAAAAATTAGCTGGGTGTGGTGGTGGGCGCCTATAGTCCCAGCTACTTGGGAGGCAGGAGAATCACTTGAACCCGGGAGGTGGGGGTTGCAGTGAGCTGAGATCATGCCACTGCACTCCAGCCTGGGTGACAGCATGAGACTCTTGTCTCAAAAACACAAAACAAAACAAACAAAGAAACCAAGACCTACTGCCCTAAGGCATCTAATGTAGGTAATGAATTAATTTCTCTTCTGTGCATCTGAAATGGTATGAATTATATATCATTCTTTTTTCAGAGAATTAGAAAAGAGTCACTCACATGATTTTCCATGGAGTTTAATTCTCTTGTGGAACCCCTGTTAGAAAGGCAGAATATACTTGTGCAAGCTCTATTCTCAAGGGGTTTATTATAATCTAGTTGTGGAAATTGGACAGATGTACACACTTCTCTGCAAGGGAATGTGAAGGGAGAATCTCATATCGCTGAACTTCACTTCAGCCTTGACAAGCCTATAAAGGAGAGCTTCACAAACATTATTATCATCATTCTACAGAAGAGACTTCAAGGTTAAGTGTTCAAGGTTGCTCAGGTAGGAGGTGGTGGAGCCAGAATCGGAACCCATGGCTGAAAAATCTTGCTCCTCCTAAGATATCACACAGCAAAATAAGTAAGTTTAACCTACTCCACAACTCTCCTTTTTTGTTGTTGTTTTTTGAGATGGAGTCTTGCTCTGTTGCTCAGGCTGGAGTGCAATGGCACGATCTTGGCTCACTTCAACCTCCGCCTCCTGGGTTCGAGCAATTCTCCTGCCTCAGCTTCCCAAGTAGCTGGGACCACAGGTGCCCGCCACCACACCTGGCTAAGTTTTTTGTATTTTTAGTGGAGATGAAGTTTCACCATATTGGCCAGGCTGGTCTCAAACTCCTGACCTCATGACCCACCTGACTCAGCCTCCCAAAGTGCTGGGATTACAGGTGTGAGCCAGTGCACCTGGCCTACGATTCTCCTTAAGGCTGCCACAAGGACGAGAGGGCCCAAGATGGTTCTCCATCTTCAAGGTCAAAGATAACACTTTCCTCCTGGAGAGGGAAGCCGTCTCTCCAGCAACTCTGGGATCTTGGTCCTCCCTGAGGTGCTCTGTCTTTATCAGAATTTTTCTACCCTGGATCTGTTTATGAGAAAGTGATAATATAATTTTAAAAATATATAAGAGTAGATGAGTGAAAAATAAGAGTCATCTTGCGTTCAAACTTTAGGAAAGAGGGGGCCAATTTAGGACGAGTTTAGGAGATGTGATCAGAAGAGCAAAGGCTGGTTAGTTTATAAAGAGAATTAGGTTAACTAACAACCAGCTTCCAAAAGCTTAATTAAGTCTCTCAGCCCTCGAGTGAGGCAAGGAAATAATTGATTTCCACATTGCTGGTGGGGAAAGCGAGGCGGCGGGTGGGGAGGTAATTTGCCTCTGGCCAACAAGGGAGCCAGCATTTGTCCTGGGATTAAAATCTAAGATTATCTGGCTCTCAGTCCTTGGTTTTACCTCTGAATCTGGAATGCTCAAGGCCCAGAAGTGAGAATCCCAAGGCAGCGCTGTCAACCAAGATGCTCTATGCAAATAAGGGACCAGATAATTAATGCTTCACTCTTTAGTAATTTTCTGTCCTTCAAAAAAATAATGCAAACAATGCATCACTGGTGAGAGTCAAGGCCACGTGGGTTTATTTCAATAAGCACCGCCACTTTTCCTTATAAGGCGTGGTGATCACCCGGTGGAGTTACCTGGATGCTAGAAAATATTTGGAGACCTCAGAATTTAAATAAACGTCTGGAAAAAATTAGAGAGAGAAAAAAGTGAAAGGGAGGAAAGAAGAAAAAATGAGGAACAGGAGGGGAGGGAAGCCTTCCGGAAAAAGAGTAACTACCAATTATTGAATGCCTGCTCTATGCAAGGAGCTTTTCAAATGTTTCCTCATAAGAATTCCGTGCGGCAGACGTTTGATGACTTTAAATGGATGTGAAAACTGAGGCTTAGAGGGATGACACTTTTCCCAAGCTAGGAAGGGGCAGCGCCAGCATGAGTCCAAGTCTGTAAGTCAGCCTTAACCACTGCCTTGTACAGCCTTCTGCCTACAGGTCTGATCATAAGAGAGCAGGAAGGAAGGGGTGTTAAAATTCATCTGCTTCCAGGCCAGACGTGGTGGCTCATGTCTGTAATCCCAGCACTTTGGAAGGTAGGTGGATGGCTTCAGAAGGCTTGGTAGACCAGCCTGGGCAACATGGTGAGATCCTGTTTCACAAAAAATACAAAAATTAACTGAGAATGGTGGGGCACTGTAGTACCAGCTACTTGGGAGGCTGAGGCCGGAGGATTGCTTGAGCCAGGAAGTTCGAGGCTGCAATGAGCTGAGATCTTAGATATCACCACTGTACTCCAGCCTGGGTGACAGAGTCGGGCCCTGTCTCCAAAAAAAAAAAGAATTCATCTACTTATCGGTTTTCCTCTGCTCCTTGAATATCAGAATCAAGATTGAATAGCTTTGTCTCCCTAGAGCCCAAGGTAGTTCTTTAAAGGCAATAGAGAATAAAAGTTTGGCTGATGTGGGTGGATCACGAGGTCAAGAGATGGAGACCATCCTGGTCAACAAGGGGAAGCCCCGTCTCTACTAAAAATACAAAAATTAGCTGGGCATGGTGGCACGTGCCTGTAATCCCAGCTACTTGGGAGGCTGAGGCTGGAGAATTGCTGGAACGCAGGAGGCGGAGGTTGCGTTGAGCCGAGATTGCGCCATTGCACTCCAGCCTGGGTAACGAGAGCGAAAGTCCGTATAGGAACAAAAAAAAAAAAAAAACAGTTTGATGCATGAACAAATGAATGAACATCTGCAATGAGCCCAAGGCCAAGGGTCAAATAAATATCTTGCTTTCTCCTCTAACCCTGAAGTCAGCTGTGGTCTCTCTGGCTCTCAAAATGTAGGGAACTGGCTTGCCTTCCTCCATCATCCACTCATCCAATTCCACGGCCCAGGGAAGTAAGTCCAAGGTCTTGTCTGGAACTTCTGGAAATTCCTGGGTTTGGGGACAGCCTTGTGCTCTCATGACCTCCCTTAGCCTCGTGACCCTGGTGTCTGTCCTGCTGTTCCCACTATGCCCATGAATCAAATCCTGGCTCTGTCACTTGTCAGTTATGTGACCTTAGGCAAGTCCATTTTGGATTCTGGGATTCATTTTCATCCTCTGTGTGTAAAACAAGCGTCTTGACTTAGGTAAGGATGGCAAAGCCAAATGCCTACAAGGGTCAGGCAGGTATTGAAAATGAGCAATGCAGATCGCCTAAGACCACAGGGAGGGGGAAAACGGGAAAGCAGGCGGGAAAGGGCGCCCCCTGGCAGAGGGAGACGCTACTACTACTCATCTTTAGCTGTTATGTAGGAACGTGAGCTCAGTGGGGTCACGTTTCCAGTTGTTTTTTTTTTTTTTTTTTAGATGCAGGAAGTCTGAATTTTTATGCGAAATCTTTCAATTCTTAAGTGTTGGCACAAAATTTTTCAGAAACACACGTGAGCCAAACTCAACACATCTGTGTGCCGAATTCAGCCATAGCCTCTAGGATGCAGCCTTTAGAGCAGACAATGTGTAACATCTTTTCCACCTTTGAAAGGATTTGGCCTGGTGGCAGACCAGCCCTTCAGTCTGGATGTTTTTGGCTCTCTGGACTATTTTTGCTACAGTTTAAGCAGGGTGGACCAGGGCTTAAGTGTAACCGTGTTTATAAACACCCTGAAGAATTCCATATGGTATGCCGAATGTGAAGTTGGCTTAATTTGAAAAGATTAAATGTACTCAGGCAATTGCAGAGTTGTCTGTTTTGCAAATCAATGCAATTTGTCGGTAGCAGTCCGGGAAGGGTTGAGCTTTGGGAAGCGCAGCTGGTGTGGCCAGCAAGCCCAGTGATAGCAGCACAGCAGGAAAAGCCAGTGTGGCAGCAGCTTTCTTCTCCAGCACGGACATCTCCTCTTTGCATGTACTACACACGCGCACACACCCACACACACACACAGACACACCGCACGCGCACACACACACAAACACGCACGCACACATGCACGCACACACACACACACACACTCCTCTCATCTCCTTCCTGACGCCTGAGTCAGTTTACTGTTTTTACATTTGAATCATATCCAAATAAAAAAGGGTTCCCTTACACATATTCAAGGACAACGTGGAGAATGCTTAGCAATCTGGAACCAGGTGTCTCACCTGATCGCAGCAGCTTTGAGTCATGCAGAAGCCCTCAGCTAGGTACCTGAAAGCGGGATATGCAGACCCTCCTGTAGTATTAACTAATTGTGGGAGCTTGGACAATTATCTCCCCTCTTCGAGCCTCGGGTTCTTATCTGTGAAATAATGGGAATAACCTTGAATGTGTCTTAGATCTCCTCTAGCACTGACAATATTTGCTATCTTTCATTCCCCATGAGGCAGGTATGGGAAACCACTCCTGTTCTCTCCCTTAATGTTGTTTCTGTTACAGACCATGGAGAGAAACTCACTGGTCTAGTGTCTAGGCATGTCGAGGACCACGGTTTTTTTTCTTGTTTTTGGCGACTGAGTCTCGCTGTGTCACCCAGGCTAGAGTGCAGTGTCATGATTTCAGCTTAGTGCAACTTCCGCCTCCTGGATTAGAGCAATTCTTCTGCCTCAGCCCCCCAAGTAGCTGGGATTATAGGCACATGCCGCCACGGCTGGCTAAGCTTTGTATTTTTAGTAGAGATGGGGTTTCATTATATTGGCCAGGCTGGTGTTGAACTCCTGACCTCATGATCTGCCTGCCTCAGCCTCCCAAAGAGCTGGGATTACTGGTGTGAGCCACTGCGTCTGGCTCACCATGGATTTGTATGGACGCAACCTTGAGCAGCTAGAAGAGGTGTTTGGCTTTTAACCTGTCATGTGAATGCAAGGTGGAGCGCGAGGCATCTATGGATCCCACATGATCCTGGCATAGAGGGTCCCTGGCCTTTCTCCCCTCTGCCATTTCTGGTACAGTTCAACAGTGCACAAGAGGGTCACAAAATCAGGTTCCTTGAGCAACACTTCTCAACCTATAAGGAAGCCGCAAGGCATAAAGGAGAAAAAGAAGAGGAAAATTGCATGGAAATCAGATTTTGAACACAAAGAACAGAAAAGCAACTCAAACCAGCTCAATCTTAAATATGGGGATACTTTAATGTCTCAAGAAGCCCAGAGTTATTCCAGCAGCTCTAGAAATGATCAAGTCAAACAGCTCATTGCTGTCATTGAAGACCCATATCCCTTCTATTTCTCTACTTTGCAATAGGCCAGTTCTCCTCCTTGTAACAAAATGGCTGCCACTGTTCCAGGCATCACATCATTGCGTACTTTTCTTTCATGTGTACCTTCTATAGAGTAAAGCTAATTTTCCAGTAAGCCCCTCAGAAGACTTCCTTAATGGCCAGAAATGAGTCACATGCTCATGCCTAAAACAATCATTAGCAAAGGAATGTAATTACTTGGGTTGATTTAGAGTCAAACAATGCAGATTCATGCAGAAGAAAGAGACTCTGCCTCCCCATGAGGTGCAGGAAACCTTGTATCTGAGCAAAATTAGGATTCTGAGTGCCAGGAAGAAAGGCAGGAAACAGGGCTGTCAGGAAGACCATGAGCAGTGTCTCTCCACCATCTGCCCACTCCCACTGTATGATTGGTGAGGAAGGAAGGAGAGAAAAGGTAGAGGAAAAAGTGGGGAAGGAGAAAAGCAGGGAGGGGGAGAACTTCGATTTGCAGCTTTGGAATTGAACAGTCGTTGGTTTCAGTCCGAGCTTGGGGGTTTTCTAGCTGCCTGTTCGTGGCTCATCCCTGAGTTTGTCTAAGCTCGGGTTTCCTCACTTGTAAAACGGAGAGAACATGGGCTTTTCGCGAGGTTACATGAGGAGATGAGCGTAAGAAGCCAAGCACAGTGTTTTTCACAAAATGATGTTCAGTGAATGTTAGCAGGACGAGAAACAGCAGTGGGAGAGGAAGAAGAGTTTTTATGTACAGCTTTACAGTTACAAGATGATGTCACAAATATTACCTCTTCGATTTGACACCATACCAGGAAGGCAGGCAAATGGGACATCTTTATCATCTTTTTAAAGGAATGTTGAAACTGTAAACCAGGGAACATATGTGTCTAGCCCAAGGTTGAAAATCTGGATGCGGGTCTTCAAAGTCCAAAGCTCCAGAAACACACAGAAAAAGTAGTTAAAAACAGAAAAGGATATTGAAAAAAATGCATATTATCATATTTGGAAAATACATTCTTGGCTGAGCACAGTGGCTCACACCTGTAATCCCAGCTCTTTGGGAGGCTGAGACAGGCGGATCACAAGATGAGGAGATCGAGACCATCCTGGCAACATAGTGAAACCCCATGTCTAGTAAAAATACAAAAAATTAGCCACATGTGGTAGCAGGCACCTGTAGTCCCAGCTAGTCGGGAGGTTGAGGCAGGAGAATCGCTGGAACCCGGGAGGCGGAGGTTGCAGGGAGCTGAGATTATGCCACTGCACTCCAGCCTGACGACAGAGGGAGATTCCATCTCAGAAAAAAACTAACCAAAAAACAAAAAATAACAACAACAACAACAACAAAAGAAAATACATTCTTACTGCAGCAGAGGGAGGGATTCCTACAATGAAAAATCTGCTTTTTAGAGATCACGCCACTCCCAAACCTCCATCTTCCTAAATGTCTAACCAGGACAATTAGATACAATTCCACAAGTATCTTCAGCATCGACTGTGTGTAAGGCAGGGTGTTTGATCCTCAGAGGATAGAGAGGTTGGTACAATACTCTGTACTCAAAGAGCTTACAGTGCAGAAAAAAAAGAAGAGTAATTTAAAAAATATTGATAAATATTTTTTAAAATGCAACATATTTGAGTTGGTTCTCTTTTGCTTTCATTGCCAAGGGCGAATTAGATTTGGCGTCTGTGGGGAGGCTGCTGCAATGAGGCTGACTCAGATGCTCTCCAAGGTTCCTTCCGAAGAGAATATTCTTGAGGACAGGAAATCTGCTTTGCCAGAAAGGGCTTCTCTGAACTCTGCCAAGCTCTGACACCCTGGAGGATGTTGTAATCCTCCTGAGGCAGCCTCTGCCTCCCCTCGTCTTTACCAGCCTGGGCCAGGCTGAAGTCAGTGAGCCCCAGACCAGCAGGGGTCCCAGCTGGAGTAAGTGAGTGGGTGAGGTCAGCTGGATTGCTTCTGGTCTGGAGGTCTCCTGGGCAAGTGGGCCTGAGATCTCAGTGAGTCAGCCTCCCTCTCCAGACCGTCTGGGCATCCTAATGGGAAAAGGATTTCTAGTCATTTCTCAAAGGAGTCCTTAAACATCTCAGAGGAACCCCCTCCTTCTTGAAAAAAAAAAAGATGTGTATTATTTAGAAAACATATTGTTGGCCAGGCGCTGTGGCTCACGCCTGTAATCCCAGCACTTTGGGAGGCTGAAGTGGGTGGATCATGAGGTCAAGAGATCGAGACCATCTTGGTCAACATGGTGAAACCCCATCTCTACTAAAAATACAAAAATTAGCTGGGCGTGGTGGTGTGCGCCTATAGCCCCAGATACTTGGGAGGCTGAGGAAGGAGAATTGCTTGAACCTGGGAGGTGGAGGCTGCGGTGAGCAGAGATCGGGCCATTGCACTGTAGCCTGGACAGCAAGAGTGAAACTCCATCTCAAAAAAAAAAGAAAAGAAAACATATTGTTATTGCTGCAGACGGGGAAATCCTTCCAGCAGAACTGATGTCCTGTGTTACGTACTGGTTTGGTTTGGGGATAATGTGAGTTAACATTCTGAGACCCGAATAGATTTGCCTTGCAAGGTAGGCTGGTGATACATTCGCATCTGAAAGATGTGAAAATTCAACCCT
The DNA here is from genome assembly GCF_009761245.1 of Sapajus apella. Classification (NCBI taxonomy): domain Eukaryota; kingdom Metazoa; phylum Chordata; class Mammalia; order Primates; family Cebidae; genus Sapajus; species Sapajus apella. The sequence continues at coordinate 14,313,082 of NW_022436945.1, forward strand.
ATTGGTATTGGTCTCATGTGATCAACAGACCTGTCTTGTGAATGAACTTGACTCTGGGAACAAGAGAATGGGGTTATGTGTATGAGACGCAGCCCTCATTGAGGATCTGGGTTTGGGTTGGGGTTTCTACGATGTCAGTTTCAAGGCAAATGTGAGATGAAGACCCTCAGAGGTGAGCGTGCTGAGAAGAGCCAGGGGTTGGTGAGAAGTGTCGGGATGTGTGTGCACCTGTGAGTGTGAATGTGTGTATGGGGAAGGTAGGGTGTCAGGGAGAGCCGGTCATCTAGAGCTGCAGGTGCTGACTGGAGGGACTAAGCAGGGAATCCAGGCCGCGATGGGCAAGGTATGTGAAACACACGCCCATGAGCGTGGACAGGGAGCACAGAGCCTTGGCAGCCAAGAGCTCTGACATGGACCAAGGGACCAGATGTGGGCCTGGGCTAGAGGAATGAGGGTCGGGTGCCCTGGAGCAGGCGGAGGCCATCAGAGGGACTAAGGCCCATGGCTACTTTCATACAGCAAACCTCTCCCCTTTTCAAGGCAGCTCCATATTTTTTCTAAAGAGGCCACACTCGAGAGCTGTCCCCTGACAAAAGAGGCTGTGTTGATGGCCAGGCCTCCTGTGCTTTCCTGAAAACATCTGCAACTGTGCCAGTCCGGAGCTGCCCCTCCCTTACACCCAGGCTGTGGGATAGTGAGTCTTAACCATTCATTCTGGGGTGCAGGTCAGTGGATGGATCTTGAGGACCTGAATCCCACACACGCCAGGCACGGTACCCAGCAGTCTCACAAAGCAGTTTTCGCCATCTCTGCCCAGTACTCTCTGCTTCCCTTATCTTCTGCGTTATCTTCCCCAGCTTGGGGGCTGTGGATGGATAGTCCCTCCAAAGGCGCTCCTGTGTGGGCATCGGGTGCATTGTAAAGAGCAGCGCAGATAGCACCCCATTCTCTTCATGCACACTTCCCCAGGAAAGGCGCCAGGGCTGCCCGCCGTGCATTCTTGCTGTTAATACTTTGGCTCTGGGATGACATGGCCCCCCATCCCCCATGTGAGTGGTCAGACAAGGTACCTAGCCTTTCGTGTGTACAAGGGAAGAGCTGCAAGTATTCAAATCCTTCAGAATATAAGCTTCTTGAGGGCAGAGATTTCCATCTGTTTATATGTCTCATGAATCCCCAGAGCCTGGGATAGACAATAGCGTATTTTAGGCACATAGCAAACATTTTTTGAATGTTGATTAAAATACAATCACCCACGTAAAGTGCTTAGTACAGTATCTGCATAAACATAGTTAATGCTAGTTCATGCTGTTATGAATGGTTTAGAAGCTTCCTCAGAAAGTGTTGAAGAGAGCAGAAAGAGGCCAGGCAGGGTGGCACACGCCTGTAATCACAGCAGTTTGGGAGGCTAAGGTGGGCAGATCACTGGTGCCCAGGAGTTTAAGACCAGCCTGAGCAACATGGTGAAACCCTGTCTATATGAAAAAATACAAAAAATTAGCCATGCCTGGTGGTGCCTGCCTGTAGTGCCAGCTACTTGGTGGAGGTGGTGGAGCACGGAGGCAGGAGGCTTGCTTGACCCTGGGAGGTTGCACCACTGCACTCCAGCCTGGTTGATAGAGGAGACTGTCTCAAACAAACAAACAAACAAAAAAAAAAAAAAAAAAAAAAAAAAGGAGAGAAAGAGAGAGCATAAAGAATACTTTATTTGTTCAGTCAAAACATATTTGTTGATTAGCTGGTGTGTAGCAGGTGCTCTGTTAGGTTCAAGGGAGACAGCAGGGAATAAGAGACACATTTGCTGATGTAGTTTATAGTGTAATGAAGGAGACAGTTGTTGAACAAGCAACTGAATGTTAATCTATGTGCTGACTGCACAAAATTTGTGGAATAAAATGAAGTTGGCCACACTAAAAAATTCGAACTGGGTACCAGACTTCAGGTACCAGACTATAGTCCTTTATGTTGGTGTATTAGTTAAGGTAATGCTAGTCACTGTAACAGATACACCTTCACTAGCAGTGATAAGTACAAGAGAAGTTTATTTCCTGCTCTCATGGAAGCTAAACAGCTATCTCTGTTCAGCACGCCATTCTCCTCCAGGCAGTGTTTCAGGGACCCAGGTTTCTTCCTGGCTCTGTCCTCTTCCTCGCTTGGCTTCCAAGTCCTCTGTGTTTCTCTGCATCAACTTGGTAGGAGGGGTGGAGAAGAGGGCTTGGCAAAAGGTTTTTATGGACCAGGCCAGGCAGAGGTGAGCGTGACATGTACTTCCATTCTGTAGGTCAGAAGTCAGGCCACAGCCACACAGAACACAAGGGAGACTGGGAAATGTAGTCTAGGCCAGGGCATGGGAATCTCTGCTGCAGTCTGCCCTTCTGATCAATAAATCCCTTTCACCCCCTTCTTCTCATTCATAGATCACATTGACCCTTTTCCTTAAGAGAGAAACTCAAATCCCAGTTTAGCCCAATGTCTGAATCTCTGGGCGATACGTAATATTATCTCCAAGTCCAGATGCAGTATTTCATGTTCACTGACCTGTGATCTAAAAAAACAAGTTATCTGCCACCATCGTGCATGTCCCCCATATGCTATGATGGAATATAGATGGCACAAGGCAACAAGCACTCCCATTCAGAAACGGGCAGACTGGGAGTCACATGGCTGTCACTGGCCCATAGCAATTGTACACTCCTGCCTAACGGGAATGGTGAAGTCAGCTGCTCAGTCACGGCATTATGTTGATTAGACAGAAATTGAACTTCCTTATTTACTGCTTTCTGAAATCCGCTGTTCTTCTTGGCCCTTGTACTGTCAGAGTTGTAAAGCTTTTGTAATTTGGGGCTCCTGAGATTGGTTTCAAGCAGGATTTTCCAACCTCAGGACTATGAATATTTTTACCCAGATAATATTTTGTTGTGGCGAGTCTGTCCTATGTATTATAGGATGTTTAGCAACATTCAGGACCTCTACTTAATTTTTAAAAAATTTATAAAGAAAAGAGGTTTAATTGGCTTACGATTGTCCATGGCTGAGGAGGCCTCAGGAAACATAATCGTGGCAGAAGGCAAAGAGAAAGCATGGTAGCACGAGAGAGAGATCAAGGGGCAAGTGCCACACTTCAGAACCATCAGCTCTTGTGAGAACTCCCTCACTCACTATCAGGAGAATAGCAAGGGAAAAATCTACCCTGATCCAATCCTCTCCCACCAACAGCCTCTAGTTACTAGATACCATGAGTAGAGGCATTTCTATTCCACTTATGACACCAAAAAATGTCACCAGACATTGCCAAATGTCCCTTGGAGGGCAAAGGCACTTCCAGTTAGAACCACTGGTTTCAGGCTTAAACAAAGTCTTGGCTCATGGTTTCTTGGCAATACTATTCCCTCAAGATCTTACTAGGCTTCTGGTCTATACGCTTCCAGTCAGTTCCATGAGCCGTAACCATGGTCAAAGTTGTTTTCTAAACAAGAATGTTCTCGTCTAATTTATTTCTTTGCCTCCACATGTTTTGTTACTACGTAACATGATCTTCATCTTTATAGCTTCCAAAATCATTTTTCTTGTCACTTGTCACCACTAATTGGTTGAGCAGTGGGCACATGGAGGCTGGTTCTGGAGACTGGAAAGCCTCGAGCAGTGACAAAACATTTGCGATGGCTAAAAAGGAAGACCTCTAAACCAGGCCACACGTTTTGGATTTATGTTGCAGCAGCAACCCGCTTTAAATATAAACTGTGTTAGTTAAAGGAATGGTACAGAAGCACTCAGCTTCAGAGTATAGATTTCCCTATTGTTAAGGCACAAAAATAGGCCAAAGGTCTTTCTTCCTGGCCCCCTTTTCTTCTTGTTTCTCAATGAGTAGCTACAATAGCATGCCCAATGCTGGATCAGCTACCTCCTGGCTTGGAAGAGAAGTGGGAGCTGAGTTTTGGAGCTATGTGGAGTTCAGAGAAGAAGGGATATGTGGAGGGGGGAAAGCTCACAGTGGCAGAGGAGGTGAAACTGGAGGCAGCCTGGGGAGCTGCTGAAACGGACTGCTGATTTCTGGGGTTGGGTGTGGGTGAGATTGCACAGGCCAAGTTCATTCAAAAGGGCCAGAGTGGAATGAACACCACGAAAACCCCAAGACAGTTCATGAACCACACAAGCTTTGGTTTCTTAGCCTCCGACATCCCATTTAATATTTGTATATATATTTTAGGTTCAGTGAAGAGGAAACAAAAATCATTACTATTTCATTCTTGCTATACGAGTAATAAAAAATGAAACCGGGGAAAATATCCGTTCATCAGGAAAATGCTGAATATACTATGATATACTAGAGAAATGCTAAATATATGATGATACACTAGAGTTTCTCATACTAGAGGAAACGATGCCATAGTTTAACTCATGCGTACATTGTAAAACCATTTACACAAAAAGAAAATCCCACAATGCCATATGCTGAGTCTGAGGATGTAGTTATATAAGTAAATGCAAAGAAAGAGGTTTACGGACTGATAATTGCGGCTGAGCCGGAAGAGGAAGTAGGGAGTGGTGACATGGATTGGGGTGATTGCTAATTCCCTCTTTCTTTCTCTCCTTCTCTCTCTTTCTCTTTCTTTTCCTTC